>NC_136416.1:169935567-170350567 GCF_051521515.1 Lactuca serriola | reverse complement strand
CTTGGCGAATCCATGATTCTATTCTCTTTCTTTATATATTTTTATAAAGTTGAAAAGATATATTTTATGAGTTGATGGTGATTAACTCAAATATCATAATAGAACTTGACCATTCCTTATTCTCCAACCATAACAGAAATTATTATGATAGTGAGTTATTCTATGATTTCTAAAATTTTGAGCTTATTTGTTTTTAAAATCTCACCCGCCCACATGGACTTAATATTGTGATAACCCCACTGTATATATTTAATATATACAAATTATAAGTCACAACTTATGTTTTACTAATACATTTATCTATGGTTTTAATGAACTGATCGGAGGTTATTTCACTAGTTTATCGGTTTTCAGGTTTGCATTTTATATATGGGTTAGAGTAAATAGCTTTATTCAACTTTGAATTATGTAATATAATCTTTTTTTTTTTTTTCAAATATTAATCTTCTAATTAATTATTTAATTCAAATGTGAATCTTGTTATTGATTATTTAATTCATTTAGAAATATATAATATAATTTTATTCTATTATGAATCTTACAATCATTGATTTTTCATGGTTAAACGTTAATTGTTGATTGAAAAGTGTATTTTTTGACACGAGGTAAAAAATATATTAAAAATAATTTAGCAAGAAGCTAACAAAAGAAATTATAAAATTATAGCAAAAGCAAGATTATAAAGCCAATTTTGTTTTATTATACATTTTCCCGTTTAATACAAATGCAGAAAACGGATGAGAAACAATATCATCAAAGATGTGTTCTTTTCTCAATTTAGTCACCTTATGCAAGGTTATCGCGGAACTTCGAAATAGCTAAAAATGTAATAACAATGCAACATTGAAGCCAATCAATTACTTGAAAAACTCTATGGTATCCAAAGCCTTAACTGCACACAAAGAAGTTCATTTCTAAAGGATCAACCCACCTTTCTCTATTGCTCAGCGTTTTGTTGTAAATGATGTGGTTCCATTTAAAAATTTGGGGGAAAATCTCTCAAAGATCTCCATACTCAAAGATACTTGTTAAATAATATACAATCCTAAAGGGTCATACTAACAATATATTTATACAAATATACTCCCTTCGTCCCATAATTATTGTCTATTTTTTACTTTTAAAGTGTTTATTCATCAACTTTGACCTTAAATATTTGTATTTGTGTTATATATTAACTGATGAAACTTATAACAACGAAAATACATTTAAAACACAATCCATTTATATACTTTGTATCAAGTATTATATCTCTAAAACAAAAATATTTAAGGATAAAGTTGAAGAATAAAGACTTCAAAGTCAAAAGTGGACAATAAATTTGAGACAAAGGTAGTATTATTTATGAGAATTTAATCATTGATAAATAAATATAACTATTAATTTAGTAATTACATTGTATTTAGAATTTAAAATTCTCTAACTCTATCCAGCGATTTCGAACTTGAGAATTCTGACGAGTTCAAACGTCAGCGTTCTCCTTTTTCTTCTTTCATTCTCTGATTACTGCAACTAATTGGAAGCTGATTACAAATTCGAAAAATCAGCGTAGTGGTCGGAAGAAACTAGTAGAAGAGAACATCCATCTTCAAGATTTTAAGTCTGTGAATCATATGTCGGTATCTTGTTACCTTACAAATCCCCCCCCCCCTCCCCCCCCCCCCCCCCAACAAGGAATCACATGATCTACATAATCTTTGTAGTGAATTTAGTACTATGATTGATGTATTGATATGTATATTGCAAAGAAACTTTCAAAACAAGGGAAAAGATTTGCATTCATCCGTTTCTTGAAAGTAAAAGATGAACATGAATTGGCATCATTATTATATAATGTTTGGCTGGGTAGTTATCATTTGTTTGCTTCAATTTCAAGGTTTGAGAAAAAGATACATGTAATACCATCTCGTGACGAAACTTTCAAATCATCTCCGAAAAGAAGCAATGCCACAAGACCTAGAATTCAAAAGGTAGAAAGATCATAAGCTACTGTTTTGATTAGAAAAAAAAAGTATCATGAACCAAACTGAAAAACCTATAGAAAATATTTTGAAGAAGGTTAGTATCCAGAAACATGAGACTTTTCAAATCCTGGATAAGAATTGTGTTATTTTAGGTGAGGTAAAGGAAGTTCAATCGATTAAAAATTTATATGTTGTATATAAGGAGGAAGGTATCAAAGGAGTTGAAATTGACTATGTGGGAGGTATGTGTATTTGGCTGGAATTTTGTTCTAGTGTGAGTTATTTGAAATCACAATAGAATGTTGCGTTGAAGAAGATTTTTAAATCCTTTAAAATAGTGGAGGATTGTTTTGTGATGAATGATAAACTTGTTTGGATTGAATTAGAGGGGCTACCTTTAGTTGCTTGGTCGAATAAAGTTGTAACAAAGATTGCTTGTCAATGCAGTAAAGTATTGTTTGTGGATGAGGATTTGAAGGCAAGTATTAGTGTGGGATGAGTTTGTATCTATATTAACTCCTTTAATACTATAGAAGATACAATTTTAGTTAATGTATTGGGTAAAGATTATGTTGTCTGAGTTAAAGAAGTGGCGTCTAGGAAACCTTCTTGACTTTTTGAGGAGGAGACACCTTTGGTTATTGCTAATGAAGAGAATCGAAGTGAGAATGATTTTTTTCAGCATGAAAACCTTGACAAAGAAAATGTTACACCGGATAATGAAAGTTTTGAAAATATAGACGAAATTTATGATGAATCAACACCACCAAAATAAAAACTTCATAAGGTGCATGATGATCCATCTACAAAAGAAATGCATGATACTTCTACTTTTATAGGTAAACCAGTAACAAATAGAAAACTAGAAGACTTGGAGCAAAATCACAATGTCAATGACGAAGGTGAACAAGAGCATGTGTTATCGAATAATTATAAACCAGCGTTTGGTTCTGAATCATTTTTCAAACCTACTGGATTAAAGAATAAGCTCAATTATAATGAAGGCGAGGAGGTGTAAATTCTCACCCTTTTTTTCTCGACCTTCTTAGTAAAATAAACATATTAAAACTCAAGGCATAAATTGTACTTGGATGGAATGCAATGGGGCTTCTTTGTTAGATGGAGTTGATCAATATATGATCATGGCCAAGGCTTTCAGTCATGAGATGCCAAAAATGAAAAAGGAAATACAAAACTTATTGAAACGGTGTGGATGCAAAAGGGGTTAATCCAAGAATATCATATCTTTTAATATTTGTGGATTAGGAATAGTGAGGAAAATTTCATCAAAAAATTACAAAAGGATTTTAAAAAGAAAATGGCATTAAAAAGTTATAAAAGGGATCAAGGTGGAGAATGATTGGGTAATGCGAACAAATAGAATTATAGTTGAGTTTTTAAAATTTTATAGGGAAAAGTTTGATGTATTCAATGGTGCTCGAGTTATTAATAGTAGCACTCAGTTTTTGAAATTTAACATCAGATCAAATTCTTTTGCTTGACTCGCTACCAACTTTAGAGGAGGTCAATGATGTGGTATGGGCTTATGGGAGTGACAAAGCTCCAGAACCAGATGGATTTACATTGTCATTCATGAAGAGATACTGGGAATTAGTTAAAAAGGATGTATATGGGTTAGTGATGCCCTTTTTTCAATTTCCTCATATTTTGTCCAAGTGTAATTCTTCTTTTATCACCTTTATTCCTAAGGTGATAAATCCTCTTCTTATTAAATATCACTGGTGAAAGGATGAAATGATTTTGTGTTTTGTTCAATCGATAGTAAATCAACATAAGTAAAGAAATAACATGAAGATCTAAATAAGATCTGGTTTTTAACTCAATATTTCCGGAGAAAGTGTATAGAAGTATCACTATGTGAATGAGATCACTATAGAAGTATCACTATATGGGTTAGTGATGCCCTTGTTTCAATCATTTCATTATTCCAGACTTTGTTTGGATCTCCTTTGTTGAGTCCTAGTGGATCATCTATTCTTTGTCTCATAATGTTGGATAATTGTCTCATTCTTTCCAACTCAATTTCTTGTAATCTCTTCTTTTCCTTAGCTAAGGGTTCAACATGGACTCTCTTCCCTTTATCCTTAGGAAATGTGTTTGTTATAGGTTTCACAGCTCAAGATATAGAACCTCCTTCCCAAATTCATATGCCCTTCTTATGTTGCAACTTGAACAAGTCAACTTTGACGTTTGGCATAGGAGTTGTTGTTGAAGAAGTAGTTATTATTGGCTTCATAGGTAAAAACATTGGAATCTGAGTAGAAATCACTTTTCAAAATACCTTACCTTTGTCTTCTCTAGAATCTTTTGACGCAACAACTACCCTTTCTCCCCCTTGTGACACATTCATAGAACGAGGAGAATTAGTTGGTAGTCACATCACGAGATCAAGGAATGGAGACAAATTAGTCTTAAAACAAGACTCCATAAATGAAAGCATAGAAGATAATTGCTCTTGGGATACCCAAGTAGTGGATGGAACATAAAACTTCATCAACGCTTCAAGAAACCCAAAGATAGACTTCTCTACTGAAACAAACAGTTTCACATCCTCTTCCTTCTTATCTTTCAATGATCCATCATAATCCTTGTTAAATGAACGAACGCATCAATCATTGCTAGTGTTACACAAAGAAAAACATCAACATGTCCTTAACAGATTCAAATAATTTATGAAGTTTCATGACTTCTTAAGAAAAAAAATCACTAAAATTCTTGATCTTCACTTCAATAGAAGTCTTGGACTCCTGCACAAGATTTTGAAAAATTTGAAGGGTTTTGAGCATTCTAACACTCTTAAGGTGTACATGCAACCCTAGAAACCTTGGATCTATGTTTTACTAAGATACATGTAAAATTGTTTTCCAAGGTTCTTAACCTATATAGCATAGCATGGGGAACTTTTAAACATAAATGCTAGAAGAAGAACATACCTTTTGTTGTTTGGATTTCTTGAGAACCTTGTGAGCAATGTCTCACACAACACCACAACACTTGGAATAACCTTGAGAGAAGTTCACTAACACCTCAAAATTGTCTAGCCCTCTTTCTTGCTTGTACAAGTACGATTTTGATAGTCTAGGGGTCTTTATATAGCTATGGCACAAGTAGGGTTACACCATGTAAACCCTAATTGTCATGGCTTTCCATATTCCATGATCCATAGGTTTGTAACCTCCATGGACTATCCGTGGAGCACCTTATGGGTTTTAGCCCAATCAATACAAACCATGGATCATTAGGCCACTATACAAGAATAGATGAGTTACACAATCAACCCCATATGTTTAATTAGTCTCTGTTTGATCACTTGATTAATTTCAAATTAATTCTTTGATCGATACTAATTAAGTAATATTATTAATATATTAGAACTTATAATATATTAATAAACCTTATGAGTCCTTTCTCTCATTTAGTCTATCTAAGTGTTGCAATGCCATGAAACCTAAATGGACCATGCTAATTAAGTCAAGTACATTCCAGAAATAGTTATGAACTTACACACCTAATCCAACAGTCTCCCACATAGATAAGTATAATAACTATAACTGCAAGAATGACTTCAGGAACCGATCAACAATCGTAGCTCTTTTAAGGTCTCGCGGAATTGAGATGTTGATGATACGCCATTTAAGATAAGTGATCATATAATCCTCTGTTGTAGATATCAGTCGAACAAATACATGGAAGAATGTCTTAATTATTATCCAACAGTTTGTTTCACGATTTCTGATTTGTTTGACATAGAAATTAATTGATCACGTCAACTTAGTTTTGACCGGGCCCGGTACATGGGTCAAAACAAAATCATCGAGGGGCCCAGATATCACTTCTAATCCAAGAAGGAACAGATAAACTTTGACTAATATTCTTGTTTTACTACTTGTTGAATCATATACAAAGGCACGTTTTATAACATCGAATTACCAATGCGTTTTCGTACAATCAATGTATAACCAATTCATAGGCAACAAGTCATATCTCTAGGTTTGAAGACTTATATGATATTACCGTCTCACGATCACTCGAGATAAATTCCATGAAGTGATATCAGTGAGCGTGGGTTGAATACAATACTCATAACTTATGAGCACTCATGAGTGCCGTAGCAACACTTTTCTATGTCCAATTGAACGAAAAAAGAAAAATATTTTTGAATTTCATAATTATTTTTATGAGAACAAAAAAATATTTTTAGGATTTTATAAGTAGAAAAGAAGTAATGAAAAAGGTGTGCATAAGAAAAGAAAATAGTTGAAATGCCTTGATAATAAAAAAAACGAACAAGTTCAGAAGGACCGAACCCGAAATAGACCGAACGCTCGGTTCATGGTCGAACTTCACCCGAAATAGACCGAACCCGAAATAGACAGAAGGTTCAGTTCATTTCGGTTCGCTATATTTCGCTTGTTACCTTTATGGAAGCGAAGGCGATTTCGGTACAAATTCGGCTTGCATCATTCCTAGGCCTTGTAGAATCTTATTGAAGCTTGCTTCAGGTAAGGCCTTTGTGAATATGTCTGCCAATTGATCAGTCATTCTAACAAAGTGAATTTCTACGTTACCATCTTCGACGTGATCTTTGATGAAGTGGTACCTCAGGGCAATATGCTTGGTCTTCGAATGTTGCACTGAGTTGTGACAAATCCTAATTGCGCTTTCAGAGTCACAATACAACGGGATTTTCTTCAT
Source organism: Lactuca serriola (assembly GCF_051521515.1). Taxonomy (NCBI): domain Eukaryota; kingdom Viridiplantae; phylum Streptophyta; class Magnoliopsida; order Asterales; family Asteraceae; genus Lactuca; species Lactuca serriola. The sequence continues at coordinate 170,343,887 of NC_136416.1, read as the reverse complement.
GTTTAGCCCATAATCCCTGAGTTGAGTTTGTATCCATACGACTTGAGATGTATAGGATACTGCAACAATATATTCGGCTTCTGCAGTGGTTAGCGAAACACAAGTTTGTTTCTTTGATTGCCAACTGACTAATTTACCATCTAGAAATTGACATCCACCTTTCGTGCTTTTGTGATCCAATCCACAACCACCTAGATCAGCATCTGAAAATGCTTGAACGAAGAATCCTGAGTTGGTTGGATACCATAGACCAAAAGAGGAGGTTCGCTTCAGATAGTGAAAGATGTTCTTCACGGCTTGAAGATGAGGTTCTCGTGGGTTGGCTTGAAATCGCGCATAGTAACAGACAGAGAACATGATATCAGGTCTACTGGCTGTAAGATACATCAGAGACCCAATCATCTGTTGATAAAGTGTTGTATCAGCTGCTGGTTTCTCCAATGATGGTGTGAGTTTAGTTCCAAAAGCCATAGGCACTTTCACTTTGGAGTCTCGCATCATTCCAAACTTGGTAAGCAAAGTCTTGGTATATGCTTCCTGATTAATAAAAATGCCTTCGGGTCCCTGCCTAATGTTCAATCCAAGAAAAAGTTAATTGGACCCATTAAGCTCATCTCAAATTTAGTTTCCATCAACTTTCTGAATTCAACTGTTAAGCTAGGATTCGTGGAGCCAAAGATGATGTCATCAACATAAATTTGGACTATCATAAGGTGGTTACCTTCTCGTTTACGAAAGAAGGTTGGGTCAACAGAACCTTGTTAGAATTTAGACATTTTTAAGAAACGAGTGAAAGTTTCATACCATGCTCTGGGAGCCTGTTTGAGGCCATATACAACTTTGTCAAGGATATAACAATGATCGGGATACTTCTCGTTCACGAAGCCTGGCGGTTGCTCAACATATACGGTTTCTTCAAGTTCACCGTTGAGGAAGGCACATTTGACGTCCATTTGATAGACTTCAAAGTTCTTGTGAGCAGCGTACGCAAGAAAGATACGAACAGATTCTAATCTTGCCACGGGAGCGAAGGTTTCTTCATAATCGATTCCCTCTTCCTGACAATATCCTTTGATGACCATCCTCGCTTTATTTGGAATCACATTCCCCACTTTGTCCATCTTGTTTCCGAATACCGATTTGAGACCGACGACCGAAGCATCCTTTGGAGTTGGAATAAGATGCCATACCTTGTTTCGTTCAAACTCATTTAACTCATCCTGCATGGCTTGAACCCAGTCTGAATGATCAAGAGCTGAGTTAACAGTCTTTGGTTCAACTTTGGAAACGAATGAATTGAACATAATCTGAAACAAGTTATAGATGATGCTGCTAAGAAGATGGCTGATGATCAACTTTGTTGTCTTTTGCAATTGATTCAGAGTCAATCGCCTTTTGAGGCTCATCAAACAGGAGCATGAATTGGTCGAAAAGATTCGAGATGGAGATAGTAATCTGACCAATCTTTGGAAATATGTCTTGCGATGCATCTTCTGTTGATTTCATTTTCTTAACATAACTATCGTCAAAGGTGACATAGTATGTTTCTTCAATTTTCTTTGAGCGTTTATTAAGAACTCTATACGCCTTGGAGTTCAGGGAGTAGGCTAAGAAAATTCCTTCATCCGCCTTAACATCGAACTTGTTTCGATTCTATTTGGAGTTGAAAATGAACACTACTAGAAAAATACCCTTTAATGACGCGCGAACAATGACACGCGGTATTTTATGATATGCAAATGTGTGTGCCCTAAAAATAATGTTATCTGTCCAAAAATTAGAAGGATTTAGGTCACGTACTTTTGTGCGCCCTAAAATAAGTGTCAAATTGAAAGAAAAAAAAAACACGGAGGGCACATAACATAAAATGGGCGTCGTGTAACCATGTCGCTTTATATTTTTTTAATGAAACGCGGGATCTCTTCTCTGGGGGGAAATGAAATTCTGAAAAGTTTGAAAGGCCCGCCGTGCTATTACCTTCTTTCCACCTTTCTTCTCTCTCTTACTCAAATACCCCAAAAAAACCCTAAGTCATCACCAAATCTCCGATCTCCCACCGGCAAAATGTCTCCACCTACTCTCTGCCCTCACACTAATTCTCTCAATTAAAAACACAAAAACCCTCAATCAGATAACCATGGCTACTTCTCCCTTCCTTATCTTCTCAAAAACCCAAAATTTCTTTAACTGTAAATCAATTGCGAATCCGACCCGAAGACCAGTACTCCGAGCTCACTCTCCTTCCGGAATATTCTACACCTCGCCATCGTCAAACTCGTTTGATTCCTCCACCTCCGCCTTCTCGTTGAGCCCGTCGTCGTTCTTTCAGAACCGATCTGCATCACCTACACGTGTCAACGTATACAGATCATCTCCATCGGCATCGAATATACGATTTTCTCTCAACAATCGTCAAATTTCTCCGAGTCGTTCGATCTCTGTAATTCCGAGGAGTAATAATAGTAATCAAGCTTCAAAAAAGCAGCTGGATAAACCAAGGAGGATGTGTATGTGTTCTCCTACTTCGCATCCATGTTCGTTTAGTGTTTGATTCTAGTGTAAAGATGATTTTTCTTCTATCTTTTAAAGGCTATATGATCCTCATATACCTGAGTTAGAAAAATTTCTACACAAGGATTTGTTCTTCCCTTCTAACAAATTCTCTGATGCATTTCATGAAGATTATGTAGGCAAGCTGTTCGATGAAATGCCAAGAGACGAGTTTTGGTCTGAACTAAAAGCCATCAGATGGTATCCTGTTTCTGTTGACCAACCTTTGACCGGACTTCCATGGTTAGTGCCAGATAATACATGTACATAGATGGTATCTTGTTTGGTTTTCCTGTTGTTTTTTTAGTTTGCAATTGTACACACATATAGCTATACATACATGCATATGTATACATACATATATAGATAGAAATACATGTATGTATGCATATAGATACATGTATGTGTGCATCTATGTGTGCCTCCTTGTCATTTTTTGGCTATTTAAAAAAAAATTAATGAAGATGGATATATCATAGACATGATTAGAGTTGCTTGATGAATGCAGTTCTCAAATGTAGGTTCTCTTGAACTTCATGGATTTGCTAGAAACAGATTATGGAGTGTTGACAATGACTCCCCTCCCTTCCCCACTAATCCCACAAATAAAGTTTTCATTGACTTGATCTTCAAGTCCACTGAAGATGATTTGAAGACATGGCCTCACAGGTAACCTTAATTGCACCCCTTTTTGTCTACTAGCCATTCTTATATATAACATATTCTTTTCAATTCAGGTCTGTGTCACACTTGCTAGGAATGTTGGAGAGATGCGAACAGAAACAGAGTTGCTTCCCCAATGTTGGGAGCAAGTGAGGATAAAAAGATTTCATTTTATTGTTTTATTGTTTGGTGATTTTCTTTATTTATTTATTTTTAATTAAATTTTTTGGAGATCAGTCACATGTATGAGGAAGGCAGGCTGCTTGTAGCTCAATCATGTGGGGAGCTTGCAGAATTTGTGAGGCCAGAGATTCGAGACTCCCTCATCCTATCTATTGTGCAACAACTCATAAAGGATTCTGCCACTATAGTTGGTGAGGCTGCTGCAAGGAATATGGCTTTGCTGCTTTCACTCTTCCCAAATATGGATAAATATATCAAGGTCAGCATCAGCCTCACTAAATATGATTCCAGAGGCTATCATGGAGAAACAAATCTTTCTGACTTGACAGAGTTTCCATTTCCTACAATGTAAGCTATAACATGGTTTCTCTTTTGATTCTGGTAATGTTTATATTCACCAAGTCACCCAATTATAGCAATGAAATTTCTTTTTATTGGGATTACGTTGCTATAATTGGCTAATTTCCAAACTGAAATGCTACAATAGGAAGGAATGAATGTTATAATAACTTATGTTTCAATTTTGTGTTATGATAATGAAGGTTCAACTCTTTTTCCAATTTGTACATCTAACTTTGTTATAACTAATGGGTTGGTGTAATGTTTTTATGAAAACATGTGGGTTTAATACAGAGACATCCATCAATCATACATGATTGTTAGCATACATGAATCTCCAATTAATAATCTTTTGGAGAATCGATTGCTGGAGCAGGCACAATTCGTGGTTTTGGACAAGAAAAAGGTTCATGAAGAGGAATCGATTGCTATAACTTGTTTGTTTAATAATCAGGTATTGTGGGATTGGCTGTGACTTATGGGCAACCACTACTTTTGATAGTTGTGGTTGGAACTGGTACAACAAGCATATATGCTGGTTTCACGAGTATGTTTCTTTGATATTAGTAATTGTTTTCCAGCTTTAGTGTAAAAATGTTTTTGGTTATTAAAAAGAAACATTTTCATGACTTTTTTTTTGAAAATGCTTTGAATTATTGTATGTTTAACCATTGTATTTCTTTTGAGTTTTTGTCTCTTTATATTATAAGGGCTATATATATTTGGGATGTTATGTTTAAGCATAATTAATCTATTTTGTTTTTGGTTATATTGTTTTGTTTTGTTGTTTAAACTTTCCCTCATTTAACTAGTTTGAAAATTTTAAAATATTCTGATTCCATTTCTTAGTAATTACTATATATGATTCTGTTTTCCTAATTACCTGAGTAGCGTGTCGGTAAATTTTTGATTATTAATAAATAAATAAATATATAAGATGGATGATTTTGCAGGAAGAAACTGATAGGTGAGGCAAATGCTACTTCTATCCCACGAGTTCCAGAGGTGTTGAAAACAAGTCTGATCAAGCACATTAGAGCTCATGTGGAAGGAACATCTTTCCAAGGAACCAAAAGTAGAACAGGAATGGATGCTTGTGATGCTTAATGTCAATCAAACGACATTGCTCCTAACAGCAACAGCAACAACAACAACAACACTAACACTACCATTAATGGCCCACCAGATTCCAGGTAAGTTGCATAAAATAGCAACATACTATTACTTTTTTTTATAACAAGACATGTGATATTGTGTAGTTTATGATGATTTGTGATAAAGTTGGTCAATAGAGGAGGAAGTGTTGTTCATCTTTGTTCCAAAATTATTCGTATCATGTTCCATCACCTGCCTGATATTTGTTATAAAGGGAAAAACTCCAACAAACTATGCCCATTGTTTCATATTAGGTCCTTATGGGTTGGCAATAGCAGTTTTACCGGTTAAGTCAACTTTAAAATGTTGACTCTTCTATAGCCACAAAAATACTTGTTCAAGGACCCAATGTGGAAAAAAAAAGTTTCCTGACTAATCTGGGACAACAGGTATAGTTTGTTGGAGTTTTTTCCGACTTTACCCCTGTTATAAATTCAATGGCATGTTGATTATTTTGTATCGTAGATAGATAAAATCTGATGAACACTAGGATATTTGTGTCTTTGTTATACATACAGATTAGAAAGGTAGACCCGAATTTGGACATGGAGGTTGATGAAGGAGACAATTACACACATATTCCAGTAAGAAACATAAATTTTTTACTTTTATAGGAATGTATAACCCATGCATGTTAGCAATGTATTATTTTTCTTTAACATTTGAATGATTCTTTGTATGACATATTATAATTTGTGCAATTTATTTTATTTTTTGACTTTGAAATTTTATTTTATTCTTTGTATGACATCAGTAAATCTATAAATAATTTTTTTAAAAAAAAATTATTTATAGATTTACTGATATGTCATACAAAGAATAAAATAAAATTTCAAAGTCAAAAAATAAAATAAATTGCACAAATTATAAAAAAAAAATTAAAATTACGATACGCAAAAATGTTTGTCATCTTCATTTATGACATGACCTTTCTTGACAGGGGCTTCCTTGATATGCATTGCGTGTCATAAACATGCGCGTCGTAAGGTTACGACACGCAAATGCACGTCGTCTTCCTTTATGACAGGGTCTTCCTTGATACGCATTGCGTGTCATAAATGTGCGTCGTAAATGCACGTCGTCTATAGACGACGCGCAAAAGCGCGTTGTCTGTCTTTATGATAGGGCCTTCCTTGATGCGCATTTGCGCATCGTCTAAGCGTTTTACGACGCGCAATGAGCGTCGTAAAAGGCCTTTTTTCTAGTAGTGGAAACATCTTGAACCGAACACATGAAAGAATTTCACGTTTGGTTTTCAATTGTTCAGGATCTCGTAAGGGGTAATTGAAAACCGCATATTCAAGTATGATCGATTCTGAATACAACATGCAGCCGCAATTGCATCAGCCCAAAAATACAAAGGTAAGGACGCGAAGCATAGAATAGTGCGAGCAGCTTCACACAGGGACCGGTTTCTCCTTTCAAAAATGCCATTTTGCTGTGGAGTATAGGGGGCTGAGAAATTGTGAGTTGTCCCTTTTCAGCAAGAAAACCTTCAAAATCTTTGTTCTTGAATTCCAGACCATTGTCGCTCCATATATTACGAACTACCTTTATTAGTTGCGTTTCAATCGGTTTAATGAAGAGCTTGAGCTTTGGAGTGGCTTCAGACTTTTGCTTGAGAAAGAAAATCCATGTAAATCTTAAGAAATCGTCCACAATAACCAGAATGTATTTGTTTCCCCCAATGCCTTCGATGGACGATGGACCACATAGATCAATATGCAGTAACTCTAATGGTTCTATCACCTTAGTGTTGATAATAGAAGCATGACTCTGCCGACTCTGCTTTCTCATTTCACACGCTGCACAAAGATGTTCTTTATCGAATTTTAGAACTGGAAGACCTCGAACGTGATCACCCAAGACCAATTTGTTGATATCCTTGAAGTTCAGATTAGATAGTCTTCTATGCCATAACCAGTTTTCATCAGAGTGAGCCTTTGTGAGTAAGCACACTGCTGGTTTACCTCTTATTGGGTTGAGGTTCAAAGGATACATTTCCCCTTTTCGCTTTGATTTCAACAGAATGTTGTTTGATCTCTTCTCGACAATTTCTAAGCCTTCATCGTCGAATGATACTTTTAATCCAGTACCAACCACCAGATGTGATACGCTGATGAGATTGTATTGGAGTCCTTCAACATAAGCTACCTTCCTTATTGAGAACTCGCCATTAGTGATCATTCCATAGCCTTTGATAGTTCCAAAAGAGTTGTTGTCGTACTTTGCAATGCCACCATCTTTGAGAGACCGAAACTCTCTCAGTTCCTCCTTCCTTCCTGTCATGTGACGCGAGCAACCACTATCGATGTACCATTCTTTGTCAAACTGCTCGTCACGTATAACCTGCAAAATATTAAGCAGATTTAGGAACCCAAAGTTTCTTGGGTCCTTGTTAGCCTTTTACAGGACAGGGAATAGTAAGAGAAATATCAACCAAATATGTGCGTTTAATTAAAGTTGTTTGATCTTTTCTTTTAATTGTGAAAACTTTAATTTTTGTTGATTTAGTAGGATTGGAGTTTTTTATGTTGACATTGGTGCTCTTTTTATTCGATTTTGGAAGATTTTATCTTCAGGGTAGAGTTTTGCTTTTCCCCTTAGAAGTAATTGAGGGACAGGAATTTGAATGGGAAGAGTTGAATTTAGAAGCGACTTTAGAATCCTGGTTTTTTTGATTGGACTTGTAAGGATGGGGACCGAAACCACTATTTCGGTTGCCATGGGATGAAGGACCGAAATTCTCCTTTTGGTTGTTATAGGACAAGGAACCAAAACCGTTCTTTCGGTTGTTATTGGACGAGGGACCAAAACCGTTCTTTTGGTTGTTAGTGGGTGAAGGACCGAAACTCTCCTTTCGGTTGTTTTCAATCGAGGGACCGAAACCACCATTTCGGCTCCTATTGGTCAAAGGACCGAAACCATTCTTTCGGCTCCTATTGGTCGAAGGACCGAAACCATCCTTTCGGTTGGTATTGTGATCAGGACCGAAACTACTCTTTCGGTTCCTTGAGTCTTCTTCTGATTTGTTCTTCCTTTCTATCCTTATGAAATCAAGATTTTGGGAATTCCAAAACTATTTTCTTTCTGAGAGATTCTTCTTATATCTCAGATTTCTTTGATGCTTTCAATCAGCTACCTGTTTTAGATTTCTGTGAATGTTGGCCTTTCGTTTCGAAGTATGGGCATAACATTCACTTTTTTCCGAAGATGTATCACTAGTGGTTTGCATTGATTCGTCCAAAGGGGGTTTAGTTCCACTTGTGCTCGGCACATCATACTTTGTTGGCTCATTTAGTGGTTCAGGTATGTATCTACCTTTTACTCTCCATAAGGTTTTCTGAGAAAGACCCTTCGTTTCATCTGTGTTGTCTATTGGGGCCGACCAGAAGAATTCGTCACATCCTCCAGCATTGTCTTCTTCTACCATAGCTGTTAACTCTGCAGTTTATTGTGGAGTGACTCCCGGAACTGTGTAGAATTGGTTTGGGGTAGTTTGAACCTTTTGGTATACAACAACTTTAGCTTTGAGAAATTTGGTTTTATTGGTAGACAAACGAGCAAACTCAACTGAGTTTTCAGAAATGAGGTTCTTGTGTGACTTAAGTTCGTTTTTGGGTAATTCAGAACAGTCCACCAAATCCTCTACAAAAATTTCACTCATATCATCATCCTCATTAAGTTCAGATGTAGTTTCAACATCAATTTTATTTTCTGAACTTAAATTGGCATTCAAAGAGTCAAAATTTTGTATAGTTTCGGCTCTCAATTTCAATCTATCATTTTCGTCTAACAGATTTTTGAGCATATCCTTGTGGTCCTTGGACTTTATGTAGGATTCAATTTTGTCCAGACCTATTTTATACGCTGGAAATACTTTATCAGAAGATACAACACTTGCACAGTTGTAGGCTTCAACATCGATTTCAACCTCCTTTAATTCAAGGAAGGGTAAAATTATACGATGTATCTTCTTCCCTATTTCACAATCAAGATACAACTGAGTGATGTTAAAATAGAGTCTCTTAGCAATTAAAAAAAACACATTTCGCTGTTTAAGAAGTATAAGATTGTCTCTTTGCAAATAAATAGAATCATATTTAGATATAATTAACTCCTTTTCCTTTTGCTCGATCCACATCCTTCGTTCCTCACTCTTTGAAGAAATCCTACTGATTTGATCAGTTAGGTTAGAATTTATGACACGGGTTTAGGTGAGACTGCTACTTATGCTTGAGAATTTTGACTTTAAATTATTTAATTCCTTTTCATAATTATTAACAGGTATTTTTAGAGAAGCAAGAATATTTTGTACCTTTTTGATCAACTCATCACATTCGTTGATTTGAGCACTAACAGGCTTGGAAGCAAAACATCTGTCCTATCGCTCCCTTTCCTCTTCAACTCCCCCATCAGTTGTGTATCCTCTCATTTGGGACACACCCTCGGTCACTACAAAGCATCTTCCCATTGCATGATCTGCTTTTGCCAGCATGGCCTTTCCATGAGTGGGCTTCCTGACTTCATCATCCGTAGAATTTGTGGACCAGACCTCCACACCACCAAACTCATCACTGTTGTTCGTATCCTGAACAATTAAAGAATGCATGGTAGAGTTATTAGCAACAAACTTTCTTTTCTATATTTCCTCCAATCTTCTCAGGAGGTTTGCTTCCTCATCTTCTTCGTTTGTCTTTTCTTCTTTCTTTCTCTACATACAGTCTTTAGCAAAATGATTTTTGCCTCCACAGTAATGGCAGTCGAATCCTGAGTCTCCTCCAACTTTAGCTTCCTTCTTTGACTCTTCAGATTTTGACCCCATCTTTGGTTCCTCCTTGATCCTTTCGGCGTTGTAACTACCCTGCCAGTTTCGGTTCTTGTTGGCTGGGAATTTCTTCTTAATGAATTTTCTGGGATTGGACACCATCATGGCGTATTCTTCACCGGTTAGATCATAATTTGCAAGATCTAATTCCTCTTCATCTTCAAACAAACTTTTTTCCTTTGGAGACAAGAGCTAAAGAACCCATAATCGAAACCACATTCGCTTCCTTAGATAGAGCATTCTCATCGGATTTTAAAATACCCACTAGTTTTGCTAGAGAATAAGACTTGAATTGTTCATGAGCTTTGACTGTTGACACAACAGCCATCCATTCGGGTCTGAGGCCATTCATGAAAGTAACATTTTATTTGATAACTTTCCTTTCAATCCCATGCTTTATCATCTTACTTAAAAGATGATTGAAGCGATCGAAAGTTTGAACAAGTTTTTCTTCAGGCTTCTGCTTAAAGTCACCTAATTCAGACAACAAGAGAGTTTGGATAGAATGTTCCAAGTCTTCATCTGTGGAATATAATTCTTTCAATATATCCCAGATCTCTTTTGCTGTAGCACACGAACTCACTAAACGAAACGTATCCAACTGCAGCGCAAACCTATCATCCTCAAGGCCTTGATGTTGCATTGAAACTTCTCCTTTTCATCATGAGGGATATCTTTGACATCATTGACAAGCTAATTGTATTCTTTCTGTGTTTTAACAATCTTTGATGTGCTTAAGTGAGCGAACGGGCCGACAGTAATAGCTTCCCAGATTAAATACCCATTATCCTCCGATCCAATCACGTAATCTTCAAAGTGATGCGTCCAAACTTCATAGTCTTGTGTATACAAGATTGGTTTTCTTGTTGTAGACCCTATGCTGTTGGATATATTGATCGGATTGGTTTGTGAATCATCCATGGAAATTGTAAATACTTTTAATCGATAACCTGTAAAAGATCAGACTTTTAATATATCATTAGGGTTAGATCAACAATTAATGAGATACGTCAATAGAGAGTGACGGCTCAATAAATATCAATCAATGCGAAATTAAAAAGCCTAAGAACTTCCTCAACAAAAGAGATGTGTATGAATTACACAGTCTCCTGCTCTGATACCAATTGATGATTTCAAAACTCATAGATCGATTAGATCTTTCACAAGTACGATAAAAGAAATCAAACAGTTCAAAAATAGTATGACAATGAACACAGAGCAGAATCAAATATATGCTTATGATTCAAAACTGAGTCACACCTCAGCAGAGCTCGATGAAGAACTCGCCTCAGGGTTTACAAAACTATGAAGCAAATAAACAATGAAAGCGATAACAACTAAGTCTGCATGCATGCAACTTAAATACTAAAACCTAGTACAAAAATATGCACAGTTGGACAGGCCCAATACCGACATTCAAACTGGGCTAAGGACCGAGCCCATGATGCAATCTAATAGACTCAACAACCGGCAACACCGATTAAACGAAAAATGCAAAGTTTCAATACAATAGTTTTTAGCCTTAAGTATCTAAATGAAATTTGTAGATAACATTAAACCATAAACGTACGTAAAAAGAACGTCCAAATCTGACTTCGTATGAGGAAGTTATGATTTTTCCAAGATCCGGATATAGCAGTAGACATCTAAAAACTGGAAATAGAGATTGAGAGACTTTTGGCCAAAACAACCTAAATGAGAATTGAAGGTCTCAACAATATTAGCGCAACGGTAAAAAGTCTGACGAAAACGGACATCGGATGAAGAAGTTATGGATTTTTAACGGATTTTTCGTGTCCCGGCTCGTTAAAAATAAATTCAAAATTTGCCGATGAAGTCTAAACGGGAGTTGTAGAAAATATTTTCAGCTACGCGTGCACATAGAGAACGTCAAAAACAGAGCTTGTACGCGAAAGTTACAGATTTTACAAGTTCGAGACCCGAAATCTGAGGCTGTCAAGCTTGCCACGACGTGGCATAGTTTGCCGCGACCCGACAAGTGACTGAGGGCGTCCAATCAATGGAAGAGGATAGGATTACTCACCATGACATGGAACTCAAAAATTGCCCCTATAAATAGATCTCAAGGGCTCCGAGTTCCATTGCTGAGTTCTCTTCTTTCTCGCGCCGAAACTCTGCGTTTAAGCCCCCGAAGCCCTGGTTTTCACCTTCAAGTTCCGAAGGAAGGTTTTGTGTTCCTGAGATTCCTTAGATTCCTGAGGTTCCCGAGATTCCCGAGAAAATCAAGTTTTCCAAGTCAAAGTTCTGCTCGATTATCATCTCGCTTTCTCCCAATCAATCAAGTGAGTTCATACCCCTTAATCAACCTTTTAAATGTTTATAAATGCTTTATACGGGGGGGGGGGGGGATACAAGTTGAATCATGTTTAGTTATTATATCAATCACATGTGATTAATAACTAACATGTAAATGACTTTACTTTACGTAACTGTTCTACCAATCAGATTTCTTCAAATATTTATCTTAAACGTTTTTAGGTGTTTAAAACACTTTATTAAACTGTTTATTAAACACTGTATGTTCATTTCAAACCCTGTTACATTGTGTTTCAAACAAAGGTTCCTTTATACTTAAACTGTTTTTGTCAAACAAATACTTCCAAACCGTTTTATAAACTGACATCAAGTCGATATTTTCTTAGGTATTAATCTTTATCAATGGTTTTATAAAACTCCTTATAAGCTTTTATATTGTCAATTGCATGCATGTATATGTATAGTTATAAAAATAATGTTTAAAAGACTTAGGAAGGCTAACCCGCTTTATTTCCTTTTCCCCGTTGGGATGTGGTCTAGTAGGGTATCGGGTATCCGTCCGAAGGTCGTTTAACTATCAGTTATATATCATGTATACGTATAGAGATATAAAAGTTCTCCTCAGTCAGTTCAGTACCTTTAGGTAGCAAAGGCATACTTCAGGTTATACACGTACATGGTTAGTAACTATTATAGGTATAGTTAGGAGATACCACTTACTATTCCAAGTATAGGGAATCAGACAAGAGTCAGTTCATTCATGAGTCTATACTAGAACATTACATGACACATGAGTACATTACATGATACATGAGTACATTACATGATACATGAGTACATTACATGATACATGAGTACGTTTACATAGATACGCTTACATGAGTACGTTTACATTAATACTTTTACATGAATACTTTTACATAGACGTTATATGGCGAGTTACTATTACATATTATATGTGTAGATACTATTATATATAATTCTCCTTCTTATCTTTACTTTGTGATACAAACACATAATCGACGAGATAGATTGGACTTTATATCCCCGTTCCAAAGGATACTTTGCGGGACTAACCATTTGTAGAACCTCTGTTAGCTACAGAGGTAAATGCACATCTATGGTGTCTTCGGTTGATACCATTATAGGTATGCTTTAAGGGACTACCTATTCCTACGCCCAGCTGTTAGCTATATAGGTAAATGTACATAAATGGATGTCTTAAGTGAACACTGTTAGTTATCCTAGTACAAAAGGATAATACTTGGGTCATTATATTATTTCTTCCTTTACATTGTGACACATTCACATGATCGATGAGGTAGGATATATTTGATATAGATAACTAATTTCCTTATTACCTTTATAATGTGACTCATACACATAAACAATGAGGTATACTATAGTTTTATATTAATAGTTAAACAGGGAAAAACCATCACATTTATAGAGATGCTTACTTTCATAACAGTAGGGTCTTGGTAGAAGACTTATTTTATAGGGATCATAGGGATTGCTAGGGTTATTCAAACACTTTCCATTACTTACAAACCTTTACATATGTATACGAACTTTAAAAAACAATGTCAAGACTTTCATTACAAGTTTTACAAATCAAAGACACATTAATACTTATGAATTCACCAGCTTTATTGTTGATACTCGCTTTAAAAATAACTTCTATTCTCAGGTCACAAATAGAAAGTACGACGACCAGGTTTTGTGAAGACGGAGAAATCAAGACTCCTCTTTTATTTTGATTAGTTATCATGTTGTCTTATACTATGAAAGAACACACTTGTAATTTAAAATTATACTATTAATGCAATGGATGATGTTGTTTCTTGTTTACTACTTTACATTGCTGTGATACATTACATGACATCCTCCGCCCCAGAACATTTCCGCCGTTCTCGGTTTTGGGGTGTGACAGATTGGTATCAGAGCATTGTTTATAGTGTATTGAGTGTATCAACCCATAAAAGATATATGAACTATAAAAACAATGGGATTAAAATACTCTGACCAAGAGTTTATACTTTTAAATAATAAAATACTTAACTAAGTATACGTGCCTGCATTCATACTAAAATCCGTGTCATAATGACAAGAACAAAAGTATTACGATTGTTGAATATCACTGGTAAGCTCGGGGATGTATGGTCAGTCTTGGGAGTGGCATAGCCTGATCAACTATGCTGGTCCGAGGAGTGATTAGCACGTGCCCAAGAATGGTTGTGATATGGCAACAAGTTTAAAAACTTACCAACACTACCACAATAAGAACGTTATAACAGAACCTAAGTCTAAAATACTATAGGAGTATTTGTGTTACTATAATTACTTACTTGAGAACTAAAAAGGATCATCATTACTAAGTTGATAGTTGCTAAGTGGATGCACTAAGGTTACATGTAACTAGGATGTTATAGACTTAGAACGTGTGAAATTCTTGGTTTACCCCTATTCCTTGCGAATTTGGAGTTAAGGTCACTTATTCGAAGGCCTATCATAGTTTGATTACATATAACCGGTATGCACTTTACAAATAGTGATGTAACTAATGAAGATCGTTTAATAATTATCTAGTTAGTTCGTCTAATAACTATTTCCTTACCCCAATTCTCGCGTAAATAACATGGCTGGACTCCACCCCCACGACAACCCGTACCTTCCGAAAAAAGGCAATGCTGGATGGTTTGGAGAAGAACCAGAGAATGGTCATCCCATCCCTTTGAATGATCACCATGCTGAAGACCTTTCAGATGGTGATAACTCCGAACCCGAGGTTGAGAACATATCCCCGGTAGCTCTATTTCCAAATCCTAACCCTCGTCCGCCTTTTTATGGTCCGATGCATCCTTGGGTAGAATGCTTGGAAACATGGAGCGAAGAGCAAGATCAACCTATGTTGTTTAATGGAGACCAAAGCGTCTACAACGTAAATGAAGGGAGCTCAGCAGACAAAGTTCTACCAATCCGGATCCGTAGAGTTGCTCGAAACGAAATTTCGGGTAGGACGGCTCTCCAACGTGTCGAAGAGGTTAATGCCAATGCAAGAATGCATACCATTCGCACCAATCACCTTGATCACACAAGTGAGAAATCTGATAGAAACCATGAGACCTTGCTGCAAGCACTAGCTGAAAACCGATCCAAAGTCATAGAGCTCCAAGTACGCCAGACGGTGTATGAAAGATACTTGCTTGATATGGAATGTCAACTAGCCGAACTAAGGGTTCACCATAGGGGTGACTGTCGCCAGTAGGAGATACCTTACTTCCTTCTTTGTTTTAAAGAATCATGTTCCTGTCTATGTTCGTAGTACTTTCTATGTGACTACCTTGTACTGTAAGTACTTTTAGTTAAGTCTTTATGCTGTCAAAGACTTTTCTACTCCGAATATGATGTAAGACCGACAACAAGGTCAATTTCCCAAACCTATTACATCTTAAACATCAATGATATCGACAGTCGGCTATCTTCCGTGTCAATCTTTTGTTCAAATGCTTTCATCACGCTTTCATTGGAGTCTATCTGAAACCCCACCTAGTCAAGTTATTGGACTATGGTAATTTAACTCCAAAATCATTTCCAAGTCTCTTTCAAAGGTTGGATCATGTTATCCACCAACCAATAATACCCTGGTTTGGACGATAAACGTTTTGAGACCATTCTATTAATTTATTTCTACTCTGTACTAAGACTGCATCATAGGGATGTAGGTCAAACTTTCGAGAACATACTCTTACTCTTTACTTGAGCGATCAAAGTACATCTAGGGTCAACCCAAAATTTCTCACAAAATCCTTCTCTTTCGTGTTACAGAATCATGTCGTCGTCCGGAAACAGTCAGCCGAACAACGAGACCTCTGCCTTTACTATGGACACCACTACTTTCCAAGCTGTAGTTACAACTGCCGTGATGGCTACCATGACAGTTGTCCTTGCAAACTGTAATGCTATCAACGCAGGCAATGCTGGCAAAGGGGTTGAAAATCCCAATCGTAGTATCAATCCAGGAAGCCAACAAACGATAACAGTCACACGCTCATGAAGTCACAACTCAGAGTGCAAGAAACGGAAGCGCAAGCCCAAAAGGAACGCAAGCAATATAAGGGAACACTCCCAAAGTGTAACAAGTGTAGTTATCATCATAAACGAGCTTTCCGTGTATTGCAATGTAACAATTGCAACGGTGTGGGGCATGTTGCCCGTTCGTGTGGAGCCACCCCCACCACCAAAGCCATCCATGGTTGATATAATTGTGGTGAGACTGGACACTATAAAAGGGATTGCCCAAAAAGGAAGAAAAACGAAAGTACCCGTGTACACGTAACTCCGATCCAACACATCACTTCCACCACCAATGTTAGTGCCAGCCAGATATGTCACCAATGCGGTGAAATTGGGCACCTCAAGAAGGATTGTCCAATAACGAAGAACTCTGGCGCAGACGGGAAAATACTAAGGATCACTGCTGCAGGAGAGACTACTCCGAACCCACGTAAAAGTAATTAAGGCGTTTCATTGTAATAGACTTATAAACTGTTTAAAACTCGTGCAACTAGAGTCTTATCTTTCGCGAGATCCCAATGGTTAAGGGACTCTTGTGCTGCGTATACTAGTCTTTTGTAGTATACTTTGTTCGCAGCAGTATTCCTATAGTTACTCTAAAGTACTGTAACCCTGTTAAGAGTTGCACCGTTGTGTTTTATGTGTAACGCTTTATGTTCAAATCTATTGTCGTTTACTTCTAAGTAAGTCCGACATTATCATACAACTTGAGTCAATTCGATCCGTGCAATACTAGTTTCGTGCGTACTTCTCCTTCTCCGAAAACGTCTTTCTAGCGAAGCCATCATTAAAGAACACCGAAGTACTCATGCATAGAGTGCCTCATGTTTCTTATCCCTTCCGAAGAAAAACTCAACAAACCTCCCCGAAGCACCACTCATACAGTACGTTACGTTCAATCCAATGACCTATACGGTTGACCTATCGCTGAAGAATGTATACATAGGGGTGGTATATAATCAAGGTTCTACAAGTTTAGAATTGATGATTCCACTTTAACTTCTTTTCCTCGTTGGGATGTGGGCTTAAAGAAGAATCATTTATTCGACTACCTTTTCAATCTTAATTATATACGACTCGTATACGCGAAACTGTGATTGATGAACCAGGTATGAGTTCTAATATGAACTTCACGATGGAGACTGCCTAGGACTACGAGTGATCATCCTGCCATGCGAATAAACATAAAAGCCAAACACATGCCCTTCCCGCCGATCGGGACAAGAGAGACAGATGGAACCAAAGTACCTATCCTTTTTCCTTAAATCATGAGTAATCGTACTTTCTTTTAGATCTTCACGACATCTAATCGACCATAAGGTTTTGACGTGATAATCATTATGAATTGGTTGTATTCTTATGCAAAAGGAAAGGTCACTGCCTATGCCTCAAGACAACTTAAGACACAGGAAGTTAACTATACAACACATGATCTTGAGTCAGGAGCAGCGGTAATTGCTCTGAAGATCTTGAGACGCTACTTGTAGGGTACAAGGTGCACTCCACAAAAACATTCAACATACATTCGACCAAGAAGAGTTAGCACACCAGTGAATTCAAACGAAAGAAGCAAAGCCGTATCCCGATAGTGAAAGATTCGCTGGAATGCCAAGCGAGGACCAGAGTTCACTTAAGAATACGAGCAACAAATAAAACTTCTATCCGTATCATGATTATTACTTTTGTTTAAACCCTAATTTCGGGACGAAATTCCCTCTAATGGGGGGATGATGTGATAACCCGATATTTTGAGACAATAAAATGTAACACTAGTCAAATTTAGGTCAAAATTTAACTTTGCTAAAAACTTATTTGGGTTAAATAAGTAGTAGGAATCGTATCAAGGTTTTCGTACATATAAAGAACCCTAAAGTCCGAGTTATAACGAAGAAGTTATGACCAACCGAAAATTCTCGGCAAAACTGGCAACACCGATTAAACGAAAAATGCGAAGATTCAATAAAATAGTTTTTAGCCTTAAGTATCTAAATGTAAGTTGTAGAAAACATTAAACTGTAAACGTACGTAAAAAGAACGTCCAAATCTGACTTCGTATGAGGAAGTTATGATTTTTCCAAGATCCGGATATAGCAGTAGACAACTAAAAACTCGAAATAGAGATTGAGAGACTTTTGGCCAAAATAAGCTAAATAAGAATTGAAGGACTCAACAATATTAGTGCAACGGTAAAAGGTCTGACGAAAACGGACATCGGATGAAGAAGTTATGGATTTTTAACGGATTTTTCGTGTCCCAGCCCGTTAAAAATAAATAATTAAAAATAAATTCAAAATTTTTCGATGAAGTCTAAACGGGAGTTGTTGAGCATATTTTCAGCTACGCGTGCATATAAAGAACGTCAAAAACTGAGCTCGTACGCGAAAGTTACGGATTTTACAAGTTCAAGACCCGAAATCCGAGGCTGTCAGGCTTGCCACGACGTGGCACAGTTTTCCGCGACCCGACAAGTGACTGAGGGCGTCCAATCAATGGAATAGGATATGATTGCTCACCACGACGTGGCACACCATTTTCCATGACGTGGCACTCAAAATTTGCCCCTATAAATAGATCTCAAGGGCTCCGAGTTCCATTGCTCAGTTCTCTTCTTTCTCGCGCCGAAACTCTGTGTTTAAGCCCCCGAAGCCCTCCCAAAGCCCCGGTTTTCACCTTCAAGTTCCGAAGGAAGGTTTTGTGTTCCCGAGATTCCCGAGGTTCCCGAGATTCCCGAGAAAATCAACTTTTCCATGTCGAAGTTCTGCTCGATTATCATCTCGCTTTCTCCCAATCAATCAAGTGAGTTCATACCCCTTAATCAACCTTTTAAATGTTTTTAAATGTTTATAAATGCTTTATAGGGGGGATACAAGTTGAATCATGTTTAGTTATTATATGTGACATCCCCAATTTCACGGCCAGAAAAGACCGATTTGTTTATGCTTTGTTTTATAAATCAGAGTAATCGTTTAAAGAAAACGGTTGCGGAATTTGTTCCCAAAACAAAATGTGATAAGAATTTATCAAAGCATTTCATTAAAGAAATGTATTTTCATTAAATATCAAAATCTCGGGATGTCATGTTTCGATATAGACCAAAAGCATAAACAGTATAAAATAGACCTTACAACGGTTATTTAAAACTACTGATCTATAATCCAAAATCTCTCGTCAAGTCCACCAACTTATACTCTTGTGCCATTACCTGTAATGCAAAGAAAACTGAGTGGGTCAGGTTTGGGAGCCTAGTGAGCATATAGGGTTTTCAACCCATAATAATATATTTATTATATTTAATCATCAAACAATCAACCCAATTACCCATCCCCATTATCTCCATTTATCTTAAGAATCTACCCTAAGAATCATCTAACCTTCATTCTTAAGGATTGACCAGAGGTATAGGCACAAAGTCACATTGTTTCCAGGGATTACTCAATAGGCGCTAACTCCATAGTCACCAAGGTTTATACAATATGCACTACCTCCATAGTCACCAAGGCTTATACAATAGGCGCTAACTCCATAGTCACCAATGATTATACAATAGGCGCTAACTCCATAGTCACGAAGGTTTTTACAATAGGCGCTAACTCCATAGTCACCAAGGTTTACTTAACAATAGGCGCTAACTCCATAGTCACCAAGGTTTATACAATAGGCGCTAACTCCATAGTCACCAACTATCCCATCTACCCATATTCTACCCAACATTTTCGTAGATATAAATATACACTTTTATACATAGTTTAAAACCCGTATAGCATGTTCATCCAATACACATTCCAAATAATAGATGAGACACATACACATAACACGTATCTCATAGAGAATAACTCCTACCTATGAGTTAGAATAAAGTAACTATACACTCACACAAAACATATACTTAATACATTCAAACAATACTTGTATTAAAATCGTGTTTGTGAAAGGGACTATACACTCACTTGATCAGAAGACGATCGGACAACACTACGACTTGCACAGGTAGTATTCTTCGGTAGATCTGGAAGATCTTCACAAAAACCGGGCTCCTCGCGGGCAGAGCTTCGGCTCGGGAATTACACTTCTCGGCATCTTCGGGCTTCGGGACTCGCTTCGGGTCTCGGGATGATACCGGGGATTTGGGGGTACTTCTTTGCACGTAAATCGAGGTAATATGGGTAAGAGATTAGAGAATGAGCAACCAAACTCGGCTGGCCCTTGAAATCTATTTATAGGGAAAAATCTTCCCTTGCCACGTCGTGGGCTTGGTCGTCACTGCATGCGTCATCGCAAGTTGCATCTGGGGGACTCCCGGAGGTGTCAGAAGACTTGCCAGGTCGTGGCACTGCTTGCCACATCGTGGTATCTGACAGTTTTGGGGTTTCGCGCCCCGAACTTCAAAAATTCATAATTTCGCATACGAACTCCGTTTTCGACGTTGTTTATATAGACGCGTAGGTGAGATTATGCTCTACAACTCTCGTTTAGACTCCATTGGCTAATTTTGCTTTTACTTTTAGTATATTATAAATATATTACTTATATATTATCTTTAGTAGGCCGGGACAGCAAAACTCCGTCCGAAATTCATAACTCCTTCATCTGAACTCCGTTTTCGTCTGTTTTTTATCGTTGGACTACTATCAAAGACATCTTTGACTCTCGTTTAGATCACTAAGGATAGATATCTATCTACCTTAAATTCACTATTTACGTCGCGCTGGGTCGCGCTGGGTCGTGTCGGTTCTGTCGCGAAACTTCGACTAGTCATATCTTCTTCATTATAACTCGGATTTTGGCGTTCTTTATATGTACAGAATCCTTGTAACATATACTACAACTTAGTTAAGATTAATCCTTCTTAATAATCCTCCATCAAAAAGTCATTTTTGATGCTTATTGTCTCTAAATTTACTTGCCTTGATCTACAAGCGTGACAATTATCTCCCTCTTAGGATGATTACGTCCCAGAATCATCAACGAAATAGTACTTGTATAATGATTCCATACGCTATCTCTTCATCCTAGGTAATAACAGTAACATCTATGTTTCTTCGAAAGAGTATCTAACTCTAGGGCTTCTTGACTGCAGACGATGCTCAATCTTGCATCTGCTTTTGGTACTATGTTGGACTTTCAATCATAACCTTCAAGTTACAAAATAAGTCCTCATTTTGGACTCCTTCTTCTTCTTAGGATAAATACTTTCCTTTATCTATTGTAACAGACTAATGGGTCATGTTCTAATAACCTCTCATCGTATGATGCAACGCTTAGACTCGAGTCTCTTAGAGTCAAATTCCAGAATGGATTATACCTTCTTCATATTCTAATGTGATATAATCACATTTTAGCATGTAGCATTTCTAGCTAATAACTTCTTTAACAACGAGCGCGATGCTATCGATCGCATTGATTTCAAACTTCTGACTTAAGCCAGATGCTACATCAAACGCGGTTCTCGTAACCATGTAACAAACTCATTGCAGTCGGTCTCAATTTGTCATGACCGCTTGGGTCAGAATAACAACCCTCTTACTAGTCATTACCGAAACAATGGTAATGACATATATGAATAAAAACGAACTCAATTACAAGCTTCTTGGTAACCTTGTGACTTTCCCTGATCCAAGTGTGAGTCCTGTGCTTCCAGTGGTATAGATCTCTACTACCATTCACACCTACTCATACTCGTCCCAAGTATTGTCCCTCAGTCGACCAAGTCACCAAACATAAATAATACAATCATTCAACACATTGGATAACAAAACCAGGGTTTATAATATTTCTTGAAATGATTACAAAAAAGTTCAAGTTCACCCTATACTATGCCTCTAACAGGCTATGCTTCCTGATACAGACTTTATATATTAATATGAAGTCTTCATCTTTTAATCCTCCCATCGTTTTCTGCTTCGTCGAGGAGCATGTGGAATGCCCTCGGCTGTGGCGGTGTGTCTTTCTTTGGGCAGTCTTTAGAAATATGCCCTTCTTCGTTACATCTGTAGCACACCTTCTTGATAGGCGCACACTTGTTGGCGTAATGCCCTGTCTTGCCATATTTGTAGCAGGTCATCTCCTCACTACATTTCCCGAAGTGTTTCTTTTTACACTTCTCACACCACTTAGCTTCATCTCTTCCTCCAGATTTCAAGAATTTGGTTTCTTTGTTGATCATTGAAGATCCTTCATGTTTCCTTTTCTCTCCAACTTCAGCTCTCTCCAGACCCTTTTCTTTTATTTGGGTCTCCACATTTTTGGCTGCCCAGATGGCGGCTTTCAGAGTGGTTGCTTGCTTGACTATTGGACCAAAGTCCACTCGTAATCCATTGGCAAACTTGTTGACCTTGGAAAGTTCAGTCGGAATTAGGTATGGAATATGCTTCATCTTCTCTGTAAAGGTTGTAGCATATTCAGTGACGCTCAATTTTCCCTTCTTTAGATTTTGGAACTCATTGTTGATTTCCAAAAGATCCTGCTCAGAGCAGTATTGCATTTTCAGTTACACCACGAACTCTTCCCAAGACATCTTGATAGCTTCCCCCTTGGGCATCGAACCAGCCAGCAACTTCCACCAACTCAATACCCCAGATTTTAACAGAGGAATTGCAAGAGCGGTCTTCTGCCTGTTGCTACACTCGCAACTTTCAAACATTGTCTCCATCTCGGAGATCCAGTCCATAACTCCCACTGGTGTCGGGCTTCCAGATAGACACGGTGGTTTGGATGCCATGAAATCCTTATACTTGCATCCGCGACCATCGTTTCCCTCATCCTGGTTGATCTGCCTAACAATCGGTGGGTTGGCTTGACCAACAACCCCACTGAAGTTACCTCCTTCCGAGTGTCCTCCATTGACCTCGGGCTCTTCCACCTGAAGTGACAATTCTTCACGATTTTGCCGAAGCAGACGCCTCGTCTCCTCCATCTGACGATCCAACATCGTCTGAATCATCATTTACACTCTAGCCATCGTCATTAGCTTAGGTGCAGCAGCTACAACAGGTGCTTGCTCAATCACTGGTGGTTGATTCCTATTCTCGTTTGCATTTCGAACTCCGCTTCTTGTTCTTGCAATCTTGATCTATACACCGAATAAGGTGAAATTAGATCCTCATTCACAGTAGATATTTCGATCTTCCTTATCACTCTGAAACGTTTACATGCTAGTCCTAATATTGAAATCATACGCTTAGAATCCTAAACACATAAGGTTTCCATATCCAGTTGGCAACAAACCATAGATCTAAACAAACAATTTCATATATGGCAAACATATTGCATTTAGCACATAAAAGCATTTTAGGCATCTTTCCTAAAATATACTAGTGCTCGTGCCTAAAATATGGTAGACACTCATCTCACAATCAACGCTTAGCATTCTAAGTTTAATTCTAGAAATCCTACAATTCCTAGTTCGCTTAAACTAATGCTCTGATACCAACTGTGACATCCCCAATTTCACGGCCAGAAAAGACCGATTTGTTTATGCTTTGTTTTATAAATCAGAGTAATCATTTAAAGAAAATGGTTGCGGAATTTGTTCCCAAAACAAAATGTGATAAGAATTTATCAAAGCATTTCTTTAAAGAAATGTATTTTCATTAAATAACAAAATTTCGGGATGTCATGTTCCGATACAAACCAAAAGCATAAACAGTATAAAATAGACCTTAAAACAGTTATTTATAACTACTGATCTATAATCCAAAATCTCTCGTCAAGTCCACTAAGTTATACTCTTGTGCCATTACCTGTAATGCAAAGAAAACTGAGTGGGTCAGGCTTGGGAGCCTGGTGAGCATATAGGGTTTTCAACCCATAATAATATATTTATTATATTTAATCATCAAACAATCAACCCAATTACCCATCCCCATTATCTCCATTTATCTTAAGGATCTACCCAAAGAATCATCTAACCGTCATTCTTAAGGATTGACCTGAGGTATACGCACCAAGTCACATCGTTTCTAGGGTTTACTCAATAGGCGCTAACTCCATAGTCACCAACGTTTATACAATATGCACTACCTCCATAGTCACCAAGGTTTATACAATAGGCGCTAACTCCATAGTCACCAAGGTTTACTTAACAGTAGGCGCTAACTCCATAGTCACCAAGGTTTATACAATAGGCGCTAACTCCATAGTCACCAACTATCCCATCTACCTATATTCTACCCAACATTTTCGTAGATATAAAAATACACTTTTGTACATAGTTTTAATACCTGTATAGCATGTTCATCCAATACATATTCCAAATAATAGATGAGACACATACACATAACATGTATCTCATAGAGAATAACTCCTATCTATTAGTTAGAAGAAAGTAACTACACACTCACACAAAACATATACTTAATACATTCTAACAATACTTGTATTAAAATTGTGTTTGTGAAAGGGACTATACAGTCACTTGATCAGAGTATCATCGGACAGCACTACGACTTGCAGAAGTAGTATTCTTCAGTAGATCTGGAAGATCTTCACAAAAACCGGGCTCCTCGCGGGCAGAGCTTCGGCTCGGGAATTGCACTTCCCAGGATCTTCGGGCTTCGGGACTCGCTTCGGGTCTTGGGATGATACTGGGGATTTGGGAGTACTTCTTTTCACATAAATTGAGGTAATATGGTTGAGAGATGAGAGAATGTGCAACCAAACTTGGCTGGCCCTTGAAATCTATTTATAGAGCAAAATCTGCCCTTGCCACGTCGTGGGCTTGGTCGTCACTGCATGCGTCATCGCAAGTTGCATCTGGGGGACTCCCGGAGGTTTTAGAAGGCTTGCCACGTTGTGGCACTGCTTGCCATGTCGTGGCATCTGATAGTTTGGGGTTTCGCGCCCCAAACTTCAGAAATTCATAACCTTCGCATACGAACTCCGTTTTCAACGTTCTTTATATCGACGCGTAGGTGAGATTATGCTCTACAACTCTCGTTTAGACTCCATTGGCTAATTTTGAATTTAATTTTAATATATTATAAATATATTACTTATATATTATCTTTAATAGGCCGGGACAGGAAAACTCCGTTCGAAATTCATAACTCCTTCATCTGAACTCTGTTTGCGTCTGTCTTTTTATCGTTGGACTACAATTGGAGAAATATTTGACTCTCATTTAGATCACTAAGGATAGATATCTATCTACCTTAAATTCACTATTTACGACGCGCTGGGTCGTGCCGGTTCTGTCGCGAAACTTCGACAGGTCATAACTTCTTCTTTATAACTCGGATTTTGGCGTTCTTTATATGTACGGAATCCTTGTAACATATAATTCAACTTAGTTAGATTAATCCTTCTAAAAAATCTTCCATCAAAAAGTCATTTTTGATGCTTATCGTCTCTAAATTTACTAGCCCTGATCTACAAGCGTTACATTATATCAATCACATGTGATTAATAACTAACATGTAAATGGCTTTACTTTACGTAACTGTTCTACCAATCAGATTTCATCAAATGTTTATCTTAAACACTTTTAAGTGTTTAAAACACTTTATTCAACTGTTTATTAAACACTGTATGCTCATTTCAAACCCTGTTACATTGTGTTTCAAACAAAGGTTCCTTTATACTTAAACAGTTTTTGTCAAACAAATACTTCCAAATTGTATTATAAACTGACATCAAGTCAATATTTTCTTAGGTATTAGTATTTTTCAAAGGTTTTATAAAACTCCTTATATGCTTTTATATTGTCAATTGCATGCCTGTATATGGATAGTTATATAAATAATGTTTAAAAGACTTAGAAAGGCTAACTCGCTTTATTTCCTTTTCCCCGCTGGGGTGTGGTCTGGTAGGGTATCGGGTATCCATCTGAAGTTCGTTTAACTATTAGTTATATGTCATGTATACATATAGAGTCATAAAAGTTCTCCTTATTCAGTTTAGTACCTTTGGGTAGGAAAGGCATACTTCAGGTTATACATGTACATGGTTAGTAACTATTATAGGTATAGTTAGGAGATACCACTTACTATTCCAAGTACAGGGAATGACACAAGAGTCAGTTCATTCATGAGTCTATACTAGTACGTTACATGATACATGAGTATGTTTACATAGATACGCTTACATGAGTACGTTTACATAGATACGCTTACATGAGTACGTTTACATGAATACTTTTACATGAATACTTTTACATAGATGTTATATGGCGAGTTACTATTACATATTATATGTGTAGATACTGTTATATATAATTCTCCTTCTTATCTTTACTTTGTGATACAAACACATAATCGACGAGATAGATTGGACTTTATATCCTCGTTCCAAAGGATACTTTGCGGGAATAACCAGTCCTAGAACCTCTGTTAGCTATAGAGGTAAATGCACATCTATGGATATCTTCGGTTGACACCATTATAGGTATACTTTAAGGGACTAACTATTCCTACACCCAGCTGTTTGCTACAGAGGTAAATGTACATCTACGGATGTCTTAAGTTAAAACTGTTAGTTATCCTAGTACAAAAGGATAACACTTAGGTCATTATATTATTTCTTCCTTTACTTTGTGACACATTCACATGATCGACGAGGTAGGATGTAGATAATTAATTTCCTTATTACCTTTATAATGTGATTCATACACATAAGCGATGAGGTGTACGATAGTTTTATACTAATAGTTAAGCAGGGAAAAACCATCACATTTACAGAGATGCTTACTTTCAAAACAGTAGGGTCTTGGTAGAAGACTTATTTTATAGGGATTTCTAGGGTTATTCAAACGCTTTCCATTACTTACAAACCTTTACATACTTATACGAACATTCTTTCAAAACAATGTCAAGACTTTCATTACAAGTTTTACAAATCAAAGACACATTAATACTTGTGAATTCACCAGCTTTA
Source organism: Lactuca serriola (assembly GCF_051521515.1). Classification (NCBI taxonomy): domain Eukaryota; kingdom Viridiplantae; phylum Streptophyta; class Magnoliopsida; order Asterales; family Asteraceae; genus Lactuca; species Lactuca serriola. The sequence goes on along the minus strand of NC_136416.1, from coordinate 170,316,946 downwards.
TTGCTGATACTCGCTTTCAAAATAACTTGTATTCTCATGTCACAAATAGACAGGTACGACGACCAGGTTTTGTGAAGACGGAGAAATCAAGACTCCTCTTTTATTTTGATTAGTTATCATGTTGTCTTATACTATGAAAGAACACACTTGTAATTTAAAATTATACTATTAATGCAATGGATGATGTTGTTGCTTGTTTACTACTTTACATTGTTGTGATACATTACATGACTTCCTCTGCCCCAGAACGTTTCCGCCGTTCTCGATTTTGGGGTGTGACAGTCTTCTTCTAGAAGATCCATTTGCACCCAACAATCTTACAATCAGTTACATTGTTAACCAAGTTCCAAACTTGATTGTCACACATGGACTGTATCTCACTATCCATAGCCTCTTTCCATTTAGCAGCCTCAGGGCCTGCCATGGCTTCCGTGTAACTGTTAGGCTCATCCAGATTTACCAGTGTGTTATCAGTGATAGGTGTCTCACCTTCTGGAGTTTTCTCCTCTGGTTGAGGGCTAGGGTTTGAGGTTCCTTCATGACTTGACTCTAGAATTTCCTCAAGGTCAATTTGCCTCCCAGTATCTCCTTGGCTCATGAATTCTCTCTCTCTCTCTCTCTCTCTCTCAAGAATCCTCTTCTTGCTACAAAGACCACATTATCACTGAGTCTGTAGAAGATGTAGCCAAAGCATTTCTGTGGATAGCCGATGAAAATACACCTTTTGCTTCAGGGTTCGAGCTTATCGTGAGTCTTGCGTCACATGAATGCCTCACAACTCCAAATCTTGATGTGGTCTAGATTGGGAACTTTTCCAGTCCACATATCATGAGGTGTTTTGGCAACCTTCTTTGTAGGGAAAAGATTAAGGATATGGGCGAAGGCCTACCCCCAAAATGAGATTGGTAGCAAAGATCGACTCATCATGGAACAAACACGTTCCAACAAGGTTCGATTGCGCCTCTTAGCTACACCATTCAACTGTGCTGTCCTAGGAGGTGTCAATTGTGAGATAATCACACATTTCTAAAGATAGTCAAGGAACTCAGTACTAAGATACTCACCACCATGATCGGATCGAAGCATCTTAATTTTCGTGCCCAACTAATTCTCCACTTCTTGTTTAAACTCTTTGAATTTCTCAAAGGTTTCTGACTTATGCTTTATTAGGTAGACATATCCATATCTACTAAAATCACCAGTAAAAGTCACATAGAAGCGATTAGCATCTCTTGTGGCGGTTCTGAAGGGTCCACACACATCCGTGTGTATGAGGTCCAACAAACCTTCATCCCTAACACAAGTGCTAGTAAAAGGTTACTTTGTCATTTTACTAAGCAAACAAGATTCACAACTATCATCTGACTTTAGGTCAAATGAATCCAAGACTCCATCCTTTTGGAGTTGGCCTATGCGTTTCTTGCTTACATGTCCAAGACGACGATGCCATAAATATGCTTTATCTAAGCCAGTGGAAGAGTCAATACATAATACATTATTTCCTAGATTATCTACAACAGATACGGTTTCATACACGCCATCACAAGGTAATACTTTAAAATAAAGAACATTATTAAAGAAAGCATCAATACTACCATTATTATTATCAAAATAAAAGGTAAAACCTTGTTTATAAAATGCATGAAAGGAAATAACATTTCTTGCCATTTCTGGCGAAAAATAACACTTATTCAAATCTAATGTAAACCCAGTATTTAGCACTAAGGAATAAACTCCTATCTTGGTAGCAGTTGGCTCGGGTACCTTTAGCTCCTTGTCGAGAACATATTCTTTGTTCTCATAGCGAGTCACCATCCTGATGTTTCTGATCCAATCAGTAAAGTTGGATCCATCAAAGATGACTCTCCCACAAAGATTCATGAGAGAGAAGGAGCTAGTAGGGTTTGAGCCAGAAGCATTGTTATTGGAAGCCATCTGAAAAGAAGATGGAACAGATTAGATAAGATTTAGAGATAGTCCTTAATAAAACACCCAAATGTAGTATTAAGGGTAGGACCCAACACAATATTTTATAACTTAGAAGAGGGATGCCGAAATCTAAGCTATAAGATATTTGAAGGTAAGTAAATTGCGATTCACCAATTTCCACCATGAAAAACGAAATTTTTAATTAGGTTTTAATTGGTTTAGAAACTCCTAGATTCTTTGAGATTCATTGAACTTTCTTCAATGGCATGTTTCTATCTTGAGTGTGCCCTTCAAGTTTTGAGACTGGGATGCCGAGGATCACAAAACAAGGTGTGAAGTAACCATGCAAATCACTTGGTACCCTCAATGTATTACCCCTCAATCGATGTGCCGGTTAACCACACACGCTCCATCGATACTATGATAAACATTAAGTCACCCTTTACCTACCTTGTTAAGTTCAAGTTAGTGTGCCGGTTAACCACACACGCTCCACTAACGACTTAAACAAAGTGTAAAGTGTAATATCATGGATTAGCACCTTATTCTCATTTTCCTAAAATAAGTAAGATTGGGAATTTAATAAAGTTTAGTTACTTTAGTATTATCATTATACTTTTAACAAGAATTTATAAGTCCTTGTCCTACCCGTTCGGCTAACGACCCTCCACCGATCAAGGAAGCCGTGGGTGAGAGTGGACACCCATTAAGTTGTCATTTTATAGGCAACAATCTTATACCCCCCTTATAGACCGACTTTGTGAATGAGGCGTACTAGCGGTAAGCCGACTTGATCTTATACATATATATATATATATATATATATATATATATATATATATATATATATATATTATTAGCTTATAATATTATAAATTATAAGGGTTGAATTTTAACTTTTTAAAATTCTAAGGGTTGGAACTAAAGTTTTAATCATGACTTTACTTGTTCGAAAACTTGAGGGCAAGTTTTGTAAACTTTCAAAACTTTTCATTTCTTAAAACTTATGAATTTTAATTGAGTATTAAAATGAAGACTTTTCATTTTTCTAACTGTTGTGTTCTTTTAATGGTTTTAATTCAAGTGTGACTCTTGGTTTTCCATAACTTGAGGACAAGTTATGGACTCCATTAAAACACATTATGATCAAGAATTAAACTACCAAGTAGATTACAAACAACTCCTATGATCATCTAATCTTCATAAGTTCAAGAACATGAATATGAACATTTCAAGAATCATAAATTACTCATAAAACTTGTAATTTTTGATTATAGGCATTGTAAATGGATTAGCATAAACATTACACCATCTAAAGCAAGTTTTATAACACCAAAAAAGTTTAGGGTAATGTTTCTAGTCCATTTCCAGCAACAAAAGTCTAAAATCTGCATTCTGAGGCTCCTACTCGTCGAGTACACGAACCTACTCGACGAGTAGGATGAATTTACATGAACTTGGTGAGTCCCCCCATGGACTCGGCGAGTTCAGCAGGCAGACAGAAAAAAATCGACTTTTTCCAATATTTTGCATAAAGTATCAAAACAAACAAGCCTAGTCTCTGATACCACTGATGGGTTTTGAGCATTCTAACACTCCTATGGTGTACATGCAACCCTAGAAAACTTGGATCTATGTTTGACTAAGATACATGCAAATAATTATTTTTCCAAGGTTCTTATCCTATCTAGCATGGCATGGGGAACTTGAATCAAATAAAGCTAGTAGAATTACTTACCTTGTAGTTATAGTTGATTTCTTGGAGTTTGAGCCTAGCACCAATAGTGTGGATGCCTCAAATGGAAATCACAAATCACCACAAACTTTGGAACCTTGAGAGAATAGTCACAACTATCTTGAAATCGGCCCTCTTACTTTACTCACCACAACTGGTGTGATTTCAAGAACCAAAGCCTCCTTTATATTGTGTGGTGGATTAGGGTTACATCCATGTAAACCCTAATACCCATATCTCTTCATTTCCATGAGATTCATGGGTTAAAGCTCCATGGAGTATCCATGGACTTTCCATGCAAACCTAGCCCATTCCAAATAAGCATTAGCCCACACTATGTAAATATAAGAGCCCATATTTAATTAGTAATACTTTTGATCTCTAAATTAATCATAGATTAATTATAGATCAATACTAATTAAATAACATGATTTTATATTAATATATTAGAACTTATAATATATTAATAAATCATAACTTATACTATTCTTAAAAGATTATCCATAAATTGTTCGGGTGAAGTGCAACCCAAATGGACCATGCCGGGTCGGGTTAAGTACATACCAAATATAGTTATGGACTTAGACACTATATCCAACAAATGGTTCAACATTGATTTTCACTTTTTCGTCCTTTTATCTGAAATCCATTATCTTTCTTTTTAGGAATTCTTTCCACTTTTTCGTAGCTGGATTAGACTCCTGTGACGAAGAACTTCCACACGTCGAATCAGTCAATTATATCTCTAAAGCAGATTGAATTTTCTCTTGACAGTACTTTCCTGACTGATATACTTTTCCTTTTCCTTCTATCAAATGATTGATGTTCTCCACATCACTTCTCCCATTTTGCAAATGAAGCTTTCACCTTCTGCTTAGAATCAGGGTTTGAAAAGTGTGGATTTTTAGGTTTAAAAGGTTCATTTTGTTTTCCTTGAACATCTAATTTCTCAAATTTACGTTTTGGAAATAGCCTTTTTTTTGTAGATTTTGAAAACAATTTTAGTATAGATTTCAATAACCAACCACATTTCGATGAAAAACTTGTTGAATTTGTTGAAAACGTCTTTCATCATTGGTTGGACTAAAAATCCTTCGTTCATTATTTTGAACAAAATCCCTTTGATTCATGTTTTGAACAAAATTTCCATTTTCATGATTTGAACCATAATCTATTTGATGTTGATATTGAACAAAGTTTACATTTCCATGCTTTTGAACATTATGAGTTCGAAATTGATTTTGAACATTAGTTCGACTTTTTGGAAAACCATTTTGCTTTCAAGAATGTTTGTTTTGAAATGACGTCATATTTTGAGAAAATGCCTGAACTTGTTCAGTTGATTTTTCCTTAAAAATCACTTGTTTTTTAAAAGATTTTACATTTTTCCAATAAGCTTTGTTTCATGTTTTTGCATTCGAAACAGCTTCGTTAAAAACCATTTTTCTACAATTTCCTTGAAAACTTGTGTTTTAGTATTATTGAGATTTTGAAACATTGGGTAAAGAATTACTGCATTTTTCTTTCTTTTTATGATCAACATTTGATTTTTTAGTTTTTAGCTCCGAAACATATTTTTGGTTTTTTGTGTTGAAAAGTAGTTGAGTTTTTTGGTCAAACCATTTTCTACTGCTTTTTGATTCGAATAGAAACCTTCTTTTGTCACTTCTTTATTTTCTTCCTCAACCAGTTTTTTCAATTTAGGATTCTCCTTGTCACCATTTCATGAGGTGAAAAATACTTGATTTGGAAATATAACATCAACTGTACACTGGATTCTTGTATAGACTACTGAGTTTGATTCTTGTATAGACTACTGAGTTTGATTCCAGATAAGATTGTCTATTATCTTTCAGATCCTTTATGTACTCCTTTGATTCTTCATAGACATGTTCGACTACAATGCTAGGAATAGGTGTTTCTTTTGAAACACCATCCTCATCGCTCACATAGTCTTTTACCACATCATGATCTAGAGGATCATAGACTTTGGATGTAGAAGGTTGATCACTGTTAACCTTCGAGATTAAATCATGACATATTTCTTTGCCTTTAGCCATTGGATTGACATTAATAACAGATAATTGAGAGCAATAGAGACATTCATCAGCCTCAGTTTTACTAATATTATCAGAATCATCTTCGATATCAGCAAATTTTTGTTGAGAATCAAATGGCGACTTCTCAGTAACGTTAAAAAATTTAACTTGTTCATTTTTATTTAGAGTTTCATTAACAATATGCACAAGATCATCCACATTCAAGCATATTCATCAATCTTAACTATTCAGTATGCATACGAATCATTAGGTACTTTATCATACTCATATATTCTCTTTTCACTATCATAAGAAGCTTCATCTACCTTTTCTCTCTTATAAGCTAAGAAAGGAAGCAACTTTCAGTCAATTTAGCATACAAACATTTGGCAGAAGTATAGTAAATATTCCTCTGTGTAACTAACAACATGTTATCAGCCCTAACAAAATATCTATTTCCTGTAACATTCCTTAATTGAAGCTCTAAACTCTCAATAACACTCTTCTTAACTTCCAATTTGTTTCAAAAATCATATAGCAATGATTTCAATTGTTTAGCTTCTCTACTTATGGAAATCAACATATCATTAAGATAAGAAACAATATCATCAAAATCTTTTAAGAATGCATGATAAGTATGTGAAGGAAAGAGATCCAAGAAGATTGCATACCTTTGTTGTCATTGGGGATTTGTCAGCACCTATAGAAATGAAACATCTTCCTGAGATCTTCTCCTCTTCAAAATATCCTTTTTTGAATTGTGCATACACAAATCCATGCATACGATTTCGCATATGTTCATCATTAGACACCAAAGACCAGATCTGATACATTTATTCGTCCTTTTCTCCTCCTTTAGCCATCAAATAGATTCCTTTGGTTCGAGTTTTTATTTCCTCAATATTTCCTGCATGGTATGCTTCGTCCTGCACTCTCTCGTTATTCTCGTCCTTCTTTCTCAACATGCAGTCCTTCGCTAAGTGATTCTATCCATTTCATTAATTGTAATCATAAACCAAATCCCCTTTGAGCTTCATCTACTTCTTCTCAACCACATTCGTTACTTTATTCTTTTCCTCTTTCGACTCACCCTTTACACTTTTACATATTGAGCTATTCCCCTTGAACTCATTGGTTTTCTTGTACTTCAGATTGAATGGATTTTTGAAGAACTTTTTCACTTTGTTATTTGAATAGTAAGCCACCGCTTCATTTTCAGAGTTAACCAGAGAACTTTCTTCTTCAAGTTTATCTTCTTCAACATATTTTACTTTAGAGTCCTTGGCGGTCACTTTTAACATCAGTGTCAATGGTCCACCAAAGCTTAACTTTCGTTGTTCAACAATTTCATTTATCTCACTTTCATGGGCCTTAAGAACATTATACAGACCAACCAACTAATAACCATTGAAACTTTCTTCAGTTTTGATCATTAGGCTAACAATTCTCCATTCTTTTATCAATCCCATAAAAAATGTAATATTGTATTCCAGAGTTGAACGAGTAAAATCATATGGAGTACATTAGAATATCAATTCATTCAAATGATCATAGTGTGACACTATTGATTTGTCATCTTTCTGCTTGAACTCAGCCATTTCCAACAAACATTGCTTCACAGAGCTTTTCTTTGTCTTTTCATTGCTTTGATTTTTTTCAGTGTCTCCCAAATCTCCTTTGCTATTTTTGTAACTTCAGACGCAGTTGTAAACTACCGGTGGAAGAGCACCACGTAGTTCATAAAGACATTTCTTGTCATTCTCTTCTTATTTAGTCTTTCACAAGGCCATTTTAGCACTTAAACCAGCAGTTCCAACATCTTCAAGCATATCGGGACAAAAATTCCCTCGTTTGATACATCTCCAAATATATTCATCTATTCCATTTAGATATTCCTCCATTTTCTTAGCCCACTACTCGTAGTATTCTACAATGAGCATGAGAATCTTTGTAGATGATCCAAGCAGATGCGAGAAACTCGACATAGTGTTCATCTAAAAGTTTGCCATTATTGTACAGAAAAATGAGATTTTAGATTCAAAAAGAAATCTAAAAGGATAATCAAACATAAATTAACCAGTAATCACTCGATCTAACAAATAGAGTAAAGAATTGAAACAAAACAATAAACTTAAACAAGTTTTCTGTTTCAATATTATGGAAAGCTATTAATCGGAAAGAGTGATTAAAAAATATGAAAAACACGAGAAAACTGAAAATTTATTGACTGAATCCTTCTTTGAAACCAATTGATGTGAGTTACAATCGAGTAACGAATATGTAATCAATCAAAGAAAACAGAAAGAACACATCGTGTAAATAAGATCTGATTGGCTCGAATTAGCCTGTAAAGAGTACAAGAAGTTGAGAGTGTTTACAAACTAGAAGAGTGCACAAAAGTTACTCTCGACGCTAACACTTACCCAATTTATAGGGTACTATAGACTCAGCAAAAAATACAAGGTCTATACATTCTAGTATGGAAAATAAAATGTTCTGTGTAAATACATATAGAGTCGAAATAACTTGGATTTCGAAGCCTTATAGACTCAATATATTTCGACTCATCACTATCTTCATTTCGACCCCTATAGCAGCCATTTGCCACGTTGTGGTGACCTCTTCACCACACCGTGGTGACTGTTCAGACCAGCTTATTACAATAAGCTCCTAATCCATAAAACCAACCATTCAATCTTCCCAGATAGCGTTCTCTCATCCTATGGACCATAAAATCATTGCTTATATATATATATATATATATATATATATATATATATATATATATATATATATATATATATATGCATGTCCAATTCATATCTTGAGCTCAAGCTAGGTCAAATATAGAAAAAGGGGGCCAAGATCTCATGCAAGAGTTTAAAACTCTTTAAAACTCCAGATCCAAGACTCCTAACCACAAAGGGAGAATAAGGAATAGAAACCTAGATGTGTTCACAAAAACCCAAAATCTTAGAACTTGAGGACTTACAAGAGTCCAGAAGATGCACAACAAGATGATGAGAAGAGTTTCTTGTTGAATCCAAGTCCAAATGACACCTTCTTTTTTTAATCCCCAAGTCAACACAAAAGGCATAGAGAGAAAAATGGATGTTAGGAGTTCTTGGAGGCTAAGAGAGTGTGATGGAGGATGTGAGAGTGTGATGGAGGCTAAGCGTGAGCAACACTAGCCATCATATTCCCTTAAATAGGTACGCATACCCCTGCATATTAAGGTTTCTCATTAATTAGCCGCCATTTCGTGGCCATGCGCTACCATTTCGGGGCGATCATTTAAATTTTATGATACATCGACTTTCAGCCTTCACCATGACTGGTACTGCCCAAAATCCAGAAGTCATTAAATTTTAAATACCTCAAAGATTCTGTATGTTACACGGCACTATACCGATCTTGCCGTCATTCAATCATTGACTTGAAACTCACGGCCAACACCACATGGGCCTAAAGATACGCAACCATCAGCCCACTGATTTGCAGGAACCTAATAAACATCTCTCTCAATACTAACTAAACATACCATGAGTCATAGCCTTCTATAATGCAAAATTCCTTTCACAAAACAGGTTGCAATCAATGCAAAATCAAACGAAAACCTAATCACTCACAACTAGAGAATGAGAAAGCATGTTATACTCTTGTTCCAATTCAAAGTCTATAACCGAAATAAGAACCATGCCTACAATTCAAACAAAGTACACCTTTGTTATCTCGTTAAGTCCACGTATACCTCTCATGAAAATATTTAATGAACTTACCACAATATACACTCTCAGGAGACCCATAACGAACCTTAGATCTGATGCATTCCTTTTTCCTCACAACCTTACCCAAATGGTGAAGTACCAAATGATGAACCTCAATCATTAACAAAACCATCCTCATAAATGACGGAAACAAGATCCTACCCATTGAAAAAAATTGAACAAATTCTACTACTACATAACTAGCTCGAAAAAACTTCCAAAGTTATCCAGAGATGCTGCTAAAACCCTTGTCAGATCAATCCAAATATGAACTCTATCAACACAACAAGCCAAAATTGGATTCTGCGTAAATCGAAAGTCTTACCTAAAAAACTAAACAAGATTGGTCTGTTGTGCGAACTTCCAATAACCAAGGAAAAATGCCAAATAAAAGCTCATTATGAACGATATTTCCATAATCAACAACTAAGGGTACCCATACCTAGAAACCAAAAGGTACAATGTACAGACTGACAATAGGATATCGCATTCACTAAGCTTCCACTGATACAACTTGAATCTTTAGAAGAACCTCAACTATTGATGATGAACAAAATGGCCAACGATCGATATGCAATGACAGCTAATCCACTTAACCAATACACTACTAAACAAATCCCATGAGGAACTACATATACCAACTATGAAGTTGATTGACAGATCATCAACTGCTCATCCTAGAGTATTGATAGAAATCTATAAAATGAGCTAGTAAATCCCACAAGAAAAATTACTCAACACATGCGGCCCATACGCCTCCTGACCTAATCATTGGGGACTCCGAAAGAACTACTGGATACAACAAGCTTCTTGTCCAACAACTTTCTCCCACAAAGAAAAATCATGCAGTCCAGAGCACATACATGTGATAACAACTTACCTTGCACCTCGTTTTCACAAAATTTTGAACTAAAATCTCACATACCTAAACCAAAGATATCTACAACCTATTATACCGGAACCATAAATCAAATAGATCAATGATCCTCCCAGCTGAATACCCAGTCCTCCCCCACTTAGGGTTCAAACAACCACCAAATAGCATAGCAAATAGACGAAATCCCAAACCGGCTCAACCAGGTTCATATCATCCCTGACCCTTGGAATGTATAACACCATGCAAGCTAGTCTTCCAGATAAAGACCACACAAGCTCAAAGGTATTCTGAGTCTCATATGGATATCTCGGAAACTTTCCAATCAAAGCCTCTTCTAACATCAAGAATCATACGCATGTGCACAAGCAATAATTTTGTCAATCCATTCATACCAATGATCCTTGATCTGAAAATGAATGGACAACCACATACCTTGCCTACAAATCCCTGTCCATCAATTCATTGAGAGAACCATTCCTAAATACAAGAGACATCATCCTCATAGTCGGGATACATCAAAGACAACGAAAGTTGTCATTTCCTGATGAGAATAACTTTCTCTTAGATCGATAGATTCAAGCAGATAATAAATGATAAAAACAAGAACAGAAAAATAATAAACACAATAATGAATCAAACGTGTGTCGAACGATTAATATGCTCTATGTCAGAAGAATTCAATGTGAATTGCTACTGTAGAGATAGGCTAGGGTTACAATACGATAAGCAAAGTAATTTTCAAAAGTGTTGTTTTTGTAATGCATGCATGCACTATATATATATATATATATATATATATATATATATATATATATATATATATATATATATATATATATATATATATATATATATATATATATATATATATATATATATATATATATATAGACACACACTAAGCCCTAAACGTATCACGGTTGGATAGGCCCAAACCGAGAATAGTAATGGACTGAACAATAAGTCCAATGATGCAATCTCTTGTACTCAACAATCTCCCTTTTGCGTCAATTGGAGCGAGAGATCACTTCGGTTGAGTAATCGTAGTTTTCTTCACTATCTTGAATAGCTTCGGTATGAGGGAAAGTAGAGTTTGACGGAAGTTGATGTACCACCGAAGCATATCTGAAAATAGCTTCCTGTCTGCATCACTGTTCTGATCACACCTATATATAATTTCAAGAATATGCTCCAATAATGGTGTGGACAACAAGTGCTTATCAGCAAGAAGGAACATGCATTTTTGACCTTCTCCCCTGGTGAACAGGATCGTGTGAAACTGTGGGTCGATCTTTCCCTTCATCATCACATTTATGTCGCTTGCCTTCCCAATGGGTTTGATTGTGGGCTTATTTCTCAGGGCAGAGGCGATCTCCCGATCCATCTTCGCAACTTCAAGAATATATCAAACTAGCATTTGCTTGATATGGTCAATCATTGGATCATACTCTTGTTGATTCGTCAGTAAGATGTTGTTCAGAAGAATCTAATCATCAGGATTCAGATTTGGCAGATCAGCAAAGGAAATCATATGGACCAAGCCGTCTGAGCCTTGAGTCACTTTAAATTTGACGTTGATAAACTTTCCTGCCGAAGTGGGCTTCAGAACCTTGACTGTTGTGATTTTCTGATTACTCCAATACAGGTATTGCGGTTGAGAGAATGTAAGACAATACTCTAGTAGATCTCGATAAACCTTCGGGTCAAGTGATGGAATGACAATATTTGAATCAAAACAATGAAATATAAATGCCTTTTAGGTGATTGGCATGTCGAACTGAGAATCCTTGGAATTATCAAGACTGAACGAAAGGACTTGTTTGAGCCAATGTATGCTTGGAGACTCGATTACCTCTTTCAAAAGTTTTTCCATCATCCATAAAGGGAACATGGATTTCCTTCGTTCCAAGGCCTCGTTTTGTTTTTTTTTCTTCTCCATAGCAATCCCTGCGAGACGGAGTTTCTCTTCAAGTTCTCGATCATTCAGCTTGATTTTGCAATCTTTAATTGTTGAAGCTTTTTCTTCTTTGTTTTCAAACAAATCTTCTGTTTCATCCTCATCATCATCACCAATCACCTTTTTACCTATGTCCTTCATACTGCCCGAAGCTTCCTTACCCTTTGGTTTAGCAGTGACTTTCGGTTGTGAGATGGGTTTGCTTGTTGGAGGTGGTTGAGATTGACCTTGGCTACCATCTTCTTCCCCTTGTTTCGGAGCGACAACAGACTCCGGAACACCTTCAATCCTGCTAAGAATATCTAAAGCAGGTCTTAATTTCTCACCCAAGTGGCGTCGAACCGAGATGGTAAGAACCGAGTCATGTTCTTCCAGAAGCTGTAATATAATAGAATGCACATCACCAACAGAGCTTTTAACGATTGATCGCTCTGACTAAAGTTCTTCAATTTCTTTGTGTTAGGTCCAGTTAGTGTTGCTTCTTTGGGCTCGTTAGCTTGTCCAACCGTGAGTTGTTTTTGTAGGGTTTATTATATATAGATGCTTGCATGAATTCTTTAACGTAAGATTAGAGAATATTTGATAGAGATTTTTATAGTGTACAAGTTCTTATCTTTTTGTAACCCTAGAATCCTCTACAGCAGAAGTTCTTCATAGAGCTCTGCTGAGGATTGAGTTAATCAAATCATTCGACTCATTCAGATCCATTCTTGTGTTTTTGTCTTACTGTTATTAATTTCTTGATTTGCCTGTTATAAGATCTAATCGATCAAGAGTTTTATAAACTCATCAATTGGTATCAGAGCAGGAGGCTGTGTAATTCATACACATCTCTTATGTGAAATAAGTGATTAGGGTTATTCCGCATTAACTGATATTTATTGAGCCGTCACTCCATAATTGACGTATCTCATTATTTATTCGTTTGCCCTAATATTGCATATTACAAGTCTGATCTTTCAAACAGGTTAAACGATCAAGCATGGACGATTCTCAATCTAATCCTATCAACATCTCAAACAGTATTGGATCAACAACAAAGATTCCTATTCTTTACACCCAGGATTTCGAAGTTTGGGCGCATCATTTTGATGACTATGTCATCAGATCTGAAGATAATGGGTATCTTATATGGGAAGCTCTTGTCTCTAGACCATTTGCTCACTCAGTGTCACACCCCAAAACCGAGAACGGCGGAAACGTTCTGGGGCGGAGGACGTCATGTATAATATCAACAACAATGTAAAGTAGTAAACAAGCAACAACATCATCCATTGCATTAATAAAATAATTATTATACAATTGTATTCTGACAAATTTTGATAAACACTAAAGCATAAATCAAAATGAAAGATAAGTCTTGAATAAGCTCCATCTTCCGTTTTCCTTGCATCGGTACCTGTCTATGATGACCTGAGGATACAAGTAATTTTGAAAGCGAGTATCAGCTATAAAGCTGGTGAGATCATAAGTATTAATGTGTCTTAATTTGTGAAAACTTATAATTTCTAAGACTTGACATTACTTTGAAAGAAAACGAGTATAAGTATGAAAATATTTGTAGCTCAACTATATATGTTTGAAAATCCCTAGAAATCCCTATGATTCCTATTAGTAACAAAAGGAGTCTTCTACCGAGACTTAACTGTTCTGTGTGTGTGTCTCTTGTAAGAGTATGTATTTTTTTCCAAAGTATAGCTATCATTACTCAAAATATAGATTGTATATTTATGTTTAAGTGAGGTTATCACTGAAATATGTACTGGAAAAATTAACGTAGTACTAAATCGTAGCTCTAAAAGGGCTACTATTTATCAACAGATAGCATCTACATTACCGCGCTTCCTATGAAAAATTCACGAAGTGAATGTAATGGGAAAGAAATGGTACTATGGTGTAGTGTCGAACTACAACCATACCTATTACCTTAAATCTAGGGTAATACTACCAAGTACCACAGTATTTGGATATATATAAATATATATATATCAATACACCGATACTCAACTTGCCTTATTTGATGGATAAGGTATAATGTGATGTCTAGATCCCAGACTGTTTCGCTCCCCTATCAGAGGGATTTTAGGACCCACACACGACCCCTGCATGAATGCAAGCCGTGAGCACCACATTACCTGCGATCATGTATACTCGACATAACAATCACAATCGTAGTGTGTTTTATCAGTATAGTTAGATCCTAAACTGGTTCTGAGCTATAGCCCCTAATGACGTCTATCCTATGTATATGAAAGCGTACTCATGTAAGTGTGATCATGTAATTGTACTTATGGTGTACTGAAATGTTCTACGTGTGCTAGCTGTAATGTGTGATCTCTTTATCTAGCAAGTATTGTCATGTAAGCGTTCTAGTATAATTGTATATGTTCTCGTCCCAATATAGATGTATATGTATTGCACAGCAACGTTCTAGAAAGTATTGACTCATGAATGAACTGACTCGTTGTATGATATCGTGTTCTAGTAATAGTTCTAGTATCTTCCTGAACTACCCAAATGGTAGCTTACTAGTAATCTAAGTGGTACGTATGGACGTGGATGTATACCCTTGCTACCCAAGGGCATAGGATGAACTGGAAGAACCTTTTATGACTTTATATGTACACATGATATATAACTAATATTTAAACGACCTTCGGACGAGTATCCAATATCCCACCAGACCACATCTCAAGGCGCGAAAAGGAAATAGGGTGGATAGCCTTCCTAAGTCCTTTAAACATTTCTTATATAACTATACATATAGAGGCATGCAATTTATAATATAAAAACATAAATAAGTTTGGTAAAACATTTGAAACATAAATATTAGTTTAAGGAAAGATTGACTTGATGTCAATCTATAAAACAATTTGAAGGCATAAGTTTGATAAAACAATATAAGTATAAGGAACATTTGTTTGAAACACAGTTGTAAATAAGTTTGAAATATGATAAACAGAGTAAGAGGTACAGTGTAATAAGGAGTTTAAAACATATAAAATGTTTATAAAAATCATTTGAAGGAAACTGTTTGGTAAAACGGCTAATGAGTAGCCAAATCTTTTGAATGTTGTATATTAATCACATGTGATTGATGAAATAAGTAATATACTCCTACTTACTAATCACATGCGATTGACATAATAAGTAGCATGATTCTACTTGTATCCCCCCCCATAAAGCATTTAAAAGTAGTTTAAAACATTATTTAAGGGGTATGAACTCACATGAAAGCTTGAAGATAGCGAGATGGAAAACCGGGCAGAGTTTCGTCTCGGGAAACGGATTTTCCTCGGGATTCTCGAGAATCTCGGGAGTAAAATCGACCCTCGGGACTTGAGCAAAAAGACCAGAGCTTCGGGTTATAACGGGCACGGAAAACGAGGCAAGATCGAGAGAGAAATGAGAGAATTGAGCAACTTTTTCGGAAAGCCTCACATCCTATTTATAGGAAGGCTGAACCGCCTCCGTACGCGGGGCGTACGCTCGTATACAGCGCGTACGCGTACGTCATGCGTGACCGAAGCCTCGACTGCCTCGGTTCGGATGGGACGGGTTGCTGGGTACGCGGGTCGGATGGGACGGCGGGTCGGACGGGACAGCGGGTCGGACGGGTCGGAGCTTCGGACGGGTCGGATTCCTCGGATATTGGCGACGTGGACGATCCGAAGCCCTTGATCTCAGTACGCGGGGCGTACGAAGGTACGCAGGGCGTACTTCGGACCTATCCGATGACTCCCCTTCGGATAATACCAGGAATTTACAATTAAATTTATATTTATTTTAATTAAACTTCTAAAATTCATATCTCCCTCATACGAACTCCGTTTTTGACGTTCTTTATATCCACGCGAAGGTGAGACCATGATCTACAACTTTCGTTTAGATTCCGTTGGCAAATTCCGAAATTATTTTTATTATTTATTTATTAAAATGACGTGATTAAGGAATTTCTTCTAAAATTCATAACTTTCACATCCGAAGTCAGATTTGGACATTCTTTTTATGCACGATCATAGATTGAGGTTGTATATAACTTCCATTTAGATACTTAAGGCTAAAAACTATTGCATCGAAATTTCGCGTTTTACGATTAATCGCTGATGCCGGTTTTTCCGAGAATCTTCGGTTGGTCATAACTTCTTCATTATAACTCGGATTTTAGGGTTCTTTATATGTACGAAAACCTTGATACGGTTCCTACTACTTTAATTAGCCCAAATAAGATTTTAGGAAAGTTATATTTTGACCTAAATTTGATTGGTTTTACATTACATTGTCTCGAAATATCGGGTTGTCACATCATCCCCCCGTTAAAGGGAATTTCGTCCCGAAATTAGAATTTAAGCAAGGAAGTATGCACGAATAATCGAGTCGTGAGGAGGAAACTTCCTAATCGATTGGTTCTAACGCACCTAAGTGATAACGGGTTCTCGGTTGGCATTCCAACGAACCTTCACTAACTGGCGATGGCGTTTCTTCGTCCGCTTGACCTCTCGGTCGAGGGTCACTACGGTTCTAATACGAAGTTGAGGATCTCGAAGAGTGGACTTGCAAGAGTCCTAACGGAAAGGTATGGTTTCACGATCGAGATGCGAAGAGTAGAAAGTACGTTACTGAGTTCGCGGAGTAGGTCTTGTTTGTGAGAGGCACAGGACCGATTCTGATAAGAATCTCGGAGGTCCTGTCTAACTTGGATTTAGATTTCCACGCTTTACGAAGCGTATTAAGCCATTCCCAGAGTGAGTTATCCTAAAGAACTTGGTCACTCACTTGGAATCTCAAAGGTTCCTTTTCTTACGTAACTTCCCAGTCAAAGGCCACCCCTTGCTGGGTCAAATTCGCACGAGTTTCTGTAGCTTGCGAGGAGTTCCGAATGAACTAATGCGGTGGGTCGGTAAGACCTAGAATCTGGTGAAAACTGTCGGCGTCCCTGGTGTCGATAATGCTCAACGGTTTTGTCAAATTGAAAGAGTACCCAAAATTTCACACATTACTATCAGTGTGTCCTAGAAATTTTACTCTTCCATTTCAAAACTCGTGCCTAGAGAACTTTGCTAAAAGTTCCACTGTAGGATTGTTACCATGGGCTTTCTTCTTACTACGAGGGTGGATAAGTAAGTCATCTCATGGGGAAAATGACGAATTGATCCAAGTAAGAAAGACGTAACCCTTCATTTAACTCATGAAAACCATGGGCGTATTGGTCCTATCCGAAAGGTATCACTACGAACTCGAAGTGTCCGTATCGGGTTCAGGAGATAGTCTTCCGGACATCCTCCCCTAACACTCGAACTGGTGATATTCGGATTCCAGATCCATTCCTGGAAGTAGATTCTTTCCTTACGTTTGCTCAACCATTTTTTTTTTTTTTTTGTGAGGTAGAGATAACGATTTCTATGAAAATCTTGACGGATTCTTCGATAACCGAGGCGCATACGATGCGATCCATCGATCTCTGGAAGAATCTGACCAGGGTTCTCTAGGGTGAGAAACCTAGTCTTCTAATTCTATTACTGTGTGGTTCGCCAAGTTGCTCGTGCTGTTCTTGTATCTCTGTGGGTGTTTAAACTATAGGGTGATCTGTTTTCGGGAGTTGTACTGGGTTCTAAGTCTATGACGATGTGATTACTCGTATACTTAGGCAGTTTCTCCGTCCTGAAGTCCATTTGAGAATTCATACAGGGCTTCACGATCACCATTTCGTGTATACGAGGCGTATATAATTAAGATTGAAAAGGTAGTCGAATAACTGATTCTTCCTTACCCTCACATCCCAAGGAGGAAAAGAGTTAAGGCGAAATCATTAATTCTAAACCTGTAGAACCTTGATTATATAACACTCTTATGTATACCTTCCTCAGTGATAGATCATCCGTATGAATTTTCCTAGATTGCACTTGACGTACTGCACGAGTGGTACATCGAGGATTTCCTTGGAAAGAAACTATCTAAGAGGTAATCCTGGAATGAGCACTTCGGCGATCTGATAAGACGGCTTCGCTGAAAAAGTGATCTAGAAGAAAGAGATGTACGCATGAAGCTGTTTTCGCGTCGATCAAATTGAATCTGATTGTATGATAATGTCGGAATCATACAGAAACTTTAAAGACATTAGAATTAAACATAGACGATTACAGGCAAAACACAACTGTGCAACCATGAACAGAGTTACAGTACTTTAGATTTATCACTAGACTATCGCTGCGAATAAGATATACTACAAAAGACAAGTATACGCAGCACGAGCATTCCTATACAGACAGGATCTCGCAAAAGGTAAGACTCTAGTTGCACTAGTTCTAGATAGTTTATAAGTCTGTTACAACGAAACGCCTTAAATACATTAACGTGGTTCCTGAGCAGGCTCTCCTGCAGCTGTGATCCTGGGAATCTTCCCGTCTGTGCCAGGGTTCTGCGTTATCGGGCAATCCTTCTTGAAGTGCCCTAACTCACCGCATTGGTGGCATGACTGGCTAGTACTCACATCAGTGGAGGAAGTGAAGTGTAGGGTAGGAGTTATGGGAACACGGGTGCTTTCCTTGTTTTCCTTCTTTGGGCAATCTCTTTTATAGTGCCCAAACTCACCACAGTTATAGCAATTTAGGCTGGCCCTAGTGGTGAAGGTAGCTTTACAGAAACGGGCAATGTGTCCTTTCTTGTTGCAGTTCACGCACTGCAAGACGCGGCACATTCCCTCGTGGTGGAAATTGCACCGGTCGCACTTCGGGAGTGTTCCCTTATATGGTCTGCTCGGTACTGGGATGGCAGAGGTTTGTGGCTGCTGTCTGGCAATTTTCTGAAACCGTTTGCGTTCCACTTTGGCTTGACATTTTCTTTTCTTGTTCTCTGCTTTCTGGCTTTGCGAGCCTGTGGATGTTACCGTTGGATGACTTCCTGGATGGATATTGCGATTGGAAACTTTATTCCCATTAGCAGTATTGACTGTGCTGTTAGCGCTACGGTGCGCCATGACCGCGGTTACGGCCGCCACTACGGCAGCTGTAACTGTCGTTTGAAAGGTGGCGGCGTCCATTGGAAAAGTAGAGGTCTCGTTGCTTGGTTGGTTGTTTCCGGACGACGCCATGATTCTGTAACATGAAAGAGTAAAGATTTGTAAGCGATTATGGTTGACCCTGATGTACTTAGATTGTTCATGAAAAGAGTAAGAGTATGATCTCTAAAGTTTGACCTACATCCCTATGATGCAGTCCTGGTACGGAATGGAAGTATGATCGTAGAATGGTCACAAGACGTTTGTCGTTCGAGCTGAGGTATCGTGGGTTGGTGAATAACAAGATCCAACCACTGAAGGAGACTTGGAAGTGTCTCCTGAATAAATCACCATAGTCCAATGACTTAACTAAAGCATGTTTCAGATAGACTCGAATGAAGGTAAGATAAAAGTAATTGAATGAAGAATGACACAGAAGTTAGCCGGCTGTCAATATCTTTGATATTCACGATGTAAGGGTTTTGGAAAACGGCCTTTTAAAGGTCTCACATCATATCCCCAGAAGATAGTTCCTGACATCATAAAGACCTAACTAAAGCTCGTACTGACCAAGATAATTTCATGGAAAATACCACATCGGGCATAGACAGAAAAACACGGTTTCTTGTTATAAGGGAAATAAAGTAAAGCGTCTACTACGGGCGACGGTCATCCCTCTGGTGCACTCTTAGTTCAACCAATTGACGTTCCATTGTCAATTAGGTGTCTTTCGCACACCATTTGGCGTACTCGGAGTCCTATGACTTCGGCTTGTGATTCAGCTAGTGCTTGTAGCCGGGTTTCATGGTTTCTCTCTGATCTCTCGTGAGCATCCTCTAGAAGAAGGGTGTGGAGGGTATGCATTCTAGCATAGGCGACTTCTTCTGAAATCTGATGTAGGGCTGTCCTGCCTTGAATCTCATTTATGGCCTCTCTGCGGACCAAGATTGGCAAGACTATATCTGCTAAGCCCTCATTGCTCAAGTCGTAAAAGTTTCGGTTGCCAAAAATGGCATGGGCTGATCTTGTTCTTGGCTCCATGTTTCCAAGCATTCCACTTACTCAGGGTCAGGCCATGAAAAGCCGGAAGAGGGTTAGGAATTTGAAACGGGAGCTACTCGGGGTAGGTTCTCAACCTCTGGCTCGGGGTTAGCATCGTACGAAAAGTCTTCATTACGGTGATCATCCAAGGGGATAGGATGATCATTCCCTGGTTCTTCTCCAAACCAACCAGCTATGACTTCATTCGGAAGGTACTGGTTGTCAAGGGAATGGAGTCCAGCTATGATTTTTATGCGAGAATTTAGGGTAAGAGGATAATTATTAGACGAACTATCTAGGTAATTATGTAGAAAACCTTCATTAGTTACATCGCTAATTGTGAAGTGCATACCAGCTATGTGTAATCTAAACAGGATAGACCTTCGAATAAGTGACCTTATTTCCAAATTCACACAGAATAGGGGTAAGGCAAAATTACCACTGATTCTAAGTCTATGACATCCTAATTACATATAGCCTCAGTGTATCCACTTAGCAACTATCAACTTAATAATGAAGATCCCGTTTTAATTCTCAAGTATAAAGTACTTATAGTAACACCAAATACTCCTATAGTATTTTAAATTTTTATGTTATGTTCTATTGTTCTCATTGTGGTAGGGTTGGTAAGATTTTAGCATTGTTGCAACCACACACTTAAACTTAGGCACATGCTAGTCAACCCTCGGATAATATAGGCGATCAGGCTATATCTTCCCAGTTTTGACCATATGTCTCTAAGCACACTTGTGTTGCCCAACAATCGTAATTCTTTTGTACTGTCCTAGTGACACTGATTTTAGTATGAATGCAGGCACGTATACTTACTTAAATATTTTATTTAAAGTATAAACTCTAAATCAGAGTATTTTTAATCCCATTGTATTTATAGTTAGTATATCTTTTATGGGTTGATATACTCAATTCACTATAAACAATGCTCTGATACCAATCTGTCACACCCCAAAACCGAGAACGGCGGAAACGTTCTGGGGCGGAGGACGTCATGTATAATATCAACAACAATGTAAAGTAGTAAACAAGCAACAACATCATCCATTGCATTAATAAAATAATTATTATACAATTGTATTCTGACAAATTTTGATAAACACTAAAGCATAAATCAAAATGAAAGATAAGTCTTGAATAAGCTCCATCTTCCGTTTTCCTTGCATCGGTACCTGTCTATGATGACCTGAGGATACAAGTAATTTTGAAAGCGAGTATCAGCTATAAAGCTGGTGAGATCATAAGTATTAATGTGTCTTAATTTGTGAAAACTTATAATTTCTAAGACTTGACATTACTTTGAAAGAAAACGAGTATAAGTATGAAAATATTTGTAGCTCAACTATATATGTTTGAAAATCCCTAGAAATCCCTATGATTCCTATTAGTAACAAAAGGAGTCTTCTACCGAGACTTAACTGTTCTGTGTGTGTGTCTCTTGTAAGAGTATGTATTTTTTTCCAAAGTATAGCTATCATTACTCAAAATATAGATTGTATATTTATGTTTAAGTGAGGTTATCACTGAAATATGTACTGGAAAAATTAACGTAGTACTAAATCGTAGCTCTAAAAGGGCTACTATTTATCAACAGATAGCATCTACATTACCGCGCTTCCTATGAAAAATTCACGAAGTGAATGTAATGGGAAAGAAATGGTACTATGGTGTAGTGTCGAACTACAACCGTACCTATTACCTTAAATCTAGGGTAATACTACCAAGTACCACAGTATTTGGATATATATAAATATATATATATCAATACACCGATACTCAACTTGCCTTATTTGATGGATAAGGTATAATGTGATGTCTAGATCCCAGACTGTTTCGCTCCCCTATCAGAGGGATTTTCGGACCCACACACGACCCCTGCATGAATGCAAGCCGTGAGCACCACATTACCTGCGATCATGTATACTCGACATAACAATCACAATCGTAGTGTGTTTTATCAGTATAGTTAGATCCTAAACTGGTTCTGAGCTATAGCCCCTAATGACGTCTATCCTATGTATATGAAAGCGTACTCATGTAAGTGTGATCATGTAATTGTACTTATGGTGTACTGAAATGTTCTACGTGTGCTAGCTGTAATGTGTGATCTCTTTATCTAGCAAGTATTGTCATGTAAGCGTTCTAGTATAATTGTATATGTTCTCGTCCCAATATAGATGTATATGTATTGCACAGCAACGTTCTAGAAAGTATTGACTCATGAATGAACTGACTCGTTGTATGATATCGTGTTCTAGTAATAGTTCTAGTATCTTCCTGAACTACCCAAATGGTAGCTTACTAGTAATCTAAGTGGTACGTATGGACGTGGATGTATACCCTTGCTACCCAAGGGCATAGGATGAACTGGAAGAACCTTTTATGACTTTATATGTACACATGATATATAACTAATATTTAAACGACCTTCGGACGAGTATCCAATATCCCACCAGACCACATCTCAAGGCGCGAAAAGGAAATAGGGTGGATAGCCTTCCTAAGTCCTTTAAACATTTCTTATATAACTATACATATAGAGGCATGCAATTTATAATATAAAAACATAAATAAGTTTGGTAAAACATTTGAAACATAAATATTAGTTTAAGGAAAGATTGACTTGATGTCAATCTATAAAACAATTTGAAGGCATAAGTTTGATAAAACAATATAAGTATAAGGAACATTTGTTTGAAACACAGTTGTAAATAAGTTTGAAATATGATAAACAGAGTAAGAGGTACAGTGTAATAAGGAGTTTAAAACATATAAAATGTTTATAAAAATCATTTGAAGGAAACTGTTTGGTAAAACGGCTAATGAGTAGCCAAATCTTTTGAATGTTGTATATTAATCACATGTGATTGATGAAATAAGTAATATACTCCTACTTACTAATCACATGCGATTGACATAATAAGTAGCATGATTCTACTTGTATCCCCCCCCATAAAGCATTTAAAAGTAGTTTAAAACATTATTTAAGGGGTATGAACTCACATGAAAGCTTGAAGATAGCGAGATGGAAAACCGGGCAGAGTTTCGTCTCGGGAAACGGATTTTCCTCGGGATTCTCGGGAATCTCGGGAGTAAAATCGACCCTCGGGACTTGAGCAAAAAGACCAGAGCTTCGGGTTATAACGGGCACGGAAAACGAGGCAAGATCGAGAGAGAAATGAGAGAATTGAGCAACTTTTTCGGAAAGCCTCGCATCCTATTTATAGGAAGGCTGAACCGCCTCCGTACGCGGGGCGTACGCTCGTACGCAGCGCGTACGCGTACGTCATGCGTGACCGAAGCCTCGACTGCCTCGGTTCGGATGGGACGGGTTGCTGGGTACGCGGGTCGGATGGGACGGTGGGTCGGACGGGACAGCGGGTCGGACGGGTCGGAGCTTCGGACGGGTCGGACGGGTCGGATTCCTCGGATATTGGCGACGTGGACGATCCGAAGCCCTTGATCTCAGTACGCGGGGCGTACGAAGGTACGCAAGGCGTACTTCGGACCTATCCGATGACTCCCCTTCGGATAATACCAGGAATTTACAATTAAATTTATATTTATTTTAATTAAACTTCTAAAATTCATATCTCCCTCATACGAACTCCGTTTTTGACGTTCTTTATATCCACGCGAAGGTGAGACCATGATCTACAACTTTCGTTTAGATTCCGTTGGCAAATTCCGAAATTATTTTTATTATTTATTTATTAAAATGACGTGATTAAGGAATTTCTTCTAAAATTCATAACTTTCACATCCGAAGTCAGATTTGGACATTCTTTTTATGCACGATCATAGATTGAGGTTGTCTATAACTTCCATTTAGATACTTAAGGCTAAAAACTATTGCATCGAAATTTCGCGTTTTACGATTAATCGCTGATGCCGGTTTTTCCGAGAATCTTCGGTTGGTCATAACTTCTTCATTATAACTCGGATTTTAGGGTTCTTTATATGTACGAAAACCTTGATACGGTTCCTACTACTTTAATTAGCCCAAATAAGATTTTAGGAAAGTTATATTTTGACCTAAATTTGATTGGTTTTACATTACATTGTCTCGAAATATCGGGTTGTCACACTCAGGAACATCTAGAATCATTAAAACTCAGAAAGAGTATAATGATCTGTTAAAAGATGTAACAGACGTTGCTCAAGACGAAAAGGAGAAGTTTCAGTGCAACATCAAAGCATTAAGACTGATCCGATTCGATCTTCAATCTGACACATTTAGGTTGGTGAGTTCCTGCAGTACCGCTAAAGAAATCTGGGATCGGCTGCGAGAGCTGTATTCCACAGATGAAGATCTGGAGCACTCTTTTCAGACCTTTCTTTTGTCTGAGTTTGGTGAGTTCAAGCAAAACTCTGATGAGTCTGTTACACAGACGTTTGATCGCTTCAATCATCTTCTCAGCAAGATGATCAAACATGATATCGAAAGGAAGCTGATTGAACAGAAGGTCACCTTTCTGAATGGCTTAAGATCCGAATGGAGAGCTGTTGTGTCTACAGTTAAAGCTCACAAGCAGTTCAATTCATATTCGTTTGCGAACCTGGTGGGAATTATGAAATCCCAAGAAAAGATTGTGATGCAAGAGAAAAGTGTGGTCTCAAACTTGGGGTCCTTGGCCCTCCTGTCCAAAAGCAAGAATGTAGTAGAAGATGAAGATCTGAACCTGGAGGACTACGATCTTACTTCAGAAGATTATGCTATGATGGTGTCGAATCCAAAAAGGTTCATCAAGAAGAGGTTTCTACCAATAAGAACTGAAATTGGCAGGGAAGCTACATCTCAGAAAAAGTAAGGGAGGAGCCGAAGACTGAGGAACCAAAGAAAGAGGCGAAGGTTGAAGGAGATTATGGTGTCAACTGCTACTACTATGGAGGAAAGAATCATTATGCCAAAGATTGTGTTCTGAAGAAAATGGTAGAGAAAGATGAGGAGAAAGATGAAGAGGCTGTCTTGATGAAAAAGCTGGAAGAGATCAAGAGGAAGAAAGTTGCTGCTAATCCTTCTATGAATGCTCTTATTGTACAGGGTTTGGCAGAGGATGACAAGTTCGGTGGCGTGTAGGTGTGGTCAACCGACTCAGAAGATGATGAGGTGAGAAAGCCTTCACATGGAAAGGCGTATGTCGCAAAAGGTGGTGAAAGCATTGGAAAGTGTCTGATGGTGACTGACGTATCTCACATGAGAGGATATAATACAGATGGTGGAAATGAGGACACCAAGGAGCGAAAGGACTTATGCTTCACAGCAAAACCTCTCAGTGTGCAGATCAATGAGCTTGATGAATTGATCAAGAAGGTATAATCTCTTTTTATCTCGTTCAAAGTTCCACATAAATCATATGAAAAGGAATTAAATAACTTAAATTCAAGAATCTCAAATCTGGATAGTTGTTTAACTCAAACACGGGTCACTAATTCTAACCTAACTGACCAAATAAGCAGGGTGTCATCCAAGAGTGAGGAGCGAAGGATGTGGATTGAGCAGAAGGAGTCAGAGCTGATTAAGTCTAAGGATGAAAACATTTATTTACAAAGAGGCAATTTGAAACTTTTAAAACAAAGAAATGTTTTTTGTTTGATTGCTAAAAGACTTTATGCTAACATTACTCAACTGCATTTGAATTGTGAAATAAGGAAGAAAATATATCGCATGATTTTACCCTTCCTTGAGTTTAAGGAGGATGAAATCGATGCTGAAGCATACAACTGTGAAAGTGTTGTTTCGTCTGATGATGTGAATCCTACTTACATCTACGGTCTGGACAAAATAGAATCTTTTATAAAATCCAAAGACCATAAGGACATGCTGAAAAATCTTTTGGATGAAAACGATAAGCTGAAACTAAGGACCGAAACCATACAAAAATTCGACTCATTGAGTGCCAATTTAAGTTCAGAAAATAAAATTGATGTTGAAAACGCATCTGAACTTAATGAGGACGATGATATGAGTGAAATTTATGGAGAGGATGTAGTCGACTGTTCTGAGTTTGTCAAGAGCGAACCCGAAAACCACAAAAATCTGACTTCTGAAAATTCTGTGGAGTTTGCCCGTCTGTCCCAAAATCAGTCCCCGATTCTTGAAGAAAAGGCTATTGTGTACCAGAAGGTTAGAACTACTCCAAATCAGGTGTACAAAGTCACAGGAGTAACCGAACATCAAACAGCCGAACTCACTGCCATAGTGAACGAAGATAACGCAGATTGTTGTGATGAGTTCTTTTGGTCAGCTCCTATAGGTAATGCCGATGAAACAGTTGGTTTGTCTGAGCGAACGTCCTGGAAAACAAAAGGAAGATATGTACCAAAGCCGCTGAATAAGCCCGACAACTTTGATGTGCCAAGCACAAGTGGCACAATAGAAATACCTATAGAGGAAGCCACTTCCACAAGCGAAACATCATCTGTGAAAAGTGAACCGGCTGACAAGAAGCTAAAACAAAAGGCTAACATCCACAGATGACCAAAACAAGTGAAATATCAAAAGCAACAGAGGAATCTGAGATACAAAAATAATCTCTCAGAGCGAAAGTAGTTTTGGCGATCTCAAAACGCCCATTTCTCCTATTATGATAGAAATTCAAAGTCAGAGAAAAAGGCTTTCAGGCCACATGAGGAACAAAACCGAAAGGTTAGGTTCGGTCATGAGAGCAACAAGAACCGAAAGGATAGGTTCGGTTCAGAAAGCAACAGCAACCGAAAGCACAAGTTCGGTCCCGAAAGCAACAGCTGCCGAACGTCCAGGTTCGGTCCCTCCAATGACCATAAACAAAAGGTTCATTTCGAACCACAAGTCAGAAGAAATTCCTGTTCTAATTCTTCTCATTTTCAATTCTCTTCTAAACCCAATTCCGTTCGTGCACAAAATTCAAATTTTTCAACGAACTTGAAAGGAAAATCGAAGATTTCCTCAGTCCAGGAAAACCGAAAGTAGACTAGTGCCCAACCACCAAAATCTGAAACCAAAACGTTTGTAACTAACCCTAACAAAATCAAAGTTTTCACTATTAAGAGAAAAGATGAAACAACATTAATAAAAAGAACATATCTTGTTGATGTTTCTCTTACTATTCTTGTTCCTATGAAAGGCTCAAGTGGACCCAAGAAACTTTGGGTTCCTAAATCTGCTTAATTTATGCAGGTTATTAGTGACGAGCAGTT
Organism: Lactuca serriola; assembly: GCF_051521515.1. Taxonomy (NCBI): domain Eukaryota; kingdom Viridiplantae; phylum Streptophyta; class Magnoliopsida; order Asterales; family Asteraceae; genus Lactuca; species Lactuca serriola. The sequence continues at coordinate 170,289,413 of NC_136416.1, read as the reverse complement.
CGACGAAGAATGGGACATTGACAGTGGCTGCTCACGTCACATGACAGGGAGGAAGGAAGAGCTAAGGGAGTTTCGATCTCTTCCGAATGGTGGGAATGTCAAGTTCGACAACAACTCTTATGGAACGATAAAGGGTTATGGTATGATAACTAATGGAGACTTTACAATAAGAAAGGTGGCGTACGTTGAAGGGCTACAGCATAATCTCATCAGTGTGTCTCAACTGGTCGGAGGTACCGGTCTTAAAGTTTCATTTGACGATGAAGGTTCAGAAATCATAGAGAAGAAATTAAAAAGGGTAATTCTCAAATCAGAATGCAAAGGCAAAATGTTTCCTCTCAATCTCAAACCAATCAAAGGAAATCTAGCTATATGTCTTTTATACAAAGCTCATTCTGATGAAAGCTGGTTGTGTCACCGAAGGCTCTCCCATCTCAACTTCAAAGACATCAACAAGCTTGTCACAGGAGGTCATGTTAGGGGTCTCCCCTTGCTCAAGTTTGATTGAGAACATTTGTGTGCTGCATGTGAAATGGGGAAGCAAAGTCGTCAAAGTCACCCATCCATTATAAACACAAAAGTTGTTGAACCACTTGAGTTGCTTCACATTGACTTCTGTAGTCCATCATCAATCGAAAGCATTGGCGGTAGCAAGTATATTCTTGTTATTGTTGATGATTTCTCTCATTTTACATGGGTGTTCTTTCTGAAGCACAAATCTGAGGCTACTCCTAAGCTAAAGATGTTCATCAAGCAGGTTGAAGTGCAACTGAGAAAAGTCGTTTGCAACATCAGGAGCGACAATGGACTGGAGTTCAAGAACAAAGAATTTGAAGACTTTTTGGCAGAAAAAGGAACCAGTCACAACTTCTCAGCCCCCTACACACCTCAACAGAACGGAATTGTCGAAAGACGAAACCGATCCTTGTGTGAGGCAGCACGAACGATGCTAAGTTTCGCATCTCTTCCTTTATATTTCTGGGCTGATGCTATAGCTGCAGCATGTTTTACGCAGAACCAGTCTTATCTCAAGAAACGTTTCTCTCTTACTCCTTATGAGATCATCAATAACAGGAAGCCGAACGTAAAATTCTTCCATGTGTTCGGCTCACGATGCTTCATCTTCAACTCCAAAGAACATCGTAACAAGTTTGACGTTAAAGCTGATGAATGAATTTTTCTAGGATACTCTCTTACTTCTAAAGCATACCGGGTTTTAAATAAGCGTTCTAGGAAGATCGAAGAAACATATTATGTGACTTTCGATGATAACTATGTCAAAAAGCTAAAGGCTACTGAAGAAGCAATTGGAGAGATTTTCACTCAAACAGGTCAAGTCACGGCCTCGATTGCTAATCTGTTCGATTAATTTTTGGAATTATTCGATGAACCTGAGAAAGCTACTCTCTCGGAAGCCAAGGCAGCAGACAACAAAGTCGACCATCTGAAGCAAATTGTCGAAGATGCCACCAAACGAATGGGTGAAGGAGAACAAGTTCCAAACGAACCTCCTCAGCAAGGCGCTTCAGTTGAGGGGGAGAATCCACTTTCTTCAAAACAACCAAGCTCACAACTTGAGGGGGAGAATTCTATGCCAGTTCCACCCGAAAGCTCAACATCACCCGAAAGACCTGTAGCACCCGAAAGCTCAACAGCACCTGAAAGCTTAATTACACCCGAAAGTCCTGTAGCACCAGAAAGTCCAGCTACGCCTGAAAGCTCATCAGTCAAGAGGGAGAACTCCGATATGTTCTACGATAATGATAGTCAATCTGAATTGGAAAAATGGTCAATGCTGAATTGGATCTATCCTATGATCCAAATTACCCTCCTCTTGTTAAATGGACCAGAGATCATCATGTATCTCAGATAGTGGGTAATGTCTCTGAAAAGGTCCTCACCCGATCTCAACTAAAGGCAAAGCAAACATCTCTATTCTCCAAAGTAGAGTTCTGCATGTATAATTCTTTCGTATCAAAAGTTGAACCGATGACAGTAAATACTGCTCTTGATCATTCTGATTGGGTTCAAGCTATGCAAGATGAACTCAACGAGTTCGAAAGAAACAAGGTATGACACCTCATTCCAACTCCTAAAGATGCCTCAGTTGTTGGTCTCAAATGGGTATTCAGAAATAAAATGGACAAGGAAGACAATGTGATTCGAAACAAAGCTCGTCTCGTGGTGAAAGGATACTGCCAGGAAGAAGGAATTGATTATGAGGAAACTTTTTCTCTGGTAGCGAGGCTGGAATCTGTTCAAATAATTCTGGCCTATGCTGCACACAAGAACTTCGAGGTCTACCAAATGGACGTGAAATGCGCCTTTCTGAATGGAGAACATGAAGAAACATTTTACGTGGAGCAACCTCCTGGTTTTGTCAATGAAAAGTACCCAAATCACTGTTATATTCTTGACAAAGCAGTTTATGGTCTGAAACAAGCACCTAGTGCATGGTATGAAACGCTAACTAAGTTCTTAAAGATGTCAAAATTCAAACAAGGTTCGGTTGACCCAACCTTCTTTCGTAAGAAGGAAGGTAACCACCTTATGATAGTTCAAATCTACGTCGATGATATCGTCTTTGGCTCAACGAATCCTAGCTTAACAGCTGAATTCAGAAAGCTGATGGAGACTAAATTTGAAATGAACTCAATGGGTCCGATTAACTTTTTCCTTGGTTTAAATATTAGATAGGGAGTCGAAGGCATCTTTATCAACCAGGAAGGTTACACCAAGACTCTTCTTGCTAAATTCGGCATGATGGGAGACTCAAAGGTTAAAGTTCCAATGGCGTTCGGCACCAAGCTCACACCATCCTTGGAAAAACCGGCAGTCGATATTACGCTATACCGCCAGATGATTGGATCTTTAATGTACCTCACTGCTAGCAGGCCTGATATAATGTTTTCTGTGTGTTACTATGCCTAGGTTTCAGGCGAATCCTCATGAACCACATATGCTTGCAGTGAAAAACATACTCCGGTATCTGAAACGAACCACCTCCCTCGGTCTATGGTATCCATCAAACTCAGGTTTCTTCGTTCAAGCCTACTCAGATGCAGACCTTGGAGGATGTGGTTTAGATAGGAAAAGCACTACTGGAGGCTGCCAATTCCTAGACGGGAAGTTGGTTAGCTGGCAATCAAAGAAACAGACATGTGTTTCTCTATCTACAGCCGAAGCAGAGTACATCGCAGCTGCCTCATGTACATCTCAAGTGATTTGGATCCAAAGCCAGCTCTGGGACTATGGACTCAATATGAAAAAGATCCCACTATATTGCGATTCAGAAAGTGCAATTAGGATCTGTCATAACCCAGTGCAACATTCCAAGACAAAGCATATAGCACTGAGGTATCACTTTATTAAGGATCATGTGGAAGATGGGAACGTCGAAATTCACTTTGTTCGAACCACTGATCAACTGGTTGACATCTTCACCAAAGCTCTTCCTGTAGTGAGTTTCAATAAAATTCTACAAGGGCTTGGAATGATGGAATCGGAGTCAGTACCAAAAAAATACTTCTCAAAACTAAAAGTTGGAGGCGAAATGAACCGAACGTTCGGGTTCGGTTCACATGTGTGCCGAAATGAACCGAACGCTTGGGTTTGGTCCTATTATCTGATCTTCGCTTATCACTCAAAGGTAGTTTCTTTGGTTGTAAACCTTTTGTATCATTTTCTCAAATTCATCTCTCTTATTTTCAAAATTCTTTTCTTTTTCAAACTTATTTTTTTGCAACCGAAATAGACCGAACGCTCGGGTTCGGTTCCAAATTTTTTTTAGCCGAAATAGACCGAATGCTCGGGTTCGGTTCCAATATTTTTTTTTGTGTGTCTTATTTTTTTTATTTTTCTTTTAAATCAAAAATTCCAGAATCTTTTTATTTTTTTTGAAATCAAAAACTCCAAAAATATTTTTTTATTTATTTTATTATTTGTTCGATAATTTTTTTTTGTTTTGTTTTGTGTCTTATATTTTTTGTATGGATATTTGTGGGGAAATTCTTTCATTAGTTAAGTGTCCCTAGAAGCATGCTGTTGTATGTGTCCAAAGCCTCACCTGATTCTGAATAATAGCCTTACTGACTTGGTACATACAAACCTTGTCTTCCCAATTAGGCTTTCATATTTATTCTAATCATGAGCTACCTAACTCTCTTCTCACATGAGATAAGAGTTTTCTGCTTGGTCCTTATTTTAACAGCAGAGGTACTTTGGTTTCTTTACACCATCTACACTACTTTTCTCCATCTCATTTGCTTCATAAACGTAACCCTTGAGACTCTCAGAAATTACCACTGAGGTTTATGGTTACACAATTTATGTGTTCATGATCTTAGCTTCGTGCCACTACGTACTAAGTGAAACCCACAATTCAATACCTACTATGCATTGACGGTGAACAATCAACTTTGCTCTAACTTTCACTAACATATTGACGGACTTATCCATGGGGATGGAAAGTGAAATCTCTAATTTCCTTTTGTGTGATTCCTATGAAATTGTTAAATCCCATAACATTTCTTCCCTTGGAATCCAGTTTTAATTTTTTTTTTTGAGATTTTACATAAATTAGTTTACATTGCCACTTGAATTATTTCAAACCTACTTGTTCAACAGACTACATTGGTCTCACAAGTACTTCAATAGATTTCGGTCTTATGTCAAGATCAGGAATTCTAAAGTGAAGCGAAAGCCACCCAAATCAGCCTAATTAATAGAAGCCTTTCAACACTTCTCAATAAGTGTCTGATCGTTATTCAACGGGAAACCATACAAACACTTTAAAGTCTCTCTTGACTTTGAAGGAAGAGATTCGTGCCCGGGATCCATTGTTTCGTGTCTTTACTGACATCACAAATTCCCTCATATGTGTTGCTTTATTTCCTTTTCTTTTACACACTAAGCATGAAAATCTTTTTGATTTTCCAAAATTCTGGTTTCATTAGTTACAAGTTTTTTTGGATTTGAAGTTATAAAAAGAGTTGTGGCTAATATTGATCCACGTGGTAATTTTGCTTTAAAATGACGTTCATTCTAAAAGGATAAGATGTTGACTCAGGCGGGAGTTCAATCGATTTGATTTTCAAACGACACTTAAAAGACAGCTGTGCGAAGTGGAACCGTTTCGTTTAAAAACGGCGCCTGATAGGAAGGCATGTGAATTGGGATGGTTTTCTCTCTCCTGCGTAATCATCGGGGATACCAATTGTCACCTATCAATCACCTCCGAAAAACCCTTCGTATTTCCTTCGAAGATTTGGGACCGGATTCTTCGCTCTCCTTTAGCCACAGTATAAAAGGTAATCTTCACCATTATTTACCTCTTTACTGCACCCAAAATTCAGAGAGCAAGAAAAACTTCAAGTATTCTACTGTTCATCATCTCTCCCAACTTCTTCACTTCAATGGCAGATTCATCATGAGTTCATGCCACTTCCCACATCCTGCCGATTCATCCTCAGCAGAGTTTGATCATTGATCTTACTCCTCAGGTTTACAACGCCTTCATGTTCCCGATCATCGAATGCCTCAAATACTCGCCGCTTGCTCCAGCTCTCACCAAAGCTGAAGCTGTTCCAATGGAATTTTTATCCCAAATCTTTGCCACTGCTCATTACGACAAGTCTGTTGACAGGATCTTCTTCGACATTCTTGATCACAAGGCGTCAATCTCCAAGCAGTGGTTCCGCTCACTTTTAGGGTTTGAACCTGATTCATCTAGGGTTAACCCTGAATCCATTCCAGTGGGTCACCTGTTTTCTATGTTCTACAATATGGTGTATACTGAGGTGCTGACAACGGTCACTAAGTTCAAGAAATCGTGCCTATCTCCTCAGTGGAACGGGTTATTTACTGTGCTGTTCAAGGGGTTATCTGAACGTAGTGCAGGGTCAGACGGAGCGAGTCGTCTTTTCATCATGATTAGCTATGGGGTTTACAACGGTATCAACCTGGATTATGGGTCGGTGTTATGGCAGCAACTGATCCAGAGCCTTGCATCCACGTCTCGACACTCCAAGATCTCCTACGCTCGATTCTGGATGTTGGTCACAAAATGGGTGATGGACAAGTATCACGTCCCCATTGTTGCTAGTTCTCCACTATCTTCGATTGGTACTTTCCATACCACGAAGATCATCGTCTCTGATGCCTCAAAATTTCAGTTTATTGGCTCCATCCCTGAGTCAATGTTTGGAGACGTTCCTGCAGACAGCCGTATCATCCGAACCTACAAGGAGTTTCATCGCTCTGGTCCTAGAGAGCTTACTCCTGAGATGATCAAATCGATTCACGAAGCTGACAAGCCTGATCTAAGGGGAAAGAAGACTGAAAAGGGAAAAGACAAGCAGCTTGGCAAGGGAGCGAAAGGCCCTTCTCCCAAGAAACGTTAAACCACCAAGGCTAATCAATCCCCTCCATTGAAGAAGAGAAAAACCCAACCAAGGCGAAAGCTCATCCTCGCTTCCTCCTCAAGCGAATATGAGGAAGACCATTCAGACTCCAATGAGTCCCCTCGTGATAACACTCCTCCACGATCGCCTACCCCAGAAGTTCATTTTTCCAGTTCACCTATCTCTTCTCCACTCGTCACCATTCCTATTTCCATTCCCCCATAACCTCCACCACTCACATACCACCAACTTCCATCCCAGTACCCCCTCCCATTTTTACAGAAGTTACCACAACAACAACTGAAGTAAGAATCAACGTATCTGATACGGGGGCTCCTACTAAAGCACCCGAACCCACTCCCACTACCTAACCTAATTCATAACCCGAACCTACTTCCACTACCGAGCCTCCACCCTCATCTCCTGCTCAGGCGGTAGAGGACGAAGAACCATTTCTTGGTGGGGAGGACATGATATTTGTTTCGGTCTATAATAGTCCGTATCAGGTGCAGAGTGACAACGATGATGATGCTCCCGTCACCAAAAAGCATCTAAAGGAGCTTCACGAGAAGATAGATTCGCTCATTGCCTCCTCTTCTTCATCACAGTCCACCATTTCTGAAGCTGCCATTCAGAAGATTGTTGATGCTTTTTCAAAAGCTCATCAAGTTTCTCTAAGCTCAGCTACTGCCGCCATTGATGCATCCACCAAAGCCTGTACGGCTGCGACCGAAAAAGTCAAAAAACTATTTACTAATGCTTCCTCTCTGTTGCAGGCTTTACAAGAAACTGCCGAAGCCTCCAAAACGAAGCTTGACCCCATTGTCATCCAGCTGGCCACCTCAGTTGCCTCAGAACTGAAGTCCTTTGCCACTCTTCGTCAAACTCTCACCGATGACAACTCCGCTTTTAAAGCGACCATTGAGGAGCGCCTCACCAAGCTTCAAGAAGATCTAGCTGCTGAAAACTCTCTCATGGACGCTCTTGCTAGAAAGACAACTGCACTTAAGGTCAAGAGTCTTCAACTCTCCAATTCTCAAAAGGAGATTGAGTCTCTTCGATCTGAAAGAGAGGTGATTTCATCGTGTGTTTCGGATGTCCACGCAGCCATTTCAAACATCCTGGAAGCACATGATCCGATCCTAAACTACTCTGTGAGGCGTGATCTTGCAGAAAAGCTTGCTCCTGCCCTTTCTCTCCTGAGCAAGATTGAAGGGCTCCTTGACTTTGTGTCCATTCCGAAACAAGGGGGAGAGAATGTATCTCAACCGCCTCCCACTTCTACAGCAACCAAAACAACCGAACCTCCTCTAACAGGCCAAGCCTCAGGTTCGGGTGTAAAAGACAAAGGGAAACAAATTGCTGAAGATAGTGACGACGACAAAGAGACGATTGTTGATCTCTTGAAAAAGCAAGGTCGAGACAAGGATGCTGACATCAGCGCTCGGGTTGCTAGAGAGGCTGAAGAAGCTGAACGAAAACAGAAAGAAGCTCAGGACCTTCTTGAGAGTAGGAAAACCCTTTTTCCTCCTTGGACTCTTGAGAAGTTGCTGAAAGAAGCAATCGAAACATCAAGCTTCTTGTGGCTCGAACCAGTGATCTCTCTAGATCGCGTTAATTCTGTCGATTCTCAGTTCGACATGCCACTGACCCGAAAGGCATTTGTCTTCCATGCCTTTGACAACATTGCCGAGTTCCGTCATCCTCATCCAAAGGTTGACAGGGATTTGATCGAATTCTATCTAAGGGCTGCTCAACCACAGTATCAAACATGGAGCGCTCAGAAGATAGTTAATGTTCGGGTCCTCAAGCCGTATCGGGAAGGAAACTTCACCAACGTTCGGTTTAAGGTGCTGAGAGGATCTGCCAAGACCGAACATGTCATTTGGCTTGCTGATCTTCCCAATTTGAATCCACACGTCTGGATAATTTTGCACAACATCCTTCTTACAAATGAAGCAGAATATGGTCCGATCATTGACCACTTCAAGAGGATGCTTGTCTGCTACATCATGGAAGTCGCCAAGATGGATCAGGAGATAGCTAGTGTCTTCAAGAAAAATCCTACTATTTCTCCTGTTGGCTCAGCAAGTGATCTCAACATGATGCAGATGGGGAAGATAGACCCAAAGAGAAATTCCATTATGTTTACCAGAAACGAAGGCCAAAAATGCCTATTCTCTTTGGCAGACAAACATCTATACACCACTGCATGCCTGGAACATGTCATAGGGATTATTCATTGTTGCAAGCAGAACTCAGCTGATGACAAGAAGTACTTTGATGATATGATCCAGTGGTACATTCACTTCAGACGGACAATCCTCACTCTTGTCCCTCGTCTGTTTGATACCACCAAGAAGGTTTCGGCAGCTGGCCCCAGCAAGAAGAAGTGATAGTCTCGCTCCAAATTGACACAAAGGGGGAGATTGTTAGGTCCAGATAGTGATGCGTCTTTGGGCTCGTTAGCTAGTCCACTTTTGTCTCCGGTATGGGCCTGTCCAACCGTGAGTTGTTTTTGTAGGGTTTATTATATATAGATGCTTGCATGCATTCTTTAACGTAAGATTAGAGAAGATTTGATAGAGATTTTTATAGCGTACAAGTTCTTATCTTTTTCTAACCCTAGAATCCTCTACAGCGGAAGTTCTTCATCGAGCTCTGCTGAGGATTGAGTTAATCAAATCATTCGACTCATTCAGATCCATTCTTGTGTTTTTGTCGTACTGTTATTAATTTCTTGATTTGCCTGTTATAAGATATAATCGATCAAGAGTTCTATAAACTCATCACTTTGTTTTCCATTTTGAGTTTCATGTTCTGAGTTTTAAGCAGAGTTGTACGATGATCCAGCTCATCAATGATCTTGTTTTCCACAGCAAGTTCAGCTTCAAGTTGAGTGAGACGGGCATCAAATGATGTGTGACGCTCGGTGTTGGTAGTCTGAATGGCTTTGCGTGTTTCCTCAAAATGCTTCTTTTTAGCCTGAAGCGAGCAAGTAATATTATCAACAGAAGCATTCACTTTTTGCGCATTCTTCTGAGATGCAACCTGAAGAGAATCAAGACAGATTTGAGCATCGAAAACTAGTTTTTCGACATTTGCGTTCGCTTGCTTGCAATCTTTTGGTGGAGTCTTCCATTGTAATAAAATCTTTCTGGCATGTGGAAGTGGAAGCATCAATAGCTTTAACATCATTAGTAATGGAAGTGTCATGCTCTTTGACAAAGTTTGCCAACAGAGCCTTGATAGCTGCTTCAGAATATGCTTTACTAGAAGTAGAAGAGGAAGCAAGCAATCGGTTAAGCTTGTCATTCAGATCCTTTAAGTTCTTCTCCGTAACAGGAGCATCATCGTCATCATCATCATCATCATCATCATCATCATCACTCTGTATTCAATATAGACTGAAATAAGTAGAATCAAATTCCATTTCTTCTCCTAAAAGAATAGTGTCAGAATCGTGTGAAGGAGGTGTGGATAAAGGTTTGGTGGTAACTGGGGGTCAGATTCAGTAGTAGGTGCCCCCATATCAGATACGTTGACACGAACCTGAGGTTCGGTTGGAGTAGAAGTAGACGTAGTTGTGGTAACTTCGGAGAATCAAGGAGTTGGAATGGTAATTAAGGTTGTAGTGGTAGAAGAAATGGGAGGAAGACAAGGAGAAATAGTAATTGGAACTGATTGGGTAGGAGAAGGAGGAGGTGAGTTTTGGTTACCTTCATGAGTTGGTGAGGGTGGAAGCGAATTACCTCGAGGCGGGCTTTCGTGTTGAGAAAAATCATCATCAGATTCGGCTTCGGGCTGGGGATGAGAAGGAATGTAGTATGAGTCACTAGATGAATGAGCCTTTGGTTTGTACGCCTTATTCTTTGTCTTTCGTTTCTTTGGAGCCGAAGGAGCGCTTGCTCAGGCTTTCGCTTCTTGGGAGTAGAGATTTTAGTGGATTGACCTTACTTTTCCCCTTTCTTTTCACGGTTCTTCCCTCGTTTCGCTGGTTTGTCTGCTGCGTCAAGCGAACTTTGCTTTTCAGGAGTAAGTTGTCTTGGTCCTAAAGGAGGGAGCTTATTGTACTCATTCATCAATTTAGTTTCAGATGAGACACAACGGTACATTGATTCTAGAACCGAACCACTAAAGATGAACTTCGATGGATCAGAAACGAAGGTCTTCCTCATGTGAAATGTACCAATCGATGACATTAAAGAGTCTGCCATGGTTGGAACTTGAAATTTCTCCATTGCCTAGTGAGTAACTAGGGTCCAAAACCTAGCACAAGAGATTTCAAAATAGCAAGATGCAGAGCTGAGACTTTGAACCAGTTGTGACCATAAGATGAATCCAAATTCCATGTTTAACCCCATGGTACAGACCATAAAGGAGGGTCATAAACGCCTTGCTCGCACCATCAAGACCAGCAACCCTCTCCGATAAGCCCTTGAAGAGAAGTGTAAAATGTCCATTCCACTGAGTAGGAAGACACGACTTCTTGAACTTGGTAACAGTGGTGAGAACCTCAGTATACCCCATATTATAGAACATTGTGAAAAGTTGAGTAGTCGTAACGGTATCGGGATTGATCATGGAGTCATCGACAACCTTCCTTAGTAACAGGCAAAATCGATTTTTGGAAATTGACGCTTTGTGACTGAAGATCTCAAAGAAGATCCTTTCTTTGGCCTTGTCATAGACAGCGGTTGAGTAGACTTGAGAGAGCAATGACATTGGAATTAACGTACTCCACCTTGGATAGCTTAATGAAAAGTAGTGAATATTTGACGTATTCAACCACTTGCAGCATATATGGATCATACTGGAACAATAATATATAGATCAATAATGAGGTTCTGATTTGGTTTGATTGTGAGAAGAGATGATTGAGCAGTGTGTTCATGAACCGAAGAAGAATCCGTCATTGATGAGCTTGAGGAAGAGGATGAACAGTAAAGAGAATACATCGTATAGCTCTTGAGAGGATCTATAGGTGAGAAGAGTATAAACATAATTTGAGAAATCGTTTTATACCATTACCATGTGAGAGAAAAATTCAGAGTAATGAGTGAGCAATCTACTAACGTATCGCCTGAAAAGGCGCGATTTGACAGTTTTTACCCTGAAAATAGTGTCAGGCGGCCTGAGAATGGAAACGATTCAATTTCACGCGCCTTTATCGCCTTATCCTTGCAACTTCTATTTGAATTTTGAAACGATTCAAATTCTCTATGAAATGTTGAGAGATCCTTTCACTTTCTGTCGACAAGCCCTTCGTTCCCAATATAGTGTATCACCACACCAAATCAAAGCAAGCGTTGTATTTGAGAAATACCTTTTTGTACCACGATCAAGACTTGTGAAAAATCATAAAGGTCTTTATGCAAGAGTGTGCCAATAAAAAAGTAATGAAGAAAATTATTTGTGGGATTTAAGTGATGTCTATATAGAAACGAAACTATGGATCTCGGGCACGAATCACTTCCTTCAAAGTCAAGAGAGACTTAGAAGTGTTTGTGTAGTTTATAGTTGAAATACGATCAATTGTTTATTAAGAAACATTGAAATGCATCTTTTCAAATATAAGCTATTATGGGTGGCTTCACTTCCATCGAACTTCAGTACTTAACATAAGACCGAAAGTTGGATAAAGTACTAGGGAGACCAGTGTGGCTTTTTGAATAAGTAGGTGAGATAATATACTCAGTGACTCGGTGAGTGAGAAGTTGAAATCTTAAAAAAAAAACTGGATCTTTTGGGAAGAAAAGTCTTGGTGTTAGACAATTCATAAAGATCGCACAAAAACAAACAAGATTTCAAAGGCAGTCTGTCAATTCATTTAAGGTATTGGTTTTTGACTCTCACTTAGCACGTGGTGAAACAAAACTAAGATCATCAACACAGATGTTGGGTAACCATAAACCTCAGTGGTAAAAGCTGAGAGTCTCAAGGATTACAAGTATGAACCGAGATGAGATGGAGAAGTGAAAATAGGTGGTTAAAAAACCAAACGTACCTCTGCTATTAGAATAGACTACGTAGATAACTCTTAACCCAATATGAGAAGAGTACGGTAGCTCTTGACTTGAGTGATATTATCAGCCTAATTGGGAACAAACGATTGGTGTATATCGAATCATTAAGGCTGCACTTAAAGTCTTAGAGGCTTCGGTCGACATGCAACAGCATGCTTTTAGGGACACTTAGCTAGCTAAGAGATAGAAAATTTACACCTGCCCCAGCTCTATCATGAGATTGAATCTGTGATATGGAATTGTAAAAAGAAAATATTTTTGGATTTTAAGATTTTTCTGAAAAAGAAATAAAAATAGAAAACACAATATTTTTGCATTTTATGAATTTTCTGAAAACGAAATAAAAACAAAAATGAAAATATTTTTGGATTTTATGAATTTCAAGACATAAAGTAAAAGATATACATAATATACAAACGATATGTGTGTTCCAAATCAGAAGATGAAACATTCGCTTGCATAAAAAAATATAATAGGCGAAATAGACCGAGCCTTCGGTTCATTTCGGTTCCTGAAAAATTAGGAGCCGAAATAGACCGAGCGTTCGACAAATTTTGGTTGTTAGAAAAATTTAAGAAAGCGAAGGCGGAAGTTATACTTAATGAAACAAGTGTGATTTTAGAAATTACTCATTTTCCATCATTCCTAAGCCTTGTACTATTTTATAGAAAAAATTTAAGAGGACCGAACGAAGTGAATTTCAACATTCCCATCTTCTACATGATCCTTGAGAAAGTGATATCTCAGTGCTATGTGTTTCGTAATGCAATGTTAAATTGGATTATGACAGATCCTGATGGCGCCTTCAGACTCGAAATAAAGAGAAATCATCTTCATATTTAGGCCATAATCTCTTAATTGGCTTTGGATCCAAATGACCTAAGAAGTTCAAGATGATGCAACAATATACTCAGCTTCGGCTGTAGAGAGAGAAAAACATGTTTGTTTCTTGGACTGCCAACTAACAAGTTTACCATCAAGGAATTGACATCCGCCTGTAGTGCTCTTTCCGTCCAAACCTCATCCTCCAAGATCAGCATCAGAGAATGCGTGTACGAAAAATCCCGATTTAGCAGGATACCACAGACCGAGAAAAGAGGTTCGCTTCAAGTATCTAAATATGTTCTTAACAGCCACCATATGAGGTTCGTGTGGATTAGCATGGAACCTGGCACAGTAGTAAATAGAAAACATTAAGTCTGGTCGACTAGCTGTTAGATATATTAGAGATCCTGTCACCTGTAGATAGATAGTCATGTCAACAACTGGTTTCTCCAAAGACGGTGTTAACTTCGTTCCGAATGCCATGGGAACCTTCAATTTGGAATCACCCATCATGCCAAACTTAGCTAGTATTGTCTTCGAGTATGCCTCCTAATTGATAAATATGCCTTCGGGTCCCAGACTAATATTCAAGCCAAGGAAAAAGTTAATTGGACCTATTGAGCTCATCTCAAACGTAGTCTCCATCAATTTCCTGAATTCAGTTGTTAGGCTGGGATTCGTGGAACCGAAGATGATGTCATCGACGTAAATTTGGACAATTATTAAGTGGTCACCCTCTTTCTTTCGAAAGAAGGTTACGTCAACCGAACCTTGTTTAAACATGGACATTTGTAGAAATCGAGTAAGGGTTTCATACCAGGCTCTAAGAGCTTGCTTCAACCCATAGACGACTTTATCTAGAATATATCAGTGATCAGGATACTTTTCGTTCATGAAACCTAGTGGTTGCTCAACATATACGGTCTCCTCTAGTTCCCCATTTAGGAAAGAACACTTGACATCCATTTGAAATACTTCAATGTTTTTGTGTGCATCATATGCCAAAAAGATTTTCACTGATTTTAACCTTGCCAACGGAACGAAGGTTTCTTCATAGTCTCTACCTTCTTCTTGACAATATCCTTTCACAACCAACCTCGCTTTATTACGAATCACACTCCCTTCTTTGTCCATTTTGTTTTTGAAAACCCATTTAAGGCAAACGATAGATGCATCCTTTGGTGTGGGAATTAATCTCCAAACTTGATTTCTCTCAAACTCATGGAGTTGGTCTTGCATTGCATGTGCCCAATCCGAGTGATCGAGTGCAATATTAACCGTTTTCGGTTCTATTTTTGAGACGAACGGGTTAAACATGCAAAATTCAACTTGAGAGAACAGATGAGTTCGCTTCACTTTTATTTTAGACCGAGTAAGGACTCCCTCAGATGCTTCACCAATTACTTAAGTTTTTGGATGATCTCATGTCCATTTTACGAGAGGAGGGTGGTTTGGATCACAGGCTGGATCCAGTTCAGAATTAATTTCCTCTTCCAATTCTGATTGAAAATCTGAATCATCATTCGTATTATGATTCTCCCCCTCGAAGGATGAGATGATTTCAACATCAGGATTAGAATGTTCCCCTTCGAATGAGACGTCATGGGTCTTTGTTGGTGATGGATTTACTTCCTGGAAAGACGAATCAGGGTTATCTAATTTGTATGAATCCTCCCCCTAGAATACAAAACTTTCTTTTGGAGGTTCGCTTGGATCTGGCTGTTCAGTTGGTTCTTGATGTTTGCTTTCCATTTCTTTTGCTGCTTCATCTATAACTTTCTTCAAGTTGTCAATATTGTTGTCAGCTGACTTTGTCTCAGAATTTATTGCTCTCTCTACTTTATCAAAGAAATATATGAATTTTTCAAATAGATTAGAAATCAGGACGGTGACTTGACCTGATGTTCGAAAGATTTCCTCTGTTGGTTCTTTATTTGATTGACGCTTCTTCATGTAATCATCATCAAAGGTGACATAATAAGTTTCTTCAATTATATTTGATCGATTATTCAGAACCCTATATGCCTTTGAAGTTAGTGAGTAACCAAGGAAGACCCCTTCATCTTCCTTAACATCGAACTTGTTTCGATTCTCATTGGAGTTGAAAATAAAGCACTTTGAACCGAACACATGGAAGAACTTGACATTAGCTTGTGATTATTCAAGATTTCGTATGGAGTGATAGAAAAGCGCTTGCTGAGGAAGGATTGGTTCTGGGTATAGCAAGCAGAAGCAATTGCATTGGCCCAGAAGTATAGAGGTAAGGAAGAGTAGCTAAGCATGGTTTGGGCTGGTTCACACAACGAGCGGTTTCGCCTTTCAACTATGTCGTTTTGTTGTGGAGTGTAGGGTGATGACAAATTATTAGACACTCCCTTATGAACAAGAAATTCTTCGAACTCTTGATTCTTAAATTCTAGTCCGTTGTCACTGATGGGTTTTTAGCATTCTAACACTCCTATGGTGTACATGCAACCTCATAAACCTTGGATCTATGTTTGACTAAGATACATGCAAATAATTATTTTTCCAAGGTTCTTATCCTATCTAGCATGGCATGGGGAGCTTGAATCAAATAAACCTAGTAGAATTACTTACCTTGTAGTTATAGTTGATTGCTTGGAGTTTTAGAGCCTAGCACCAATAGTGTGGATGCCTCAAATGGAAATCACAAATCACCACAAACTTTGGAACTTAGAGAGAATTGATGGGTTTTGAGCAATTCTAACACTCCTAAGTGTACATGCAACCCTAGAAAACCTTGGATTTATGTTTGTCTAAGATACATGCAAAATACTTTTTCCAAGGTTCATAAACCTATCTAGCATACATGGGGAACATTATAATGTAAAAGATAGCTAGAAACACATACCATGTTGTTGTTATGATTCCTTGAAACCTTGAGAGCCTAGAACCCCAAGTGTGATGCTTCAAATGCTTCACACAACACCAAATGCTTTGGAATAACTTTGAGACGATGTGTAACACTCAAAAATTAGTCAAGCCCTCTTGTCACTATGTGTAGCCGATTTTTGTGAGTATGATGCTCTTTATATAGTGTTTCACATCTAGGGTTACACCATGTAAACCCTAATGTGGCATGACTCTTCATTTCCATGACCCATGGGTTTGTAACTCCCATGGAGCCTCCATGGAGCATCCAATGGGTTTAACCCAACTTGATTATCCATGGAGCCTTTTAGCCCACTATATACATTATGGATGATTTACATAATCAACCCATATATTTAATTAGTCACCATTTGATCACTTAATTAACTCTAGATTAATACTAATTAAATAATACTATTAATATATTAGAACTTATAATATATTATTAAACCACAAGTGTTAATTCTCTCATTTAGTATATCCAAATGCATGATGCCATGCAACCTAAATGGACCATGCCGGGTCGGGTCAAGTACATTCCAAAAATAGTTATGGACTTAGACACCTTATCCTACAGTCTCCCACTTGGATAATTCTAATGACTATAACTGCAAGTATGACTTCAGGAACCGATCGACAATCCTAGCTCTTTTCAAGGTTTCTCGGAACTGAGAAGATGATGATACACCATTTCAGATAAGTGATCATATAATACTCTATTGTAGATATCAGCTGGAAAAATACATGGAACATGGTCTTGCTTATTCTCCAACAGTTTGTTTCCCGATTTCCGATTTGTTTGACATAGAACTTAATTGAACACATCAACTTAGTTCTGACCGGGCCCGGTATATGGGTCAACACAAAATCATCGAGGGGCACAGATATCATTTCTAATCCAAGAAGGAACAGATAAACTTCGATTCATATGCTTGATCATCTACTTGTTAAATTACACACAACCGCACATGTCATAACATCAAATTACCAATGCGTTTTCGCACGATCAATGCGTAACTAACTCATAGTTAACAAGTCATATCTCTAGGTTAGAATACTTATATGATATTACCGTCTCACGATCACTCGAGATAAATTCCATGAAGTGATACAAGTGAGTGTGGGTTGAATCCAATACTCAGAACTTATGAGCACTCATGAGTTTTGAGGCCATGTCCAACATCTTAGACCTCTACAACCAACTCATCATAGTCTTACTTCATATCTACTTCCAACATATGACTGACTGTGGATAATTTGAATAATATGTAAAACTCAACATAAATATTCTTGAAGTTAAAACATGCAAAATAAATAATAGTAAACGATTGACAAGGGATAGCAACACTTTACTCATAAATAAACACAACTTTTATTCATCATCAAATGTCAATTACACTTTAAAAATTTCAAAATTATCTAACTACTAAAAGTAATATCATCCTTCAGACCTATGCTCCTTGCATGCTAGAGATGCTTAACCCTACCCAGTCCCTTCGTGAGGGGATCTGCCGGGTTCTCATCCGATGATACCCTCTTTTACACGAGGATTCCTTCTTCTATACGATGTCTGATGAAATGGTATTTCCTGTCAATGTGTCTGGATCTCACGTGATCCCTCGGTTCCTTGGCTAAGGCAACTTTACTATTGTTGTTACAGAAAATCTCCATTGGCTCCTTTATAGCTGGTACAACTCTAAGGTCTCCGATGAAGTTCTTTAGCCATATAGCCTCCTTTGCTGCCTCGCTTCCTGCTATATACTCTGATTCGCAAGTTGAATCAGCCACTGTCTCCTGCTTTGAACTTTTAAGAGATTGCTCCTCCATTTAAGGTAAAAACCCAGCCCGAATGAGACCAGAAATTATCCCTATCTGTCTAGAAGCTAACATCACTATACCATACAACTCTCAAGTCATCACTCCCACCAAGGTTAAGGACCTAGTCCTTAGTCCTCCGTAGGTACTTGAGAATGTTCTTTACCACTTTCCAGTGAGCCTTACCAGGGTTCCCCTGATACCTGCTAACCATGCTTAATGCAAAGGCTACATCAGAACGAGTGCAGGTCATAGCAAACATGATCGAGCATACTGCAAAAGCATAAGGTATTCGACTCATTTCTGCTATCTTAACCTCGGTACTCGGGCTCTGAGTCTTACTCAGTCTAGCGTTACTCTGGATGGGTAACTCTTCTTTCTTGGAATCTTGCATGTTGAATCTCTTCAGCACCTTCTCCAAGTATGTACTCTGACAAAGCCCAATTAGTCTTTTACTCCAGTCTCTCAGAATCCTTATCCCCAGAATATAGGCAGCTTCTCCAAGGTCCTTCATAGCGAAACACTTCCCAAGCCAGGACTTAACTTCCTGCAAGGTTTGGATGTCATTTCCTATGAGTAGTATGTCATCCACATACAGTACCAAAAAGCTAACTATACTCCCACTAACCTTGACATATATACAAGATTCATCTTCACTCCTCGAAAAGCCAAACTCTTTGACTTTTTCATCAAAGCAAAGATTCCATCTGCGAGGTGCTTGCTTTAATCCATAGATGGATTTCTCAAGCTTACACACTCTATTAGGGTACTCTGTGCTGACAAAACCCTCTGGCTGATTCATGTAAACATCTTCATCCAACTTTCCATTAAGGAAATCGGTTTTGACATCCATTTTTCATATTTCATAGTCATGAAATGCGGTTATGGCTAACAGAACCCTAATAGACTTAATCGTGGCTAACAGAACCCTTTGCAACCAGTTGTGCCTTATAAGTGTGTACATTACCATCCATGTTGGTCTTCTTCTTGAAGACCCATTTGCACCCAACTGTCTTACAATCTGGCACATTGTCAACCAAGTCCCAGACGTGATTGTCATACATGGACTGTATCTCGCTACCATGGCTTCCGCATAGCTGTTAGGTTCATCCAGAATTACCAATGTCCCATCACTGATAAGTGTCTCACCTTCCGCAGTAATATGAAAACCATAGTAATGCTTAGGTACATTCCTAACCCTTGTGGAACGCCTCAGAGGTACAATTGGAGGTATAATTGGATCAACATGAGTTTCCTCCTCAAGTTGACTGCTAGGGCTTGAGGTTCCTTCACCACTTGACTCTTGAATTTCTTTGAGGTCAATTTGCCTCCCACTGTTTCCTTGGCTTATGAACTCTCTCTCTCGGAAGACATCCCTCCTTGCTACAAAGACCACATTTTCGCTAGGTTTGTAGAAGAGGTAACCAAAGGATTTTTGTGGGTAGTCGATGAAAATACACCTCTCACTTCGAGGTTCGAGCTTATCGTGAGTCTCGCATCTTATAAAAGCCTCGCAACCCCAAATCTTGATGCGGACTAGACTAGGAACTTTTCCAATCCACATCTCGTGAGGTGTTTTGGCAACCTTCTTTGTAGGGACTAGAATAAGGATATGGGCGGCACTCTCTAAGGCATACCCCCAAAATGTGATTGGTAGCGAAGCTCGACTCATCATGGAACGAACCATGTCCAACAAGGTCCAATTGCGCCTCTCAGCTACACCATTCAACTGTGGTGTCCTAGGAGGTGTCAATTGTGAGACAATCCCACATTCCCTAAGATAGTCGAGGAACTCTGAACTAAGATACTCACCACCTCGATCGGATCGAAGCATCTTAATGTTCCTACCCAATTGATTCTCGACTTCCTGTTTAAATTCCTTAAAATATTTCAAAAGTCTCTGACTTATGCTTGATTAAGTAGAAATATCCATATCTACTGTAATCATCAGTAAAAGTCAAATAATAACGATTAGCATCCCTTGTGGCATGTTTGAAGGGTCCACACACATCCGTGTGTATAGGATCCATCAAAACTTCACCCCTCTCACAAGAACCAGTGAAGGGTGACTTTGTTATTTTTCCAAGTAAGCATGATTCACAACTATCATCTGACTTAGGTCAAATGATTCCAAAAATCCATCCTTTTGGAGTTGGCCTATGTGTTTCTTGCTTATATGTCCAAGACGACAATTCCATAATGATGCTTTATCCAAGTTATTATCATTTGTAGAATCAATACACAACACATTATTTCCTAAATCATCTACAACAGACACAGTTTCAGACACACCATAACAAGGTAATGCTTTAAAATAAAACACATTATTAAAGAAAGCATTTATTCCACCAATTTCATTATCAAAAGAAACGGTAAAACCTTGTTTGTACAAGGCATGAAAGGAAATAACATTTCTTTCCATTTCTGGCGAATAACAACATTTATTCAAATCCAATGTAAACCCCCTACTTAGCTATAAACTATAAACTCCAATCTAGATTAATTATAGATCAATGCTAATTAAATAATATGATTTTATATTAATATGTTAGAACTTATAATATATTAATAAATCATAACTTATACTATTCTCAAAAGATTAACCATAAATTGTTAGGGTGAAGTGCAACCCAAATGGACCATGTCGGCTCGGTTCAAGTACATACCAAATATAGTTATGGACTTTGACACTATATCCAACAGTCTCCCACTTGGATAAGTCTAATAACTATAGTTGCAACTATGACTTCAGGAACCGTTCAGAAATCGTAGCTCTATAAAACTTTGTTGAACTATGAAGCACCATTTTAGATAAGTGATCATATAATCCTCTGTTCTAGATATCATCCGGTCAAATACATGGAACCTGGTCTTGCTTATTGTCCAACATTTGTTTCCCGATTTCCGATTTGTTTGACATAGAACTTAACTGAACACATCAATTTAGTTCTGACCAGGCCCGGTACATAGGTCAAAACAAAATCATCGAGGGGCCCAGATATTGCTTCTAATCCAAGAAGGAACAGATAAAATTCAACTCATATGTTTTCTCTACTACTTGTTAAATTACACACAAAATCATGGTTTATAACATTAAGTTACCAATGTGTTTTCGTGCAATCAATACATAACCAACTCATAGGCAACAAATCATATCTCTAGGTTTGAAGACTTATATGATATTACCGTCTCACGATCACTCGAGATAAATTCCATGAAGTCATACAAGTGAGCGTGGGTTGAACCTAATACTCAGAACTTATGAGCATTCATGAGTGTTGTAGCCCAGCTTTTTCTAACATCTTAGACCTCTACAAGCCAACCCATTACAGTCTTGATTCATATCTACTTCCAACATATGACTGACTATGGAGAGTTTGAATAATACGATATAAACCATAACATAATTATTCTGGAGGTCAAAACATGCAAAAAGAAATAATAGTAAACGATTGACAAGAGATAGCAACACTTTACTCATAAATAACAACTTTTATTTATCATGAAATGTCAATTACAATTTACAAATTTCAAGATTATCTAACTACTAAAACTAATATCATCCTTCAGCCCTATGTACTGAGCATGCTGGTGATGCTTAACCCGAGTCAGCCCCTTCGTTAGGGGATCTGCTGGGTTCTCATCGGAAGATACCCTCTTTGCCACGAGGATTCCTTCTTCTATTCGATGTCTGATTAAGTGATATTTTCTGTCAATGTGTCTGGATCTCCCATGATATCTTGGTTCCTTGGCTAAGGAAACCGCACTATTGCTATCACAAAAAATCTCCATTGGCTCCTTTATAGCTGGTACAACTCCAAGGTCTCCGTTGAAGTTCTTTAGCCATATAGCGCACTTTGCTGCCTCGCTTGCTGCTATATACTCTGATTCACAAGTGGAATCAGCCTTTGTGTCCTGCTTGGAACTTTTCCAAGTAATTGCCCTTCTGTTTAGGGTAAAGACCCAGCCTGACTGAGAGCGGAAATTATCCCTGTCAGTCTGAAATCTAGCATCACTATACCCTACAACTCTCAAGTCATCACTCCCACCAAGGGTAAGGACGCAGTCCTTAGTCCTTTGCAGGTACTTGAGAATATTATTTGCCGTTGTCTAGTGAGCCTTGCAAGATTTCCCTGATATCTGCTGACCATGGTCAAAGCAAAGGCAACATCAGGGCGAGTACACGTCATATCATACATGATCGAGCGTACAGCAGAAGCGTATGGTACTCGACTCATCTCAGCTGTCTCAGCCTCTGTACTCGGACTCTAAGTTTTACTTAGTCTGGCATTACACTGGATAGGTAACTCACCTTTCTTGGAGTTATGCATGTTTAACCTTTTCAACACTTTGTCCATATAGGTGCTTTGACTAAGTCCAATTAGTCTTTTACTCCTGTTTCTTAAAATCCTCATCCCTAGGATATAGACAACTTCTCCAAGTTCCTTTATAGCAAAACACTTCCCAAGCCTAGACTTTACTTCCTACTAGGTTGGGATGTCATTTCCTATGAGTAGTATGTCATCCACATACAGTACCAAAAAGCTGACTATACTCCCACTAGCTTTGATATAGACACAAGATTCATCTTCACTCCTTGAAAAGCCAAATTCTTTGACTTTCTCATCGAAGCAAAGATTCCATCTGCGAGGTGCCTATTTCAATCCATAAATGGACTTCTCGAGCTTACACACTATATTGGGGTACTCTATACTGACAAAACCCTCTGGTTGAACCATGTAAACATCTTCAGCCAACTTTCTATTAAGGAAAGCGGTTTTGACATCCATTTGCCACATTTCATAGTCATGAAATGTAGCAATGGCTAACTGTACCCTAATAAACTTAATCTTGGCCACTGGTGAAAAGGTCTCATCATAATCAACTCCCGGAGTTTGACAATAACCCTTTGCAACCAGTCGTTCCTTATAAGTGTCTACATTACCATCCATGTCGGTCTTCTTCTTGAAGATCCATTTGCACCCAACTATTTTAAGATCAGATACATTGTCAACCAAGTTCCAAACATGGTTATCATACATGCACTGTATCCCGCTGTCCATAGCCTCTTTCCATTTATCAGCCTCAAGGCCTGCCATGGCATCCTTGTAGTTGTTAGGTTCATCCAGATTTACCGGTGTGTTATCACTGATAAGTGTTTGTGACATCCCCAAAATCACGGCCAGAAAAGACCGATTTTGTTTATGCTTTATGAAAATCAGAGTACTTCATTTTATAAAAAGGTTGCAGAATTTGTTCCCAGAAAAACATGGTAAATACGTTATTAAAACATTTTCGAGGAAATGTATTTATTTCATTTTAAAACGTTTAGGATGTCATCGTTAATACCGAAACATGAGCATAAACAGAACTTACAATGATTTACACTAGTGATCTACATCTCTTTAAATCTCTCAGTGTAATGTCACTTCACTTCGTCACCTGTGATATACATAAACTGAGTGGGTCAGGTTGGGAAACCTGGTGAGTACATAGGGTTTTCAACCCACAATAATATAATTGTTATGTTCAATCATCAAACAATTAACCCAATTACCCATCCCCATTATCTTCTTTACTCTTAAGGATTTAACCTAAGAGTCGTCTATCCTGCATTTGTTTATTCCGAAGTCCCTTACTTCCAGGGTTATAGGACTGGCACTAAGTCCATAGCTGCCAAAGTTCGTTCATAAAGCACTAATTCCATAGCTGCTATGGTCTATTCATCGGGTACTAAATCCATAGCTACCAGTCTTTATCTAATAGGTACTAAGTCCATAGCTACCAATGTTCAACAGGTACTAAGTCCATAGCTACCAATTCCTATAGGTACTAAATCCTTAGCTACCAGCGTCTAACTAATAGGTACTAAGTCCATAGCTACCAATTCCCAACATGTACTAAATCCATAGCTACCAACGTCTAACAGGTACTAAGTCCATAGCTACCGGTGTTTGTCCCATAGGCACTAAGTCTATAGATGCCAATGTATACTCACATCATCTTCTATCTCTCATCATTCATCTACCCATCTCATACCCAACATATTCGTATATATAAAATACGTATATATTTTAAATTCTTTAAAACATGTATAAGACGTTCATCCAGCATAGACAACAAGTATTCAGATAATATGCACACATAGCACGTAGTTTATATAAAATACTTCATATCTATGTGTAAGATGAAAGGGACTATGCACTCACCTGGGAAGGTGGTGACTCGGCACTCGGACAACACTTCGTTACTCTTAAAACAACTTCCTCGACAAAACCTAGTATCATTACCACTAGAGTTTAGTCTGACGTTAACCTCGACAAATTAATAGTCTAGCTATCATTATTATTATATAAGTGTTAAATAACACTCAATATAACTCATAATAATAGCCCAAATACTTATTATAAGGTCCTAATAACATTACTATATTGAAACATAAGCTATACTAAAGATAGCGTAGGCATAGCTTACTTACAGCGGGTTTTCTCGAAAACCGGGCTTCGCTGGAGCAACGTTCCCTAGCCGAAAGGCTCTTTTCTCGGGACTCCGGGAGCCTCGGGGCTTCCTTCGGGTGCTAGGGGGTTTACCTAGACTTTAGGGGGGTTAGGATAGGCTAGAGAGAGAGTGTAGAGAGAGAAAGAAGTGGGGAAAGGTGTGAGAAATGAGAGAACCCGGCACTTCTATTTATAGGGTGAAATCCTGACGGACGCGCCGAGTTGGTTCACTGACTCGCCGAGTCAGTGCCACGTGTCATCATCTGATGGCTTTCCTTGGGGAGAAAGCCTTGGCCCATATTCAGCCACGTCACCCCTTTTGCAGCAGCACCCTGCCGACTTCTAAACCCCGTAACTTTCGCATACGAGCTCTGTTTTCGACGTTCTTTTTTTCCACGCGTAGGTAAAAACAAGATTTACAACTTTCATTTAGACTCCGTCGGCTAATTCTCGACCGATCTCAAATTTAACAGTAGGAGGCGTTTAGACTGTTAAATGACCGCGAAGAATTCGTAACTCCTTCATACGAACTCCGTTTTCGTCCGTCTTTTTACCGTTGAGTTCCTATTAATGAGATCTTCAACTCTCATTTAGGTCACGTAAGCCAAAAACCGCTCGAACTAAAATTCGAGTTTCGGGCCGTGCACTGCTAAGTCGAATCTTAGAAAAATCATAAGTTCCTCATACGAAGTCAGATTTGGGCGTTCTTTTTATCGACGCTCTTAGTTTAACATATTCTACAACTTTTGTTTAGATTGCTAAGGCTAAATCTCGCTCTATCATAAATTCACTATTTACGATTCCCGGTGCCGTGCCGGTTTTGCCGTAAAACTTCGACGGGTCATAACTTCTTCGTTATAACTCGGATTTCGGCGTTCCTTATATGTACGGAAACCTTGTGACATATTCCACAACTTGGTTAAGATTATTTATTCTAAATAATCTTTTGTTGAAAAGTCGTTTTCGACCCCTATTGCCTCTAAATTGACTAGCCCAGATTTGCGGGCGTTACAGTGTTTCACCTTCTGCAATAATATGGAAACCATAATAATGCTCAGGTGCATTCCTAACTCTGGTGGAACGCCTCAGAGGTATATACTCTTCATTCGGCTCAACAGGAGTTTCCTCCTCAGTTTGAGGGCTAGGGTTTGAGGTTCCTTCACCACTTGACTCTTGAATTTCCTCAAGGTCAATTTTCCTCCCACGGTCTCTTAGGCTTATGAATTCTCTCTCTTGAAAGAATCCTCTTCTTGCTACAAAAACCACATTATCATTGGGTTTGTAGAAGCTGTATCCAAAGGATTTATGTTGGTAGCCGATGAAAATACACCTTTCACTTTGGGGTTCGAGCTTATCATGAGTCTCGCGTCTCACGAAAGCCTCACAACTCCAAATCTTGATGTGGTCTAGATTAGGAACTTTTTCCATTCCACAACTCGTGAGGTGTTTTGGCAACCTTCTTTTTAAGGACTAGATTAAGGAAATGGGCGGCGGTCTCTAAGGTATGCCCACAAAGTGAAATTAGTAGTGAAGCTTGACTCATCATGGAACGAACCATGTCCAACAAGGTACGATTGCGCCTCTCAGCTACACCATTCAACTGTGGTGTCCTAGGACGTGTCAATTGTGAGATAATCCCACATTCCTTAAGATAGTCAAGGAACTTAGTACTAAGATACTCACCACCATGATCAGATCGAAACATCTTAATGTTCTTGCCCGACTGATTCTCCACTTCTTGCTTAAACTCTTTGAATTTCTCAAAGGTTTTTGACTTATGCTTGATTAAGTAGACATATCCATATCTGCTAAAATCATCAGTAAAAGTCACATAGAAGCGATTAGCATCTCTTGTCGTAGTTCTAAAGGGTCCACACACATCCGTGTGTATAAGGTCCAACAAACCTTAACCCTAACAGAAGTGCCAGTAAAAGGTGACTTCGTCATTTTACCAAGCAAACGAGATTCATAACTATCATCTGACTTTAGGTCAAATGACTCCAAGACTCCATCCTTTTGGAGTTGGGCTATGCGTTTCTTGCTTACATGTCCAAGACGACAATGCCATAAAGATGCTTTATCTAAGCTAGTGGAAGATTCAATACAAAATACATTATTTCCTAGATTATCTACAACAGATGCAGTTTCATACACACCATCACAAGGTAATGCTTTAAAATAAAGAACATTATTAAAGAAAGCATCAATATTACCATTATTATTATCAAAATAAAAGGTAAAACCTTGTTTATACAATGTATGAAAGGAAATAACATTTCTTGCCATTTCTGGTGAATAATAACATTTATTCAAATCTAATGTAAACCCACTATTTATCAATAAGGAATAAACTCCTATCTTGGTGACAGGTGACGCTTTCCTGTTTCCCCTGATCATGTTTATCTTTCCCTACTCCACACTCTCACTTTTTCTTAGTCCCTGCAAATCACAACATATGTGAATACCACTACCTGTATCAAGGACCCAAGACTTAGAATGAGGTGAGTTACTAGAAAATATAGTGTATATACCTGCATGGTTGGGTTTTACTTTCCCATCCTTCAATTCTTGCTGGCACTTTAGGCATTTTCGCTTCCAGTGCAACTTTTCATGGCAATGGAAGCATTCAGCTTCATTTGGGTTAGCAGAAGGAGTGTCAAAACCTTTCTTGGTTTTGCTTGAAGAGGAGCCTTCAAGGTTCTTACCCTTGGTTCCCTTAGAAGGGTTCTTTCTCTTATTCCCTTTGCCATGCCTGATTGCCAAGACATTGGCCACAATTGGATTAGGAGTAGGTGTAGTAACAACCGACTTACCCTTTAGACCATGTTCGGCAGTTTTGAAGTTTGCTAAGGGTGACTTCTTCTTTGTGTTGGGTTTTGAGCAATCTAACACTTCCTAAATATACATGCAACCCTAATAACCTTGGATATATGTTTGTCTAATAATCATGCAAAGATGTTTTCCAAGGTTATGAACCTATCTAGCATACATGGGGTACAATTTTCTTGGTATAAAAAATAGAACTACATACCTTGTTGTTGTAAGTGTTCCTTGAAACCTTGTGAGCCTAGCACCTCAAGTGTGATTCCTCAAATGCTTCACACAACACCAAATGCAAAGTATAAACTTGAGAGAATACTCTAATACACTCAAAATCGGCCAAGCCCTCTTGTTTCTCTAGTGTCTCACTTAGTTTTGACCGGGCCCAGTACATAGGTCAAAACAAAATCATCGAGGGACCCAGATATCAGCTTCTAATCCATGAAGGAATAGATAAACTTCGACTCATATGAATGTTCTACCACTCACTGAATTACACACAAAAGCACATTTTATAACATTGACTTACCAATGCGTTTTCGTACAATCAATGCATAACCAACTCGTAAGTAACAAATCATATCTCTAGGTTTGACGACTTATATGATATTACCGTCTCACGATCACTTGAGATAAAATTCCATGAAGTGATTCAAGTAAGCGTGGGCCGAGTACAATGCTCATAACTTATGAGCACTCATGATTGTTGTAGCCATGTCCAACACCTTAGACCTCTGCAACCAGTCATGACAGTCTTGATTCATACCTACTTCCAACATATGACTGACTGTGGAGGTTTGAATAATATGATATACCAATCATAATTATTCTAGAAGTGAAAACATGCAAACGAAATATAGTAAACAATCGACAAGAGATAGCAACACTTTACTCATAAATAAAACACCTTTTATTCATCATCTAATGTCAATTAGACTTTACAAATTTCATAATTCATGTAACTACTAAAACTTATATCATCTTTCAGCCCTATGCTCCGAGCATGCTGGAGATACTTAACCCTACTCAGTCCCTTCGTGAGGGGATCTTCTAGGTTCTCATCCGATGATACCTTCTTTGCCACGAGGATTCCTTCTTTTATGCGATGTCTGATAAAATGATATTTTATGTCGATGTGTCTAGATCTACCGTGATCCCTTGGTTCCTTGGCTAAGGCAACAACACTTTCACTATCACAGAAAATTTACATGGGCTCCTTTATAGTTGGCACAACTCCAAGGTCTCCAATGAAGTTCTTCAGCCATATTGCCTCCTTTGCTGCCTCGCTCGCTGCTATATACTCTGATTCACAAGTGGAATCAGCCACTGTCTCCTGCTTGGAACTCTTCCAAGTGATTGCTCCTCCGTTTAATGTAAAGACGCAACCCGAATGAGAGCGGAAATTATCCCTATCAGTTTGGAAGCTAGCATCACTATACCCTACAACTCTCAAGTCATCACTCCCACCGAGGGTAAGGACTCAGTCCTTAGTCCTCCGTAGGTACTTGAGGATAATCTTTACCGCAGTCCAGTGTGCCTTGCCAGGATTCCCCTGATACCTGCTAACCATGCTCAAGGAAAAGGCTACATCAGGTCGAGTACATGTCATAGCATACATGATCGAGCCTACTGCTGAAGCATAAGGTACTTGACTCATTTCTGCTATCTCAGCCTCGGTACTTGGGCTTTGTGTCTTACTCAATCTGGCGTTACTCTGGATGGGTAACTCTCCTTTCTTGGAGTTCTACATGCTGAATCTCTTCAACACCTTGTCCAAGTATGTACTTTGACTAAGTCCAATTAGTCTTTTACTCCGGTTTCTCAAAATCCTTATGCCTAGAATATAGCCAGCTTCTCCTAGGTCCTTCATAGAGAAACATTTCCCATGCCAGGACTTAACTTCCTGCAGAGTTGGGATGTCATTTCCTGTGAGTAGTATGTCATCCATATACAATACCAAAAAGCTAACTATACTCCCACTAGCCTTGACATAAACACAAGATTCATCTTCACTCCTAGAAAAGCCAAATTCCTTGACCTTTTCATCAAAGCAAAGATTCCATCTGCGAGGTGATTGCTTTAATCCATAAATGGATTTCTCAAGGTTACACACTCTATTAGGGTACTCGTTGCTAACAAAACCTTCTGGCTAACTCATGTAAACATCTTCAGTCAACTTTCCATTAAGGAAAGCAGTTTTGACATCCATTTGCCAAATTTCATAGTCATGAAATGCAACTATGGCTAACATAAACCTAATGGACTTAATCTTGGCTACTGGAGAAAAGGACTCATCATAATAAACTCCAGGAATTTGAGAGAAGCCCTTTGCAACCAGCCGAGCCTTCTAAGTGTGTACATTACCATCCATGTTAGTCTTCTTCTTGAAGATCCATTTGCACCCTACAATCTTACGACCTGGTACATTCTCAACCAAGTTCCAAACTTGATTGTCATACATGGATTGTATCTCGCTATCCATAGCCTCTTTCCATTTCGCAGACTCAGGGCTTGCCATGGCTTCTGCGTAACTGTTAGGTTCATCCAGACCTACTAGTGTCTCATCACTAATAAGTGTCTCACCTTCCGCAGTAATATGGAAACCATAGTAATGCTCAGGTGCATTCCTAACTCTCGTGGAACGCCTCAGAGGAACAGACTCGTCAATTGGCTCAACAGGAGTTTCCTCCTCAAGTTGAGGGATAGGGTTTGAAGTTCCTTCACCGCTTGACTCTTGAAGTTCTTTAAGGTCAATTTGCCTCTCACTGCCTCCTTGGCTTATAAATTCTCTCTCTCGAAAGACTCCTCTTCTTGCTATAAAGACCACATTATCACTAGGTTTGTAGAAGAGGTAACCAAAGGATCTTGGTGGGTAGCTGATGAAAATACACCTCCGGCTTCGGGGTTCTAGCTTATCATGAGACTCACGCCTCACAAAAGCCTCGCAACCCCAAATCTTGATGTGGTCTAGTTTAGGTACTTTACCAGTCCACATCTCGTGAGGAGTTTTGGCAACTTTGTTTGTACGGACTAGATTAAGAATATGGGCGGCAGTCTCTAAGGCATACCCCCAGAATGAAATTAGTAGCGAAGCTCGACTCATCATGGAACGAACCATATCCAACAAGGTTCGATTACGCCTCTCAACCACACCATTCAACTGCGGTGTCCTGGGAGGTGTCAATTGTGAGACAATCCCACATTCCCTAAGATAGTCAAGGAACTCTGAACTAAGATACTCACCACCTTGATCGGATCGAAGCATCTTAATGTTCCTGCCCAATTGATTCTCGACTTCCTGTTTAAATTCCTTAAACCTTTCGAAAGTCTCTGACTTATGCTTGATTAAGTAGACATATCCATATCTACTGTAATCATTAGTAAAAGTCAAATGATAACGATTAGCATCCCCTGTGGCATGTTTGAATGGTCCACACACATCCATGTGTACAAAGTCCAACAAACCTTCACCCCTTTCACAAGAACATGTGAAGGGTGAGTTTTTCATTTTTCCAAGTAAGCATGATTCGCAACTATCATCTGACTTTAGGTCAAATGACTCCAAGACTCCATCCCTTTGGAGTTGGCGTATGCGTTTCTTGCTTATATGTCCAAGACGACAATGCCATAATGATGCTTTATCCAAGTTATTATTATTAATAGAATCAATACACAATACATTATTTCCAAAGTAATCAAACACAGATACTGTCTCATACACGCCATCACAACGTAATGCTTTAAAATAAAGAACATTATTAAGGAAAGCATTAATCAAACTAACTTCATTATCAAATGAAAAGGTGAAACCTTGTTTATACAATGCATGAAAGGAAATAATATTTCTTTCCATTTCTGGTGAATAACAACACCTATTCAAATCTAAACTAAACCCACTACTTAGTAATAAAGTATAAACTCCAATCTTGGTAACAGGTGAAGCTTTCCTGTTTCCCATGATCAAGTTTATTCTTCCTTGCTCCACATCCTCCCTTCTTCTTAGTCCCTGTAAATCAAAATAGATATGAATACCACAACCGGTATCAAGGACCCAATAATTAAAATGGGGTGAGTTATTAGATAAGATAGTGTAAGTACCTGCATCGTTGGGTTTACCTTTCCCATCCTTCACATCTTGCTGGTACATTAGGTAGTTCCGCTTCCAATGTGCCTTTTCATGGCAATAGAAGCATTCAACCTCTTTTGGGTCAGAAGAAGGAGTGATGAAACCTTTCTTGGTTCCACTTGAAAAAGAGCCATCAAGGGTCCTAACCTTGGTACCCTTTGAAGAACACTTTCTCTTCTTCCCTCGTCCTTTTCCGATTGCCAAGACAGCGGCAGAGTTGATAGGAGTAGGAGTAGTAACAACCGCCTTACCCTTAATACCACTTTCCGCGGTCTTTAAGAGTCCTTGAAGTTTGCTGAGAGTGACCTCTTCCTTGATCATGTGGTATGTCATGCAGAATTGATCATAACATGAAGGTAAGGAGTGCAAAATGATATCTATTGCAAGCTCCTCGGGGAAGTTCACATTAAGCTTCAGCAAACGGTCCATAAGTCTTTGCATTTTCTGCATGTGGCCCATGATAGGTTCACCATCCTTCATGCGAGTTGTTATCATGGAGGAGATGATTTCATACCTCTCTTGACGAGCACTTTGATGGTATCTTTTTATCAAGTCTTGGTGCATCTCATAGGGGTAGAAATCTTCATAGGATTTTTGGAGATCCGCGGTCATAGTGGCCATCATGATGCATGCCACCTTGGTGGCATCCCTTTCATGTGCCCTAAAGTCAGCGATCTCTTGAGGAGTAGCAACTGTCTCATCAATCTCCTTAAGCTCCTTATCGAGGACATATTCTTTGTCCTCGTAGCGGGTAATCATTCGGATATTTCTGATCCATTCATTAAAGTTGGATCCATCAAAAGTGACTTTCCCACACAAGTTCATAAGAGAAAAGGAGCCATTAGGATTAGAGGCAGAAGCAGTGGTATTTGCAGACATCTGAAAAGAAGAAAAGTTTAGTTTTGAAATAGAGATAGTCCTTAATAAAACACCCAAATGTAGTATTAACGCTAGGACCCAATCACAAT
The DNA here is from genome assembly GCF_051521515.1 of Lactuca serriola. Taxonomy (NCBI): domain Eukaryota; kingdom Viridiplantae; phylum Streptophyta; class Magnoliopsida; order Asterales; family Asteraceae; genus Lactuca; species Lactuca serriola. The sequence goes on along the minus strand of NC_136416.1, from coordinate 170,257,043 downwards.
ATATTATACTTAGAAGAGGTATGCCGTAATCTAAGTAATAACATATTTGAAAGGTAGGTGAATGAAGATTCACCAATTTCCACCAACGTTGAAATATTAAAATATTTAATTTGGTTCTTAGAAACTCCTAGATTCTTTTGAGATTCAGTGAACTTTTCAAAGGCATGTTTCAATCTCGAGTGTGCCCTCCAATTTTTGTGACTGGGATGCCGAGGATCACAAAACAAGGTGTGAAGTAACTATGCAAATTACTTGGTACCCTTAATAAATTACCCCTCAATCGATGTGCCGGTTAACCACACACGCTCCACTAACGACTTAGACAAAGTGTAAAGTGTAATTTCATGGATTAGCACCTTATTCAGATTTTTCCTAAAGTAACTAAGATTGGGAATTTAATAAAACATTTAGTTACTTTACAATATTCATCATACTTTTAATGAGAATTTATAAGTCCTTGTCTTACCCGTTCGGCTAACGACCCTCCACCGGTCAAGCAAGCGGTGGGTGAGAGTGGACACCCATTAAGTTGCCATTTTATAGGCAACAACCTTATACCCACCTTATAGATCGTTTTCATGAATGAGGCATACTAACGGTAAGATGACTTTAATCTTATACATACATATATTATTATTAACTTATAATATTATAAGTATAAGGGTTGAATTTTAACTTTTAAAATTCTAAGGGTTGGAACTAAAGTTTTTTAATATGACTTTACTTGCTCCAAAACTTGAGGGCAAGTTTTGTAAACTTTCAAAACTTTTCATTTCTTGTAACTTATGAGTTAAATAGAATAATTAAAACGAAGACTCTTCATTTTTCTAACTCTTGTGTTCTTTTAATGGTTTTAATTCAAGTGAGACTCTTGGTTTTTCATAACTTGAGGACAAATTATGGACTCCATTAAAACACATTATGATCAAGAATTAAACTACCACATAGGTTACAAATAATTCCTATGATCATCTAAATATCATAAGATCAAGAACATGAATATGAACACTTTCATGAATCAAAAATTACACTTAAAACTTGTAATTTTGATAACTTGTTGTTGTAAATGGATTAACATGAACATTACACCAACTAAAACATGTTTTAAAACACCAAAACAGTTTAGGGTAATATTCCTAGTCCATTTCCAGCAACAAGGACTGAAATTCTGAAAACTGCAGCCTCTACTCGTCGAGTGCATGAACTGACTCGACGAGTAGCTTGCATTTGGTCATGGGGGGGACTCGTCGAGTCCCCCCATGGACTCGGCGAGTTCATACGGGCAGAAAACAGAAAACTCGATTTTTCAAGCAGATTGCACAAAAATCAGACAAGCAAGCCTAGGCTCTGATACCACTGTTGGGTTTTGAGCATTTTAACACTTCCTGAGTGTACATGCAACCCTAATAACCTTGGATCTATGTTTGTCTAATAATCATGCAAAGTTGTTTTCCAATGTTATGAACCTATCTAGCATACATGGGGTACAATTTTCTTGGTATAAAAGATAGAACTACATACCTTGTTGTTGTAAGTGTTCCTTGAAACCTTGTGAGCCTAGCACCTCAAGTGTGATGCCTCAAATGCTTCACACAACACCAAATGCAAATTATAAACTTGAGAGAATACTCTAACACACTCAAAATTGGCCAAGCCCTCTTGTTTCGCTAGTGTCTCACTAGTGTATCCGATTTTGGGGAGAGACATGGTCCTTATATAGTGTGTTGCATTAGGTAAAACCCTAATGTAACATGACTCTTCATTTCTCAATCCATGGGTTAACTCCATGGAGCATCCTATGGGTGGAACCCAACTTGATAATCCATGGAGCCTTTTAGCCCACTATATTTAATTAGTTATTCTAAATTAAATAATCTACCCATATATTTAATTAATTATTCTTTTGATCACTTAATTAATTCTAAATTAATTCTTGATCATAACTAGTTAAATAATATTATTAATATATTAGAACTTATAATATATTAATAAACCATATGTGTTATTTCTCTCATTTAGTTTATCCAATTGCACGGTGCCATGCAACCCAAATGGACCATGTCGGGTCGGGTCAAGTATTTACCAGAAATAGTTATGGACTTAGACACCTTATCCAACACCGTGTTCATGTGATATGTCATGAGGAATTGATCATAACACGATGACAAGGAGTGCAAAATGATGTCTATCGCTAACTCCTCAGGGAATTTCACATTCAGCTTCAGTAAACGGTCCAGATACCTTTGCATTTTCTGCATGAGGCCTTTAATGGGTTCATCATGCTTCATTCGGATTGTTATCATGGAGGAGATTATTTCATATCGCTCTTAACAAGCACTTTGATGGTAGCGGTCCATCAAGTTCTGATGCATCTCAAAAGGATAATAGTGCTCATAGGACTTTTGGAGTTCGGCTGTCATGGTGGCCATCATGATGCATGCCACTTTTGTAGCATCTCTTTCATGTACTTCATATTCAACAAGCTCTTCAGGAGTAGCAGTTGGCTGGGGTACCTTCAGCTCCTTGTCGAGAACATATTCTTTGTTCTCATACTGAGTGACCTCTTGATGTTTTTGATCCAATCTGTAAAGTTGGACCCATCAAAGATGACTCTCTGACAAAGATTCATGAGAGAGAAGGAGCTAGTAGGGTTTGAGCCAGAAGCATTGTTATTGGAAAACATATGAAAAAAAGAGGGAATAGATTAGATTAGATATAGAGATAGTCCTTAATAAAACACCCAAATGTAATATTAAGGCTAGGACCCAACACAATATTTTATAACATAGAAGAGGGATGTCGTAATCTAAGAAATAAGATATTTGAAGGTAGGTGAATGATGATTCACCAATTTCCACTATGAAAAACGAAATATCTAATTAGGTTTTAGTTGGTTTTAGAAACTCCTAGATTCTTTGAGATTCATTGAACTTTCTTCAATGGCATGTTTCAATCTCGAGTGCGCCCTTCAAGTTTTGTGACTGGGATGCCGAGGATCACAAAACAAGGTGTGAAGTAACCATGCAAATTAGTAGGTACCCTTAATGTATTACCCCTCAATCGATGTGCCGGTTAACCACACATGCTCCATCGATACTATGATAAACATTAAGTCACCCTTTAATTACCTTTTTAAGTTCAAGGTAGTGTGCCGATTAACCACACACGCTCCACTAATGACTTAAACAAAGTGTAAAGTGTAATTTCATGGATTAGCACCTTATTCACTTTTTCCTAATGTAACATCCCAGAAACATCAACATAAAACTGAGGAGCGGTATGATCACGCCTTCACCTTGCCACGGTCTCCTGAAGTACCTGAAACAATACACTGAAACTGTAAGTCCGAAAGCTTAGTGAGTTACCCCCAAAATACCAACCACAATACCATACACATATCATATCATAAATAGAACAACCATCCATATCGATTCTACGGTGTGACTGGTCCGCCTACACCAGGCCTTCAGCCCACCCGGTCCACTCTCTCTCCGAGTCTACTGTATGACTAGTCCGCCCGCTCTGGGCCTTCAGTCCACCTGGACCACTCTCTGAGTTTACAGTATGACTGGTCCACCCGCACCAGGCCTTCGGTCTTTCTGGTCCACTCTCCGAGCCTCGACACGTTTGGTCCGCCCTCCTTGGGCCTTCAGCCAATCCAGACCACTCGTCTGGCCTTCAGTCTAATTGGTCCGCCCTGGGTATGTTGTCCTACAGCACAAAGCAGGACCCGCCTCAACCCCAATCAAACAACCATGTGCACATAAACATATAATCATATATCAATTCAAAACTAATCAACCGATCTAGCAGATCACATAACATAGCAACATCCTAACTAGGATACCGACCTAACCGGTCACTATCATATACCATCCTAACTACCAGGATACCGACTATAACCAGGTCCGTAACATATACCATCCTAATTACTAGGATGCAGACATAACAATGTAATAAAATAACAAAAAACTACCCGGATTCCCATCTGATAAAGGACCAGCCTTGGTGCCTTAGACCCTGTCGATATAGTGAGGATAACTCACCTGCAACTACCGACTTGAAGAAATAAGATCATGCTACTCCTACCACCAGCACGAACTCCACCACTGAACATTACCATGTAACCAAATTCAATAAACACCAATAATTACCAAAATACCCTTAGAAGTCAAACTAGTCAACCCTTGGTCCAAGTCAAAGTCCTCAGTCAAAGTGAACCTTCTTGGTCTACCCTACTCGCCGAGTCAACCCGTTGACTCGTCAAGTCCCTTTACTCAGAAACTCCCAATCACGACTTAACTCGCCGAGTCACCCAATGACTCGTCGAGTCCAACAATCTTCGAGTCTCATCCTGCTCAACACACCGAGTTGTCCCTCAACTCACCGAGACATGGCTGAACCAGAAAAGGCAAGGTTTCCATGACCAGACTCGCCAAGTCCAAGAATAGACTTGCTGAGTCTAAGGCAATCTTCAATAAACTCGCCGAGTTGTTCTTCCAACTCACCGAGTCCAAACGTAACATCTTTATTCAGACGATCATAGGCCATTCCATTGCTTCTAATACATAGATATGGACTCCTAGGGCCAGATTCACACGTAAAGTTTCCAACTATACATGCATGCAAGGCTCAACAAGCTCTAATCAAGCTAAAATGAAGGTTTAAGGAAAGGACACTATCAATCACTCCCCAAAGCTATCACTTTCTGATCACATGGCTCCAAACCAACCTAGATCTGAAGTTGCAACCTCAGATCTAGTCTCTATACCCGAAATATATCCCAACCATGCTAAAGAACCCCAAATCACACACCATGGATGAAATAACAAGGAAGTAGCTTAATTTAAGGTCCTCTTACCTTAGTGATGAGTCTAAATAGATATAGACTTCAGATCCACAAGCTCTGTTGATACTATCCTCAAATTCCTCCAACTTCTCTTCACCAATTTCTTTTTCCAAGCTTCAATCTGTTGGATTAATGTCTAAGTCCATAACTATAATTGGTAAGACTTGACCCGACCTGGCATGGTCCATTTGGGTTGCATGGCATCATGCATTTGGATAGACTATAATGAGAGAAATAAAACTTAAGGTTTGTTAATATATTATAAGTTCTAATATATTAATAAGATTATTTAATTAGTATTGATCAATAATTAATCTAGGATTAAGTAAGTTATCAAAAGAAGAATAATTAAATATATGGGTTGATTGTGTAAATCATCCATACTTGTATAGTGGGCTAATGCTCCATGGATTATTAAGTTGGGATAAAACCCATAGGATGCTCCATGGTGTATTTGAACCCATGGATCCAAGGAAATGGAAAGCCACGACAATTAGGGTTTACCCTCATTGTGACACTATATAAAGATCTTATTGGTGACAAAATTGGCACTAGACTATATGTGAAAGGGCTAGCCGATTTTATGAACTGTGGATTTCTCTCTAATCTATACCAAGTGTATTTGGTGTTTTGTGAACCATTTGAGGTGTCACACTTGGGGCACTAGGCACTCAAGCTTCATGAAGACATTCTACATCGAAGAGGTATGTAATTCTAACTTGATATATTCATATGAATCAATGTTATTATGCTAGTTAGGATGAATACCTTGGAAATTCATATTTGCATGTATAATAGAGAAAACATAGATCCAAGGTATTTAGGGTTGCATGTGCACTTAGGAGTGTTAGAATGCTCAAAACCCAACAGTGGTATCAGAGCCTAGGCTTGCTTTCTCTTATACTTGATGCAAATGTGTTTTTTCAAACTTGAATCTATCCATACCATAAAAATCGAGAGTTTATGCCAAAAACTAGATGAGTTCATCATTTTGGGAATGAACTTGACGACTTTCTTAAGGAACTCGACGAGTTTTGGGTGCCGACAGCTTGCTGTTTGTTGTTTTGGCTGGAATTGGACTAGGAACATTACCCTAAGTTGTTTTTGACCTTATAAACTTGTTTTTGATGTGGTAATGTTCATGCTAATCCAAATTCAAAGATAATTGTCAATAGATTCATGTTTTGTATTAGTTTAAAAGTTATGCTAATTACATGAAAAATTGGATGTGAATTATCTTTCTTCATATGAGTTTCTTAGATTAATAGATATGTTAATTGATTATGTGTTTTCAATCCATTTTAATCTAAGAGATGATTATAAAATGTGTTTGTGTAACTTGTCCTCAAGTTACATGAAAGGTCACATTTAACTTTCATAAAACACATAAAAGTTGGCAATGGTTACAAAAAATGAAGAGTCTTGTCCTCAACTTATGGAGGTTCAAGAGTGACTTCATTATATAATAAAATGTATAACCTTAATTAATTCCATAAGTTACATACTAAAGAAAAGTTACATTCTGGTATTAGTTTAAAGTCTTCCATAACTTGTCCTTAAGTTATGGAACTTGAAGAGTTTTTGGATTAAAACTGCTTTCCACACGTAAGTTATGGAATTAATTAGTTTTGAATATTTTCAGAACTTGCCCTAAAGTTTTGGAATTTGAAAAGTTTTCACTTATGAATACTTTAATTCCAAGTTAGCCCTTAGAATTTTAAAAGTTAAAATTCAGCCCTTATACTTTATAATATTATAAGTTAATAATATTTATATTTATGTATAAGAGTAAATTCAGTCTTACCGTTAGTAGGCGTCATTCACGAAGCCGGTCTATAATGGGGTATAAGGTTACTGCCTATAAAATGGCAGTTTAATGGGTGTCCACTCTCACCCACCGCTTCCTGGACAGGTGGAGGGTCGTTAGCCTAACGGGTAAGGCAAGGACTAGAATTCTCCCTTCATTAAAAGTATTAATGATAAATACTAAGTAACTAAACCTTTTATAAATACCCAATCTTAGTTACTTAGGAAAAAGTGAATAAGGTGCTAATCCATGAAATTACACTTTGCACCTTGTTTAAGTTGGTTAGTGGAGCGTGTGTGGTTAACCGACACACTAACTCGTATTTAACAAGGTAGGCAAAGGGTAACTTAATATTTATCATAGTATCAGTGGAGCGTGTGTGGTTAACCGGCACATCGATTAAGGGGTAAATATTAAGGGTACCAAGTATATTTGCATGGTTACTTCACACCTTGTTTTGTAATTCTTAGCATTCCAGTCACAAAACCTGAAGGGTACACTCGACATTGAAACATCCCATTGAACAGTTCAATGAATCTCAAAGATCTAGGAGTTTTAAATCCAATTAAAACCTAATAAATTGTTTTGTTTTTCATGGTGGAAATTCGTGAATCGTCGTTCACCTACCTTCAAATATTTTGTAGCTTGGATTACGGCATCCCTCTTCCAAGTTATAAAAGTATTGTGTTGGGTTCTAGCCTTAATATTTCGTATTGGGTGTTTTATTAAGGACTTTAAATCAACTATCTTGAATATCTCCCAAAAGATGTCTGCTTTAGACATTTATGATCTTCCCAACTCTCTTGAAACAAGCTTTCCTAAATGAAGATGATGTCCCATGGAAATCATACTTCTTTCACCTCCTCCAATTATTCTCCCTAACCCACAAGTTCTTGAAAAGTTTAAGGTCACTCAAGCCCTTTTGCCAAGCAAAGGTCTATGTGTGATCACATCTTGGAGATGTAGTCACATATTGACAAGCCGGGAGAGTTGGATGTTAAAGTATTGAGAAAGTCGGTGGCTCAACTACTTTCTAAGTCACATAGTGAGTTCCTTTGGGACTCTTATGAAACAGACTATGACAAGACCCATAATGATCTTATCTATTTGCTAAGATCAACTTCCAAAACTTTATGGACATTGACAATGATGACATTGGATATCCAGTAAATCTCTCTCTTCCCAATGGAAAGGGATCGGCCATAGTCAACTTGGTTGACCAAATGGTAAAGAGAAAGGCTAAGTCTGTGATAGTTCCATGTTCCATTACCAAAGCGTCCATATGTTAAATTGCCAAAGGAAGGGGCATTAGTTGCGAAGCTGCCAATATTACCTAAGGGTGTTAAAGTCAATAAGGTTGACTCTACTTCAGGTAAAGTCCACTATCTAACTCTGCTAAGTTTCTATTCTGAGATTCTTGATACATGATGTGCCTAGGTCACATGTTGATGTTTAAGAATCAAAGAAAAGTGAAGAAACTTAAAGAAAGAATATGTTGAATCAGATCACGTAGATGGATTTCTATCGCATAGTTTGAAGATCGGATTCTTGAGCTACTTCTTAGGAGTTATGAGATATTGCTTAGGAATAGATAACAACAAGTTTTCATATGGATTGTAAGGATAATTTTTTCTGCCAAGTTTTAAAATAAAAGAAAATTTTTGATTTTATTTTTTGTATCCTTACAATGGCGTTTGTGGAAAATTGTTGCTTATAAGATTCCACTGATAGCAATATTGGAAAGTGAATTTGATTCTCTCAGTTGTGGTAATGTTTAAATATACCAAATAAGGAAAGATTCTCATCACCCAAGTTTCAGTTGGATGGAAACATGGAATCATGCAAGTTGTATAGCATGATGAATGAGAACTTTCAAGCATTGGAAAAAATTAAGACTAACTACTTGTTCACATGGATGTGTGAGTCAAGTAACGAACTAAGGGATTGAGTACACATTCTTGTGCACTGATTAAGTCCAACACAATAGATCGATAAGACTATTCGTCATAATTTACTTAAGTTCAGTAAATATGGTTATACTTACAAGTTTAAGTATAATTCTGAAAGATTGGAAAAGTTTCAATGTAAGGCAGAAAAAATAAGAAGATTCAAATAAGGCAGAAAGATAAAAGTTTCTCAAATATAAAGAGATGGGAGAGTACTTTAGTATCATGTTTTGTGATCATCTTGCTGATTAAGAAACCATATCACAATTGGTCTTCTAAGGACATCTTAGTGCATTCTTATGGCTAAGAAGAGGAGTCCGGAATTGTTGAAGTGGGTAAATCAAGAAGATGATTCATACTTCGTTCCAAAAAACAATTCATAGATTTATAATATAAGGTGGTAAATTGAGTGACATGTCTTAAAGAAGGTTTAAAACACTTTTCAAATGTAAGAGTAAAAGTCTTCTACTCTTGTACATTTAAAATTGGTAAGTTCTGATGTTTTGGATAAAACAAAGACCAACTAAGGCCAATTGTGTGAAGTATTTGTCTTTATTAGAATCTGCACAATCTCTTAAATATCTGACAAGAAAGTCTTATATGTCAAGAGGACAGCGGGAGTCCTAAAGGTCTTGAAAGTCTCAAGAACTAATAAAGAATAAAACCTGAAGTTCTTCACTAGCACACGACTTGAGGTTTATAACCTATCGTGTTGACATATTTTGTGCCCATTCCAATTAAAGTTGGCTTTGCATATGAGTTCTTAGAGTTCTCAATTGGTTGCACAACAACTTGGAAGCAATGACAGGCCCTTGAGCTACCAGATGGCAAGAAATTAAGATTGAGTTCAGTCCATATGAGTTTGGATTTGTCATTGTCCTTGTCTTGTGACTATGGTTTTGACAATTCCCATGGATAAGAATACATACACTATTAAATCTAAGTGTCATAAGGTTTCTCTCCGATTCATGAAAATGATGGTGAGGAAACACTTTCACTAAGTAGATTTTAGCTAGATAGCAATTGTGATATTTGCATTCTCAAAGTCATTAGTGGAGCGTGTGTGGTTAACTGGCACACTAACATGGACTTGTGAGAAGTGGCAAAGGTCTAAACAAACGAGACTATGATTACGGCATCCCTTATCATAGTTCTTCAAATTTTTTAGACACACCTATGAGCTATCTAAGATAAGGTGTATGATATTGATAAAGTTTTATCAAAGAAATCTAGTATCTGAAATCTGAACTTTGGTAAGAAAGTCAATAAAGTATTGATTTCTAGAAGTCCAGTTGATTTGTGAGTACATGTCAAAGCTAGTGGGAGCATAAGTCTTATGCTAATAATCATCATGTTAGTGGGAGCATGATAATTATGATAAAAGTTGCATGTTAGCAATGTTAATTATAGAAAACAAAAGTTTCAATTGGGAAAGAGTTGTTTTGCTCTAATTAAGGGAGAGGAAATTATACTTCATCACATATCTATAAGCTTAGATCCTGAGATTTTAATCAATTTAGTCAAGTGTATATATATATATATATATATATATATATGAATGACATGTTGGAATGGCTCAACATAAGAAAATTCTATATATGGGTCCATTATTTGCGTTCTAAAATTCGATTATGATTACGGCATCCCTTTTCATAATTTGAATTATGAGAACTTGGCAAATAGAAATGGAAATGTTATAGCAAAAGACTAGTTTAGTCTTTATTTTAGACATCATGAATCGTGTCCCATATGCTTCGGATATAAGATCGATTACATGTGCTATATTCATCCTTTCTAAAACTTTCCAAATGCCTAGGGCATTAAGAAGGGAAAAGGTCTAGAACTGGATATGACTAAAAGGATTAAGTGATTGTCGAGGACCATATAAGGTTTACTAAAGATTGGTTTCTCAAGGACAATTGGAAGTATAGTGTTAATTCTGGAAGGACCATATTGACATAATCTGTAAGGAGGCAACTCTTGTTCAGAATTGATAGTCAAAATGGAATATGGAAAGGTTTCAAAGTTAGAAATTATTCAATATGTGTAAGATTAGGAAACATAATGCAAGAAGGATGTTTCCAAGGAGTTGATCTCCTTTGGAATGCTCTGTAATGTTTGTTGTCAAGTCTTTCTGACTCTGTGCCTAATCCTTACAAGAGGATCAATGCATATAAGTTTAGAATCTAACAGATTTCAGTAAATGGCATGAATCTGGAATTCTTGCATTTGCGGTAAGGATTTGGGAGTGTGAAAAGAGAATCATTGAAGTTATGTTCAATTGAGTATATGTGATAAGGCTAGCCGATTTTATGAAGTGTGGATTTCTCTCTAATCTATTCCAAGTGTATTTGGTGATGTGTGAACCATTTGAGGTGTCACACTTGGGGCACTAGGCACTCAAGCTTCATGAAGACATTCTACATCAAAGAGGTATGTAATTCTAACTTGATATATTCATATGAATCAATGTTATTGTGCTAGTTAGGATGAATACCTTGGAAAGTTCATATTTGCATGTATAATAGAGAAAACATAAATCCAAGGTATTTAGGGTTGCATATACACTTAGGAGTGTTAGAACTCTCAAAAGCCAACACAATCTTCTCACCAATGGAGTCTCTCACGGTTTAGGGTTTCTCTGGAACACTCAGGGAAGCTAGAGGCTGAAATGAAGGAATATTATTCTTTAAATAGGGTGCAAACCCTAGGAATTAGGGTTTCTCATTCCAGCACGGACTCGTCGAGTCCGGTCACTTAACATGGGATGGCACACGCTTTGACTCGATGAGTTACGACTCCTACTCGCCGAGTTCCTCTTTTTCAAACTTACACTTTACCCCATGAACTCTTGATTCTGACTTGGGATGTTACAATTCTCCCCCACTCAAATTAGGCTTCACCCTCGAAGCCTGCTGCAGCACACAATTCCAGATAATACTCCCACAATGCACCTCCTGGTATCAATCGACCTAGGTTCCTCCGAACATTGATAAAAAACCTCTATAAAGTCCAACTCCTTCTCACAGAGTCATGACAACTGCTTTAAGCCGGCCACCGGCTTCGTTCTCTGATATCAACACTTATCAACCAATGATCACCCGATGATACTTCCATCATTCCAAATCACAATAATCACTTGACTCTTACAAGCTAGATATCACCCTGAACCACCGGGTCCTGGGCCGGTACCAACTGCTATCCTTTTCCTCGCTTGTCATAACTTTATCTAATTTACTGCTGGGATTTATCCCGTTTCCTTTCCGAATCCAACTCTTTTCTTTTTGTGCTGACAGGATGACACATCCTTCAGCTCCTGAGCAACTCCCATGAGCTCTCCTCCACAATCACATACACATGTTGAACCTGCTCTAACTTCCTCGAGCTGGAAAAACCCGACACACTGGTGATACCTCAAAACATCCCCAGGATGAATTACCTCTACATACATAACCTCTTGATCACAACCATACTGGAATTCTAATGTTGCATCCTTGCATCCCTTCCGAACTCCTCTGGTTCTATACCACCAAAAATTCTTCCACCACCTCAACAAACACCCAATACGGATGTGCTTCCATACCATTGGAACAATCACAGTGCTCAATAACAAAAATTGAAATACTCTCAAACATGCATTCTCACTACTGCTTTCACTTCTATGAACCAACACTCCCTCCCGGAGTTATACAACTTTCCTTTTCCTTATCCAAGGAAATCTACTTGCCAACCTTGCCACTTCAGACAAGTGCCACGGTGCTTACACCCCACTCTACACTAGCCCTTGTAGAGTAACCGCTACTCCATGCATCGCACATGCTCTAAATCTGCTCGCAAGGACTTTTGGTCCATGCACTGCCTTCTACTAACATGATCAATACCTGGGACCAGACCCACTGCTTGCTACTGCATAACATCATACTCAAATCACTTTCCGCAGACAGATCTATCAACACTTACAGAGTCTTCAGCATGACTGGACCGCCTTGCCAGGCATTTAGCCAATCTGGACCACTTTCAGAACCTTTAGCATGTCTGGACCACCCTCTAGGGCCTTTAGCCTGTCTAGACCATTCTCCGAGCCTTCGGCCTGATTGGTATGCCCACCAGCCTTCAGTCTCCCACACCGCTCAAACTATCATACATCATCCCGAACTATTCCTCCTGGGAATCTCTCCCATACGTCCTGTTCTAGTCCTCTAGGGCTTCGGAACTCTAACTCCATTCCATATACTTAGATCTCGGCCTAATCCTAGGCCTCACAACAACAAACCACCCTTTCCGAAATCCGTGGTCTGTACTCCACCCCATCGGTCTGTCACTTACTCATACCAGCCCACACACTTGGCTGACTGAAACACTACTAGATCCCAAACAACTAATCAAACTGTAACGCTTATCGACCCTCCTGAGAATTTTCCAATTCTCCCCACTTAGAGCACTAACTTCCAACCACCAGTGACTTATCCGGCTTAAATTAGTCATCCCTACTCAACATACTCCTCTTATCCATGAAATGATTTCCTTTGCAACGACCGACCTTCACAAAATCACTCCTCCGACATCGTACATCTCGAACTCTAAGGGAGTTCGAATCTCCGCTGAACACTTCTCAAATCGCAATTGCTATATCTGGCAACAAGACAATACAACCAAATTCTGACCATCAATCCCTTCGATGCTAACCACTTACAACTCTTGACTACTATCACTTCAACCAACCCATGAAACACGCATAACGGCGAATAAAATACAACACCACAAAAAACCAAATAACCAGAAAACAACGAACCGAAAACATACCCGCAACCGCATCTGGCTCTGCCCTGACCTCCTCTGCTGTGAGCTGAAAAGCGCACCCCTGAGCCCTCGGAGGCTCCGATCCACCTTGGCCCCCACCAGTAGTCCTCAAAGTGGCCGGTGCTAGAACCTGCACTGGCCTAGAAGCAAGTTGTGGACAGTTGGCCCTCATGTGGCCATCCTGATGGCACTAATAACAAATCCTCATATCCTGAACCGGAACTGAATGATGGAAATCCCTCACATAATTCCCCTCTCTCCCGAACTTGCGGCACGCACCACCGAACCTACAAACTCGGGTATGACCCTTCTTTCACTTCTCACAAGTGTGGCCGCTCTAACTGCCTAACCTGGGATCAACGGTCTTGAACCGTTTTCGGCGCCGACTACGACTGTACCAGGGCCAGCCTCTACTCTCTCAACTGTAACTCAATCTCCAACTCACGCCATCGAGCGGCCTCCTGCAACTCCAACAAGGTCTTGCACCTCTACGTAGACACGAACTGCTTCATATCCCTCTTGAGCATACTCATATATCGGGACATCTGAGCCTGCTCTGAAGAAAACTCAAGGCAAAACATCGCCCTCTCAGTGAATATCCTGGTGATCTCCGTCACCGAATTTGAATCCTACTTCAACTCCAAGAACTCCCAAGCCAACCTCTCTCTCTCTCTCTCAACTTGCGGAACATAACGGGTACTGAAGATCTCCCAAAACTGATCCCAAGAAATCGCAGCCCGCTGCGCATCCGAATAAGATCCCGTGGTCAACCTCCACCAATCCTTTGCCCCGAGCCTTAAAAGGTTCAGAGCACACCTCACCCTCTAATCCACAGGGCATGAACACATGAAGAAACAACCCTCCACGTCCTACAACCACCTCATAGCAATGATTGGATCCTGAACTCCATCAAAAGTAGGGGGCTTCGTATTATCGAAGTCCCGGTACTGAAAACCTCGACCGGTTCCTCCCCCTGCCGTTGCTACAGCCACTGCAACTGCCGCGGGCAGCCGTCTCTGCAAGAGCCACATAGCGCTCATCAAAATACTCAACCATGGTGGTCTTGATCGAACCAAACATCTCCGGTATCTCCGCCTTGAGCATAGCAGCAATCTCATCACGTAGGATCTCACGAATCTTGGCATCCAACTCATTCGTACTCATCTAACCAATGACCTCAGGTGGCGCTGATCCACCCTAACTATCCTCTCCTGACCTAGATCCACCCCCAGCGTGCCTCGTAACCACCATACTGGAAATACACCGCCAGAAAATCCGATGCTTCCCCAATAACCCGGGAACCAACTCCCAACCCGACCCTAGGGGTTGTGACTTCCTTGATATGCGTATGGGTCCTGTGCTTTTAGTAGTACGGGCCCATACTACCTTCCACACCTACCCATATTTGTATCAAGTATCACCACAACACCCTAACAATAGCATTTACATAATGAACACTCGACTCTTAGAGGAGCACCACTATCCCATAACCGACCCACCGGTCTCACGCAACCCTCCCATCCATGAAACTTCCACCAACCCTGTAGCACTAGTGTATGCTAGTCATACATAATGCTGGACCCTATAGACTTTGAAATATCCAATCCTACCCTAAGCTCCTAATCACACAAGAACAAAACATAAGGCCAAATCAAACATTCTCAGGCTATAAGATCTTAATTATGTATAACCATGATGCATACACTAAATAACTACAGTAATGATGTCAATTTCATACAAAGGAAAACCTAGGCCATCATGCATCATATAATCAGGCAAATATATCATGCAATTCCTGGAGATCCCTAGCCTAGTACTAGCATGTTGTTCTAACATATCACATAATCAAACAACCTGTATGGTATTTTGGCGTCTACTTATTTGCTCCGGCTGATCGTACCCTCTGCGTCCTCCTTTACTTATTTCGAAAAAACCTTTTGGAAACCATTTTCAAAATCCCTCCTTGATTTGAGACTGGATTCACACGAATGTTCCTCCAATTCATTCAAACCAAGGCTCTGATACCAACTTGTAACATCCATGAAAATTTACAACCAATTTAAACTTTTCAAAAACAACCCATATTCATTAAGTTATTACAAAAAGGTTTTTAGATCATTTAATATCAGAGTATCCCAGAAACATCAACATAAAACTGAGGAGCGGTATGATCATTCCTTCGCCTTGCCACGGTCTCCTAAAGTACCTGAACCAATACACTGAAATTGTAAGCCCGAAAGCTTAGTGAGTTACCCCCAAAATACCAACCACAATACCATACACATATCATATCATAAGCAGAACAGCCATGCATATCGATTCTATGGTGTGACTGGTCCGCCTACACCAGGCCTTCAGCCCACCCGGTCCACTCTCTCTCCGAGTCTACAGTATGACTGGTCCGCCCGCTCCGGGCCTTTAGTCCATCTGGTTCACTCTCTGAGTCTACAATATAACTGGTGCACCCGCGATGGGCCTTCAGTCTATCTGGTCCACTCTCCGAGCCTCAGCACGTCTGGTCCGCCCTCTTGGGGCCTTCAGCCTATCCGGACCGCTCGCCGGGCCTTCGGTCTAACCGGTCCATCCTAGGTATGTTGGCCTATAGCACAAAGCAGGACCCACCTTAACCCAACCCCAGTCCAACAACCATGTGCGCATAAACATATAATCATTAGCAATTCACAAGTAATCAACCGATCTAGCAGATCACATAACATTGCAACATCCTAACCAGGATACCGACCTAACCGGTCACTAACATATATAATCCTAACTACCAGGATACCGACCTTAACCAGGTCCCTAAAATCTACCATCCTAATTACCTGGATGTAGACATAGCAAAGCAATAAAAATAACAAACAGCTACCCGGATTCGCATCCGATAAAGGGCCGGCCTTGGTGCCTTTGACCCTGTCGATATAGTGACGATAACTCACCTGCAACTACCGACTTGAAGAAATAAGATCATGCTGCTCCGACCACCAGCACGAACTCCACCACTGAACATTACCAAATATCCAAATCCAATAAACACCAATAAATACCAAAATACCCTTAGAAGTCAAACTGATCAACCCTTGGTCCAAGTGAAAGTCCTCAGTCAAAGTCAACCTTCCTGGTTGACCCTACTCGCCGAGTCAACCCGTTGACTCGTCGAGTCCCTATACTCAGAAACTCCCAATCACGACTCAACTCGCCGAGTCCAACAATCTTTGAGTCTCATCCTGCTCAACACACCGAGTTGTCCCCCAACTCACCGAGACACGACTTAACAAGAAAAGGCTAAGGTTCCACGAACAAACTCGCCGAGTCCAAGAACAGGCTCGTCGGGTGCAAGGAAATTTTCAACAGACTGGCCAAGTTGTTCTTCCAACTCGCCAAGTCCAAATGTGACATCTTCATTCAGACGATCATAGGTCATTCCATTGCTTCCAATACATAGATCTGGACGCCTAGGGCCAGATTCACATGTAAAGTTTCCGACTTTACGTGTATGCAAGGCTCAACAAGCTCTAATCAAGCTAAAATGACGGTTTAAGGTAAGGACACTCTCAATCACACCCCAAAGCTATCACTTTCTGATCACATGGCTCCAAACCAACCTAGATCTGAAGTTGCAACCTCAGATCTAGTCTTTATACCCGAAATAGATCCCAACCATGCTAAAGAACCCCAAATCACACACCATGGATGAAATAACAATGAAGTAGATTAAGGTAAGGTCCTCTTACCTTAGAGATGAGTCTAAACTAATGTAGACTTGAGATCCAGAAGCTCTCTTAATACTATCCTCAAATTCCTCCAGCTTCTCTTCACCAATTTCTTCTTCCAAGCTTCAATCTTCTCAACAATGGAGTCTCTCACGATTTAGGGTTTCTCTGGAACACTCAGGGAAGATAGAGGCTGAAATGAAGGCATGTTATTCTTTAAATAGGGTGCAAATCCTAGGAATTAGGGTTTCTCATTCCAGCACGGACTCGTCGAGTCCAGCCTCCGACTCGGAGAGTCCGGTCACTTAACATGTGCCCGACACACGCTTTGACTCGACGAGTTGCGGCTCCTACTCTCCGAGTTCCTCTTTTCCAAACTTACACTTTACCTCATGAACTCTTGATTCTGACTTGGGATGTTACACCTAAAGTAACTATGATTGGGAATTTAATAAGGTTTAGTTACTTTAGTGTTATCATTATACTTTTAATGAGAATTTATAAGTCCTTGTCCTACTCGTTCGGCTAACGACCCTCCACCGATCAAGGAAGCGGTGGGTGAGAGTGAACACTCATTAAGTTGCCATTTTATAGGCAACAACCTTATACCCCCCCTTATAGACCGACTTCGTGAATGAGGCGTACTAGTGGTAAGACGACTTGATCGATTTTATACATATATATTATTAACTTATAATATTATAAAGTATATGGGTTGAATTTTAACTTCTAAAATTCTAAAGGTTGGAACTAAAGTTTTAATCATGATTTTACTTGTTCTAAAACTTGAGGGCATGTTTTGTAAACTTTCAAAAATTTTCATTTCTTATAACTTATGAATTTAATTGAGCAAAAATGAAGACTCTTGATTTTTCTAACTCTTGTGTTCTTTTAATGGGTTTTTATTAAATTGCGACCTTTGGTTTTCCATAACTTGAGGACAAGTTATGGATTCCATTAACACACATAATGACCACTAATTAAACTAACAAGTAGGTTACAAACAATTCCTATGATCATCTAATCTCCATAAGTTCAAGAACATGAATATGAACATTTCAAGAATCAGAAATTACTCATAAAACTTGCAATTTTGATAATATCCATTGTAAATGGATTAGCATAAACATTACACCATCTAAAACAAGTTTTATAACACCAAAACAGCTTAGGGTAATGTTTCTAGTCCATTTCCAGCAGCAAAACTCGAAAAACTGGAAACTGCAGCCTCTACTCGTCAAGTGCATGAACAGACTTGATGAGTAGCATGCATTTCTTCATGGACTCATCGAGTCCCCCCATGGACTCGGCGAGTTCATACCTGTAGTGAACAAAAAAGTCGATTTTGAATCTATTTGCATCAAGTATCAAGTAAACAAGCCTAAGCTCTGATACCACTGATGGGTTTTTAGCATTCTAACACTCCAATGGTGTACATGCAACCCTAGAAAACTTAGATCTATGTTTGACTAAGATACATCCAAATAATTGTTTTTCCAAGGTTCTTATCCTATCTAGCATGGCATGGGGAACTTGAATCAATTAAAGCTAGTAGAATTACTTACCTTGTAGTTGTAGTTGATTTCTTGGAGTTTGAGCCTAGCACAAATAGTGTGGATGCCTCAAATGGAAATCACAAATCACCACAAACTTTGGAACCTTGAGAGAATAGTCACAACTATCTTGAAATCGGCCCTCTTACTTTACTCACCACAACTGGTGTGATTTCAAGAACCAAAGCCTCCTTTATATAGTGTGGTGGATTAGGGTTACATCCATCTAACCCTAATACCCAGATCTTTTCATTTCCATGAGATCCATGGGTTAAAGCTCCATGGAGTATTTTCCATGCAAGCCTAGCCCATTCCAAATAAGCATTAGCTTACACTATATAAATACAAGAGCCCATATTTAATTACTCATACTTTTGATCTCTAAATTAATTCTATACTAATTATAGATCAATACTAATTAAATAATATGATTTTATATTAATATATTAGAACTTATAATATATTAATAAATTATAACCTATACTATTCTCAAAAGATTAACCATAAATTGTTCGGGTGAAGTGCAACACAAATGGACCGTGTCGGGTCGGGTCAAGTACATACCAAATATAGTTATGGACTTAGAGACAATATCCAACAGTCACTTCTGATGTTTCTAACCACCTTTCATAGTTGAAGTTCCACTTTCATTATAAACGTTTTGAGCTTAGGAGTCGCCTCTGATTTCTATTTAAGAAAGAAAACCCAAGTGAAATGTGAAATGTCATCTACAATAACCAAGATGTACTTACTACCACCGATGCTTTCGATTGCTGAAGGACCGCACAAGTCGATTTGTAGAATTTCAAGTGGTTTTATAATCTTTGTGTTAACATGTGTGGGATGACTCTTTTGTCTTTGCTTTCCCATTTCTCTTGTAGCGCACAAGTGTTGCTTATCAAATTTGAGATGGGGAATTCCTCGTACATGATCACCAATAACCAATTTATTGATATTGCTAAAGTTGAGATGTGAGAGCCTTCGGTGCCAGAGCCAACTTTCTTCAGAGTGTGCTTTTGAAAAAAGGCATATAATTGTCTTTCCTCGAACTGGGTTAAGATTTAGAGGATACATCTCTCCTTTTCGCTTGGATATCAATAACACAATCTTCATCTTCTTTTCGAGAATCTCAAAACCTTCATCATCGAATGATACTTTTAAGCTAGTTCCTCGAACCGGTTGTGAAACACTGATTAGATTGTGTTGTAATCCTTCAAGATATGAAACCTTCCTGATTGAGAATTCTCCATTTGTGATTATTCCATAGCCTTTGATAGTTCCATATGAATTTTTCCCATATTTTACACATCCACCATCCTTAAGGGACTAAAACTCCCTTAGATCTTCCCTCCTTCTGGTCATGTAACATGAGCAGCCACTATCAATATACCATTCATTGTCGAACTGCTCGTCACTTATAACCTGCAAAAATTAACCAGATTTAGGAACCCAAAGTTTCTTGGGTCCTCGTGAGCCTTTTACAAGACAGGGAATAGCAACAGAAAGGTCAACCAAATATATTCTTTTTATTAATGTGGTTTCATATTTTCTTTTGATGGTAAAAACTTTGATTTTGTTGTTGTCCAGCTTTGGTTTATTTGAAGCAGACTTTTTTACTTTTGCTTTTATTTTCATTTAAGCTTTTCTTTAGATTCTTAGGGTTAGTTAATGTCTTCTTGGTATGAACTTCAGGGTGCGAGACTAGCTTTCCCTTTCCTTTGATGCCCTTGACTGATTCGACTTCGGTTGTTCATTGCATTTAGGACCGAAGCTAGGATTTCGTTTCATATTCCTGCTTGATTTAGTATCGAAACTTTTTCTTCGGTTTGTTGGGCTGTAAGACTGACAGTGAGTACATTGACCTTTCTTTGACTGAGGGGTTGCTTTCACCTGTGGATTCGCTACTTTGGGAACATGATTAGCATTTTGACAATTCTAGAACTGCTTTCTCTCTTTGAGATTCTTCTGGTACCTTCTGTTCCTTTGACGTGTTCGCTCAGCGAGTTGTTTTTGGGATTTGTGAATATTTGCCTTTGGTTTCGGTTCATCGTCACAAGCTTTTCTTTGTGATGATTCTCTAGATGCCTTTTTGGGTTCTCCTTGAATTTCTTTAGTACCGCTTGTAATTGGCTTATCAAAGCTTAAAGGATTGTTAAGAGGTTCAACCACATATCTACCCTTCACTTTCCACGAGGTTTTCTCCGACAGACCTATTGTTTTGTCTTCATTGTCAATGGGAGCTAACCATAAAAAGTTATCACACCCATCAGCATTGTCTTCATCAACCAAAGTAGTTAGCTCAACCGTTTGCTTCTTGGTAACTCCAGTGGTGGTATAGACTTGACTCGGTACCGTTTGCAGCTTTTGGAATACCACAACCTTTTCTTTAAGGACTTTGGACTTGTCCTTTGACATACGAGCTCAAGCAACTAAGTTTTTAGATATGAGAGGTTTTGCTGGATTGGGTTCTCTTTTGTGGAATTTAGAGAAGTCAACCTCATCCTCTACAGAAATTTCACTCATATCAGTGTCCTCATCAAATTCAGAAGAATTTTCCACATTTCTCTTATTTTTTGAACTTAATTTGGTACTCAATGAGTCAAATTTTTGCATGGTTTCGGTCTTTATGTTATGTTTGTCATTTTCGTCCAATAAATTCCTAAGCATGTCCTTATGGTCTTTGGACTTTATAAAGGACTCAATTTTGTCCAGACCAATCATGTAAGCATCTGAAACCTCATCTGATGATACAATAGATTCACAATTGTAGCAATCTACATCAACTTCATCGTCCTTAAATTCAAGAAACGGCAAAATCATTTTGTGAACCTTTTTGCCAATATCACATTTCAAATGCAACTGAGTAATGTTAGTGTAATGACGTTTAGCTATTAAACAAAAAATATGTCGTTGGTTTAAAACGTTCAAATTGTCTCGTTGTAAATAAATCAACTCATCTCTCATTCTAACTAAATGTAACTCCATCTTCTCGATCCACATCCTTCGCTCTTCACTCTTGGATGTCGCCCTGCTAACTTGATCAGCTAAGTTAGCATTTGCGAGGCGTGTTTGCACTAAACGTCCATTAAATTAGAAAATTTGAATTTTAATTCGTTTAAATCCTTTTCATAGTTCGTTATAGGTATTTTAAGTGATTCGAGAATGGACTGTACCTTTTTGAACAACTAATCGCAGTCGTTGATCCTTACGCTCACAGGTTTGGCTGCAAAACACCTCTCTTCATTCTGATTCGCCTCATCATGCGCGCCTTCGGTTGTGTAGCCTCTCATCTGTGACACTCCCACTTCCACCATCAAGCATATCCCAGCGAACTCAGTGCTACCTTCTTTTGCCACAAACGCCCTAGCATGCGTGGGTTTACGTACCTCTTCATCTTCTAAGTCTATAGACCAGACCTCCACGCCACCGAACTTGTCATCTACAACATTCTCCTGCACAATCAAAGCATTCAAAGAATTGTTAGTAGCTTTGTTCTTCTTTATCTCCTCCAGCTTGCGCATATGATATGCTTCATCATCTTCACCCTCCTTCTTCTCTGACAACTTTCTTAACATGCAGTCTTTGGCAAAGTGGTTTTTGCCATGGCATAAATTTCAATCATATCCGGAGTCTCCCACTAAATTTCTCTCCTTCTTTTCTTCTTCTTTTGGAGGACTTCTTTTGTTATCCTCTTTCGCCTTATCTGAGCGGTAGCTTCCCTGCCAGTTTTAGTTCTTGGCAACAAGGAACTTTTTGTGAGCAAACCTATTTGGGTTGGAAACCATCATCACATACTCTTCGCTTGTCAGATCGCATTCTGACACCTCTAATTCCTCTTCATATTCTGCCACGTTCTTCGCTTTAGATAGAAGGGCCAAGGATCCCATACCAGACACCACTTTCTCTTCTTTTGTTACAACACTTTCATGAGACTTGAGAATACCCACCATTTTTGCCAATGAATAGGACGTAAACTGCTCATGAGCCTTCACCGTTGATGCCACAGCCATCCATTCGGGTCTTAAACCATTTAGAAATGTGACCTTCTATTCGATCACTTTTCTTTGAATACCGTGCTTGATCATCTTGCTCAGAAGATGGTTGAAACGATCGAAAGCCTGAATAAGTTTTTCCTCTGGCTTTTGTTGGAAAGCACCAAACTCAGAAAGCAATAGAGTTTGGATGGAATGTTCCAGGTCTTCATCAGTTGAATACAACTCTTTGAGTCTATCCCATATCTCTTTTGCTGTGGTGCAAGAGCTTACCAAATGAAAGCTATCGGACTGCAAATCGAATCTTATCATTCTCATGGATTTAACGTTGCACAACAAATTTTCTTTTTCATCTTGAGGAATTTTCTCCACGTCAGTTAATAGTTGGTTATACTCCTTTTGAGTTTTTTTTTTGTTCTATTTGTTCTAGAATGAACAAAAGGACCCAATGTTATTGCTTCCCAAATGAGATAGCCATTGTCTTCAGAACCAACGATGTAGTCTTCAAAGTGATGTGTCCAAACTTCATAATCTTGAGCGTAAAGAATAGGGATTCTAGTTGTGGATCCAATGTTTTTGGAGATATTGATAGGATTGGTTTGTGAATCATCAAGAGACATGATGATCTTTATACATATTTGCTAAGAATCAAATTTGTAAAGATTGAATTAGTGTTTTATCAAAAGCAAGAAACAACGTCAATGAAGAGATGACGGCTCCTATAGATTCGATAAAGGCGGAAACCCTAAGAGTTGTTCTTCCAACAGAAGAGATGCGTATATATTACACAGTCTCCTACTCTGATACCAATTGATGAGAATAACTTTCTCTTAGATCGATAGATTCGAGCAGAAAATAAATGATAACGACAAGCATAGAAAAATAATAAACACAATAATGAATCAAACGTGTGTCGAATGATTAATATGCTCTATCTCAGAAGAATCCAATATGACTTTCTACTGTAGAATAGGACAGGGTTATAATACGATAAGCAATGTAATTATCAAAAGCGTTGTTTTTATAATGCATGCATGCACTATATATATACTAAACCCTAAACATATCACGGTTGGACAGGCCCAAACCGAGAATACTAAGGACCGAACAATAAGCCTAATGACGCAATCTCTTGTACTCAACATTGCTGATTCACTTCGCGTGGTTCCTGAATTAATCAACTAGCACCTGACCTCACTATATCTGAATAAAGCGAATCATTGATCTTATCTCAAGGCAAGAATACCACAAGAATCCTATTGTGCATTCCCACCCTACCATACTTACCGCCAAAAACATACTATCTAGCCGCATGCTGGGTCTACACCCGAACTCTAAAAATCACACGTATGCTCTCTCTTTCCTCCGAACGCGGAAAACTAGAAGAACATAACCACTATTGAAAATAGTGACATCCCAATCTATCTGCCAATGACTTAGCCTCCTGATGCAATCCTCGAGCCAATCATCACAATCGCTTCCTTCTTAAGTCTTGCGAATCGATTAACACTACCTTGAGCAAGGCCATCCAAACCTCGAAATTGACTAACTCACATGGTTCTGCACCATTCAAACCCAAAAAGACTTGACATTGAGGCCTAAACAACCACCATACCCATCTTCATTATGAATGACCAAAACCTTTAAACCAATAATGACAAAAACACATTGCAATGAATCGTGGTGCCAAACCATGGCATCTTCTCTTAACTAGTTCCTTAGAACTCTGTAAATTTTTCTCGACTCGAGTACATATCTTGTGCATCCAGTATTACTGGCCCTATACTACCTTCCACAGCTATCCATGCTTTCCTCAACAATCATCTCAGGTACTCTAAGTAACTACTCATGTCCATATCCGTCTAATCTAATCACATACATCCGATCCCAAATGAATACACATCCTTAAACAGTGGGAGCATCGAGCTAAAAATACTCCCTATTCTTTCTTAGGATTCCCTTCACACCTCTCTCCGCCATCAGCTGTAGAAGAAAATCTAGTACCTACTAACTACCTCATGAATACAATTACATGTCACATGCACTAGATAATTCTTCGATTGTAATGTCTCACCCTACAACAGTTGAAATCAGACAAGATTTGCGGAATATAGTTAACCTAACCTTCTAAAATTATCTAATCCTTATAACATGTATCCCAACATATTCTCTTAATAGTCAGTTGATATTAATGGAGGTCTCTAAATACACAAATATAGTAGCATTCGAGCATCGAGTTATCCAAACCAGAGCATAACCTAATCAAACCATTCTATTTAATATATTAATCAATACTACCATGCACTTCTAAAAGCTCAGTCAATAGGCATATAGGCATCTCTCCTAGCATACCATCATGCAATTCTGAGCAGATCCTTAGCCTAAAATAGCATTAAATTCTCATATACTCATATCAAATATCAAACATAAAATATGTATGGTATTTTGGGAAATACTTACTTGAGCTCGACTGATTTCATGCATCACAACCCTTTTCTTTGTAGAAATTTTTTTAGAAAAACTATTTTCTTTCAAAAACTTTACCAATTCCTCAGTTTGAGTTCAGCCACACCCGAGAGTTCAGCCACACCCGAGAGTGTAACATCCTAAAATTCTAAGTAAAAATTTTATTTTTTAATTGACAAAATCAACCATTTATTCATTCATTTCCAAAATCCATCAAGTATAAAATAGTAATAATAGTTATTAGAGTGCAAATTGAGTAATAAATATAGAACACTGGTGGATGCGATGCAATAACATCGAGCTCTTCCCTTTTAAACCAGAAGTACCTGAAACAATTTAAAGATAAACCATCAACACGAAGCTTAATGGGTTCCCCAAAATACCACATACTGTACATACAATGGGCCACTATCGAAATTGGACCCTACCGAATACAGATCTGTCTGGAACAAGTGATGGGGCCCATCCAACACATTCATCATGCCTCGCTTGACATTAGACCTCGTGCAGTATACATACATACACATACAATACATGCAAGAGTCACACAGACAGTTAGAATCAAATAAACAATAATTAATGGGTCGACATTGGTGCCTTAGACCCACCAAACAATGTAAGAATACTCACTCCAATCGATAGACATGTAAAACACACTTGAACTGCTGATATCAAAAACTCCTCACTCTAGGCATAACCAAAACATCCCCGATTAACAACTAAGGAAATTTTCCAACTTAAATGGTCCAAAAAATAACAGGGCTAACCCTTATTTGGGAAAAATACCATTTTGCCCCATCCAAGTCTTAATCCCCTGACAGTTGACCAAAACTCAATTGGTCAAAAATTCAACAGTCAACCTTCTGTTGACCTACGCACTGTGTACTCTTATCTCTATGTTGGGCGTAGAGCCTTAGCCAGAAAACAAGTGAAAACCAGGCTACGCTGGGTGTAGCCCAGATTAAGCCCCACATACTGCCTCTTTTGCCAATCACTATATGAAGCTCTTAATGCTCAAAGGCTAACCATGTAATACTCATATCAGGTTCTTAATAGCTCCATAATGAATAAATTTCCAAGTTTATCCATTAGGATGGCCCAAAAAACCACGATCTAGTCTTTAAGCCTCAAAGTGAGCAAAACACATCTTTCTCATCTTAATCCAATAAGTCCAAGTCTCCAAACTTCATATCTGAATCATTATGATGTTTAGATGGATAAAGTTTCCAACTTTATCCATAACAAGGTCACAAACTTTCAAGATCTAAACTTTATGCACTAAACTGACTAATAAGTGGGTAATAGGAAAAATGACTTGATATATGAAACCAATGAGAAAGTTTGAAGCTTTTTGGCTTCAATGGTCCAGAAATAAGACAAACTTGTTGGATCTATACTTGAACCCTTCTTCCATACACTTTGCCACCACCTTGTTCTTTATGATTCCACATTCCAATGGAGAAAATAAGCTCATAAATGATGCAAATGCTCAAAAAAAAGTGAGAGGAGCTTAGGGTTTCGAGTTAGAGGCTCATAAGGGTGGAGGATGGTGATAGTAAGGACCCCCAAGGAGTTAGTGACCTTAAATATGGCTCAAGACCCCGAAATTAGGGTTTTTACAATGCGGAATTATGCCCTGCATACTCCACTAAAATCGTTTCCCACCCTCAGCATGCATGTCGTGCATACTACCAAACTCCGTTTACTTAACTTCAAACAACCACAACTTCTTCATTTAAACTCCATTTTTGATGAATTTTATATCCACGGAAAGGTATCAATGAAACATCCCGAAACATGACGTTACATAATGTAACGTCCCAAAAATCAAGGGTAAAAATTTTATTTTTATTATAGTCAAAATTCAGATATCTTTTAAATCCAAGAATTCCACAAACATTGCTAATTGAAAACATTAATTAGAGTTCATCCAAAAATCACATATTGCGGAAACATGGGTGTGTGCGTTGCGATGAAGTTGGGCCTTTCCTATCAAAACCAATGATATAGATAATCACAGATCATAGGAACTCCCTCATAGTCTTAGCCCACTGCCATGGGAATTCTTAACTAAAGATGCCACACATACAAACATATAAGGATGCCTTGGAAACCCTCCAAGGTTATACAGCAGGTGCCATAGGAACCCCCTCATGGTCTTAGCCCACTATCATGGGAACCCCCACAAGGTCATAGCCTAGAATGCCATTGGAACCCCCATATTGTCTTATATCTAACTGTCGCGGGAACCCCCATGGTTCTTCCATGCAAGTATCACATAGACTGCTAGCATATCATTTATGAAATAACCAACTAGTCATAAATACATAACATATTGACAACACACTGGCAAGTAACCAATACTTTCCAGATTCACGAAGACAACTGCATACTACATATAACAATTTTCCCTAGGAACCCACACATGGTCTTGTCATAAATACATAATGTATCGATAGCACACTCACAATAATCATCACAAAAAATACATGGGTCCGCCTGGTGCCTTCAACCCACTGGTATGGTGAGGAGACTCACCTTGAATGTTAAAACTCCATACAAGAAATCTGTAGTTGTTGCTCTGACAACTCCTCAAGCTGCCAGTACCAAAATTTCGCCCAATTAGCAATTGGGTGCCAAACCATGATCCATAATCCTTACTTGGGGGTAAATTGACCATTTTACCCTATCCGAACAAGATTCATAACGAATTCCCAAATCTAAAACCGACAAGGCCCAAAACTATAAAAATCCATAAAAGCCCACTAATGGCCAAGTTATCGAAATTGGTCCTAACTCCTTAAATGGGCTTTCCTTTTAATCCCAAACACATTATTAGCGCAAGCCCTTTCATAATGGCCCAAGAGTCTTCCCTTTGCTAATGGGCCCAAAATCCATGTCCAAATCTATTAATGGGCCACTTGGCCCAATAAGGCCCAACCAAAACAACCATGGCCCAAAACATAAAAATCAGACCACTGACTCAATATATGACCAAGCCCAAAACTGAATAAGGCCCAAATTCCTTACAAACCCACACGAAGCCCAAAACCCAACTTGAGTGCATACGCCCTGTGTACCCCTCCAGTATGCTCAGCTTACTATCCTTTCAAGTAGTACGTGCTGCGTACGCAAATTTACACACGGTATACAAGCATGATTTGCACAATTCACCATTAAGTGTTTAATACTTGTGATTTCAACGTCCAACATTAGATGTGAATTCATTAAGACATCCTAAGGCATAATTTGGAAATTTTACGCTTTTGCATGATCAATATGCTCCCAACAACCCTTTAGAACCCATTAAGACCTTTCCAAGGGTCTTAACTCATGCATGAGTTCAAAACCCATCAAGACTACCTTTTAATGGTACTAACGACCCAAGGGACCTCATATCTACTCTTCTTAATCTCTAGAGTTGCCTATACTCCCAAGACATGATTCATGAACACAAAAGGGGACAATATAGCAAACCCTAACTCAATATAATGAATAAGATAGCAAGATTAAGACTTTATACCTCCAAAATTTCCTCAAGGTGAACTAGATGCAGGATCTAGAAGCCCAATGCCACCCTAAGCTTGCTTACTAACTTCTTCTTGAATAAGCTCCATAATGGCCACCAACACACTTTTATGTTCCAAAATCACACTCTCAAAGGATAAATGAGGTAAATGGACGAAATGAGGCTCTAGAGGCTGATTAGGCTTTAGTCCCAATGACTTAAGGATTTTTAAATAGGTGTCAAGTCCAAATTTTTGGGTTTTCAGTGTGTCCCTCGTACACCCAGCGTACCTTCTCATACACCCTGCTTACGAGGCCGCGCACCCTGATCAAATCCTCGCAGATACGCTACGCGTTCTTAGCTACGCCTTGCGTAGTTCCTTTCTCTTTGGTATGCCTCGCGTACTAGTGTTTATCCCAAAACCTTAATTCGTCCAAAGACCTTATTATCGATTCCTGCCTACCATAAAAATATCCCGAACTAAAATCCACTTCTCATAAAAACCGGAATTGACAAATTAACGAAATACCCTTTGATCCAAATATTCAAACTAAATAACCGAGCAATCCAAGGTACATTATTCAACTCCAACGGGGTCTGAAACCCAACCCTTCAGGTATCCGTAGCTCTATAGAACTTAATCCTTTGATCCCCAATTCAAAATGGGAACAATTCAAAACAAGATGTTATAACTCTCCCCCACTTGAATTAGATTTTGTCCTCAAAATTCGTCCTTACCTTTCCCAGCACATCCAACGATCTGGTCAATACCTCTACAATCTGGAATAAATACAGCCTTCTCAAGGCAACCGATACCAACCATAAAAGGACTTACAACCTAAAACGGAACGAACCCTAAACCCTCATGCATAAAACCACCTCTATCTTTTCGATACTCGAAACTTCAAATTGATCTAGCTTCCTGACAATTGCTCACACCAAACCCTCATCGAACTTATTCCATAAGAGAACCAGCATAAACATAATACTTTCCACCCATTGTACCTTGAGGATTCCAACGGAACAATGTTACTGATCAAAGTCAGCTGCAGAACGCTGAACTAGACAGGAGGCTCAAATAATCCTTCGAGTAGGAGACTCAACCCTTGAATGATTAGACTCAGAGGAGCGCTGCACAGCAGAGTCTAATCAAGCACTCTGATATTTTTTAATCCTATTTCAAACAAATTAGAATATTCCCTGAATAATAAGCAACTCCACACACAAATCCCAAATCACTAGACCCACTTTGACTCACCTTGCTACCAAAACTTCTGCAAAAAAGAATGAATGTTACATGACTCACCGCAGCCTCATATCGTACAAGATCACCATCAACCCATGTTTTCCTGATTGCAAACATGTTGTGGCTCTTTCACAGATAAAACCAACCCAAGACACATCAAAATAACTCGAACTTCCATCCACTAAACCCACCCATTACCCTTGAACCCTGCGATTGATGCCCTTAGCGTATAAATATCTCAATCCTTATTCCACTCGAATGAAAATCTCATACTAAACATGCACAAAATCTGATTCGGTATGTTACCCAAAACTGTAGGGTTTCAAAGCACTCCATGGATGATGGCAATGGGCCCCTTTGATGAATTCTAGGTTAAAAGCCCAAGACTTGTCTTTTCCCTATAAATAGTCATGTATTATTCATTATTAGGGTTAAGAGTGTGGCAAAATGTAGCCGCCACGTTGTGAGGTTTCTTGTAGAGTTAGATTATTATTTCTGAAAGTGTAATTTATTCCTCATATTTCAATAAATCGAGTGATCATTCGACATAATCTTCATTATTGTGTTTTTTCTTATTTTCCGCATCTTGTTCATCAAATCACAATTAGGGTTTTAATCCCAACAAGTGGTATCAGAGCGGGTCTTTGAAAATCTATTGATTTTTGAAGTATCGGTTCTTGATTTGGTGATTTTCTGCACATTTATTGAAGATTATTGGTGTTTTTGCGTTTTGGAATCAAACATCTGTTCAAGTTACTGTTCATGGATACTTTTGTTCATCTACTGTTCATGTGGTAGTTTTATTCCGATTCTTATTTCATTTGTTATATTCTTGCTGATTGTGGGTCGTTTTTACTTTTCTATCACATTCTTTCATTGGATCCAGTCCATTATGCACTTCATGCTTACTTTATAAGCCCAAACCTATTTCCTGTTCATTCCAATTCTTCTTGATTCACGCTTATTATCGATAATGCAATCTTGAAATCAGAAGATTGTTATTCCTGGATTCATTCAATTGATTTTTGATTGAAAATCGATTATATATTGAGATCCAACTGTTTCCTTCAATCTTTGATTTGGTTTATGTTTGATGACGGGATTTGGGTTATTCGATTTTCTTATCACATCATTTTTTTTGAGCCCTTGATTCATCCTCTATTCAATTAATTTCAAGGTTAATTTATTAACTGTAAGAAATTGATGATTATTTCGATATTATTACCATGAGAGTGATGATTTTGGTATGATGTTTAAATCTGCTCTTTGAAAGACTGATGATGAACAAAGTGATTGTTGATCTGAAATTCAATCGATACTTTGAGGCTCGTTGTTTGTTATCTTCTGTGTTGGTGATGGGCTTCACAATTTGTACTAGAACTCAAAGGAATGAAATCGAGTTTGTAATTTAACTGAATTGAATTAAAGGTGTTCCAGATGGTCAAGCGCTAAAAGGTCATCCGTTGTTCTTATGAATCACGGTGGAATGGGTCTCGCAATCGGATTTTCTCACAAATCGGAAAAGAAATCTAGACCTGGACTCGGATTTTTGAAATGGATTGACATGATTTGGAACAAAAGTGTATTGGAGCTATCTTGATACCCTGTTCGCTTCGCCAAGCAGGTCTCTTAATAGAGGCTTGATAACAATGATGTTGGTCTTACCTACGAACGAACGAAATTGACTATGATATGAGTGTTTCATGAACTGCAAATGAATCAATCTCAATTGGGACGAACATTGGTCAATAGAAAAGTCAAAATCGCTGTGAAATTCTTACCTGTGAATGCTCGTTTACTGTTCTTCTCTTTGGGGTATAATCGTCAAAATTGAAGCGAATCTATGATTGGGTTTGTTTGTTGCCTTGGAACGAAAGAAAGGAAGACACAAAGCGAACTTGGGTTCGGGTGCTAGCTCATGGAAAGAAAGGGCTTGAAGCGAATGTTGAGTGAGAACAATAAGCGAACTGGGAATGGAGACTCGCCTTGGGGTATAATCAACGGAATTGGAACGAACCTCTATCTTGGATTCGCGTGTTTAAGCTGGGTTCGGTTGTTAATGGTTGGAGCGATTAAAGGATGAAACGAAAGCGAAAGGAGTTTCACCTGATGAAGCTTGATTTGGAATAAGAAACGAACCGAACGTTCGGTTATGTTCGCGTGAATCAATGGCGATCTTGAAACGAACCTTGGTTCGGTTGGTTGTGCTTGAAACGAAAGTGGCTCAGATTCGCGTTCGCTTGAAATCATGTTCCATTCGCTGTGTTTGTATAAATGGGGAAGATGACTTAATGGTTCATACTTGGTCCCTGCCACTTCAAGAATTTAACGATCTGGTCCCTATACTTTTCATGCCTTGGCAGTTTTGGACCATTTGCAGATTTTGTTACATATAAAAGGGTTTGTTGATGCTGAATTACCATTCCAGCCCCTGTCTTTCAGAAAGTGACAGTTTCGGCCCAATATTCAGAAAAGTTACTACATTGAGGGCCGGTGAACAGTTTTGGATTCTTTAACGCTCATATTTTTTTGTGAACAGAAAAATAAAGATTCCATCAAGTCTTGGCGGTTCGGAAAGTCGTTTTTTTTTAACGTCAAGTTTTCACGATCTTTTCGGATTTTTTTTGTGTATATCTTTTTGTCGCGGGGGAGCATAGTAAATTTTTATCCATTCAAGATCATTCTCATGACCATTTGAAGGCTTTATAATCATGTTTTTGATTATAAATCGGGGGAGAATTTGGTATGGCCATTCGAAATTGGATTTGTGACTTTTCAAAGTTGAAGATTTTTGATAAAGCTTGTGGGAGAATTATGAAGGTAGCTTTTTTACAGAAGTTCTTCATCGAGCTCTACTAAGGTTTTTACAGAGAAGTATCCTTTACAGCAAGAGTTCTTCATCGAGCTCTGCTAAGGACTTGTTATATCTCCGACTTCTTGTATTTTCTCGATCAAGTGGCGTTACGAATCTTAAAGTTTGGGTTGTTACATGATATTTTTTGATGGCTTATATCATTAGCTTATTTGAAGATCGTTGTGACTTGGAGGGGGAGCTCTTCAAAGACAAGAAGTGATTCAGTTTCTTTGTTCTGAGATGGGTTTTATGGCGGGTTTGGTTTTCATGAAGATTCTTTGGGATTACATTGGAAAATGAAGTTTAAAGACATTACTTCAGTGCTTGATTTATATATCCTAGAGCCCGTGTTTGAAGACCATTGAAGAATCAAGATTCGTGGATTGCTTCATATATTCCTCGTTGCAGATCTTTTTATTTGCTAGATGCTTGTTTTGGAAGTTAAAGCATTGTCATCCATTCCATACTTTGAGGGGGAGATTGTAGGGTTTCAAAGCACTCCATGGATGATGGCAATGGGCCCCTTTGATGAATTCTAGGTTAAAAGCCCAAGACTTGTCTTTTCCCTATAAATAGTCATGTACTATTCATTATTAGGGTTAAGAGTGTGGCAAAATGTAGCCGCCACGTTGTGAGGTTTCTTGTAGAGTTAGATTATTATTTCTGAAAGTGTAATTTATTCCTCATATTTCAATAAATCGAGTGATCATTCGACATAATCTTCATTATTGTGTTTGTTCTTATTTTCCGCATCTTGTTCATCAAATCACAATTAGGGTTTTAATCCCAACAAAAACCAAATTGATACTCCGCTCCTACCCCGAGATCCCTGAATCTGCATTTGCATAATGCACCACATCTTCCCGACAAACCTTACTTGACCGATAAATAACTACCCTTAATCTAATCTCTGAGACTATTAGTCTCGCACTTGGTCCAACCACCAGGTGACCAAGAGATCAATATCAAAACTACCCAGCCTAAACCCTATTGCGTCCCATACTGATTATCCACATGATCCTACAACTAAAGATCTAACTCTTAACTCAACAGTCTCTACCAGTTCCATCCTAAATTTCCATAATCATACGGGCTCGCCCACGGACTCCAAAGATCCTCATCCTAGAACAAAGAGAAATTGCTTGCCAACTCTAGCCGATCAGCCCAAAGCACGAGCTGATCCCCCTTCCAAGCTTGTAAGTATCACATAAATAGTCTACTTCGAACCGATGAATGTTATGATCCTATCACAGGCTAACACTACTTCCATCCAACCATGCTACCCAACCATGGCCTCACCGCACTCAAACTATCAGAATGCCGCACCTCTCGAGCCGCATCCTATATCCCATCAGGAGTTTGGATCACACCTACGGATTCCCACTGCTTA
Source organism: Lactuca serriola (assembly GCF_051521515.1). Classification (NCBI taxonomy): domain Eukaryota; kingdom Viridiplantae; phylum Streptophyta; class Magnoliopsida; order Asterales; family Asteraceae; genus Lactuca; species Lactuca serriola. Next base: position 170,222,919 of record NC_136416.1, on the reverse strand, counting down.
CTTTATGCGATCAAGGCGATGCCGGCCGGCGATTAGGATTTTCCTGAACTCCCACTAGCATAATCTAGGCCTAAGCATCCACTTTTTTCTCCCCCATTTGGACTCGATGGTGCTCTTTCACCTCTTACACCTTATGGATCTCCGATCCATTTCATTCAATAAGCACAACCTACCCAAATCCTTCGCCGCACAATACAAGCGCCCTATTTCTAGCCAAACACGATGATCACTTAGCTCTGGGAATCCTAAAAAATACTCTTGTACTCTTAACCAATCGGATGATCCCAATCACCTCCTAAGACACCCTTCTACCAACGAAATTCAAAGATAATTACAATTTACCACCATCTTACCGCTTCTTAGGGACCGGTAAATGCTACAGGCTACTCCGTAGTCTAACAACACTCTTGTCCCGACTGATCACTAATGTATGCCATGACTTCCCACCCCCGCAGTCTTACAACACTCTCGCCTCACCACAACTATCCAAAGCCTTATCGTTGATCCATTAGATCAGTCACCCCCAAGGTCGGGCACCCACTTGCAATGTCACCTACTCACCGATCAATCCTGTTACGCTTGTGTCAACCCATACACCTGGAGCAATAACTCCATCGTATGGTTTCCTGCACGTACCGTACTGACCCGGCCCTATTGGCCTCTCAAACTTTGTTCCAAAGTCTTGGGTCTCTTTAGAAATCCTCCACTAATTGCACCTGACTTGATCTTCTCTTCCCGAGGTATCCCAGGTTGATATACCGTCCTCGGCTCTAGAAATCATATCATTTAGGGTCTCGCACCCAGACACACTCACCAGCTCAATCGTCCACGACCAAACTGCAGTAGCTGAAGCAACCTCTTCCCTAAACCGGGCTACAAACTACTCCCAAGGCATAGTCTCTAATATTAAAAGTGCTACAGATCGCATAATCAATCTGTGACGCCCGATACAAGAGATCCAAGGCGAATTAAACCTTAGCTCATAATGGGTAGGGACTAGTGCGAACCCACATCGTCTTATCATCAAGACATAATATATTGATAACACACTCACAATAATCATCACAACCAAATACATGGGCCGGCTTGGTGCCTTCGACCCATTGGTACAGTGAGGAAACTCACCTCAAATGTTGAAACTCCCTGCAAGAAATCCTTAGTTGCTGCCTGACAACTCCTCGAGCTATCAATAACAAAATGTCGCCCAACTAGCAATTTGGTCCCAAACCATGATCCATAATCCATACCTGGGGTTAAATTGACCATTTTACCCCTGGCCCAACAATATTTATAACTAAGTCCCAAGTCCAAAACCGACAAGGCCGAAAACGGTGAAATCTATAAAAGCCGACTAATAGCCTAATTTTCAAATTAGGCCCAACTCCTCAAATGGGCCTTCGTTTGAAGCCTGAAAACATTCTTAGCCCAGGTCCTTCATAGTGGACCAAGAGTCTTCCCTTTGCTAATGGGCCCAAAATTCATGTCCAAATCTATTAATGGGCCACTTGGACCAATAAGGCCCAACCAAAACAACCATAGCCCAAAACATATAAATTAGACCGTTAACCCAAAATATGACCAAGCCTAAAACCGAATAAGGCCCAAAAGGCTTACAAACCCACACGAAGCCCAAAACCACACTGGAGTGCGTACACCCTGCGTATCCCTCCAATACGATCAACGCACTATCCCTTCATGCAATAGGCGTTGCATACGTGAATTTATACACGTCGTACAAGCAAATTGAGCACATTTGACCATTAAGTGCTTAATATTTGGGATTTCAGCGTTCAACTATAGATATGAGTCCATTAAGACGTCCTAAGGCATAAAGTTTGCAACTTTATGCCTTTTGCATGCTCCATATGCTCCCAACAACCCTTTACAGCCCATTAAGACCTTTCGAAGGGTCTTAACTCATGGATAAGGTCAAGACTACATTTTTATGGTACTAATTAACCAAGGGACCTCAGATCTACTCTTCCTAAGCTTTAGAGTTTCTCAAACTCCCAAGAGATGATTCATGAACACAAAAGGGACAATATAGAAAACCCTAACTCAATCTAATGAATAAGATGGAAATATTAAGACTATATACCTCCAAAAGTTCCTCAAGGTGAACTAGATGCAGGATCATGAAGCCCAATGCCACCCCACGCTTGCTTACTAACTTCTTCTTCTTCCAAAATCACACTCTCTAAGGAAAATTGAGGTAAAGAGACAAAATGAGGCTCTAGAGGCTGATTAGGGTTTAGTCCCAATGACTTAATGTTTAAATAGGCTTCAAGTCCAAATTTTAGGGTTTTCAGTCTATCCCTCGTACGCCTACCATACCTTCTCATACGCCCCATGTAGGAGGCTGCGACCCCAATCCAATCCTCGTATATACGGTACACATTCCTAGCTATGCCTCACGTAGTTCCTTTCTCTTCGGTACGCCCTACGTACCACCCTACTATGCCTCACATACTACTATTTTTCCCAAAACCCCAATTCTTCTGAAGACCCTAGCTCACTCGATACAAATCTGATTCCAACCATTCATATATCCATAGAAATGTATCGATACACTAAACACTATTATCGGTTTCTTCTTGCCATAAAATATCCCAAACTAAAATCCACTCCAATAAAAATTAAAGCTGACAAATTTCCAAAATACCCTTTTATCCAAAAACTCAAACTGAATACCCAAGCAACCCGAGGTACGTTATTTTAATCCAACGGGGTCTGAAACCCAACCCCTCAGGTATTCGTAGCTTGATAGCACTTAATCCTTAGATACCCAATTCAAAATGGGAACAATTCACAACAGGATGTTACACATAAGCAGGTTTGGCATGGATGTTCGAACCATACCAAACACCAACATGGCTACTATCATGGAGGCCATTAAGATGGGCCTAAATAAGTATTGTCCATTTTGTGATGGCTTTGTAGTAATTCTATGCAAGAAAATAAATGAAGTAAGGAGCATACAACTAAGATTCATTAGAGTAGAGGACGAAAAAGAAATACAGAAGATATCTAGCACACCAAGTCCTTATGACAACCCTAACAGGAAGGTCGAATCCTCGGCCCAAAGATTCTAAAAATCCAAACCATATTCTAAATGAGTCAATTCTCTTGGTGATGAAGGGTAAGAAGACGAATTCCCCATGATTATGTATTATTGCTTTTAGGTGGATGTTTCAGGTTTAATATTCGCCATGCAGGATCTTGGTGACAAAGCAAGATGGCTTAGAAAAAGAGAGACGTCAAACAGATGGAAAGACAAATCCAAGTGTTGTGCGTATAATGAGGATTTTGGTCACAACACCGAGGACTACATAGCCCCTAGGAAGGAGATTATTTATCTCCTAAGAAAGGGAGATCTCAAATTGATCTTAGGAAGGAGAAATAAAGATCCAGGGAAAATATCAAGAATCATTGAAGATCCTGGAAAACACAGGATCCCCTCCCTGTGAAGCCAAGGTAATGAATGTTACTGCTAGAGGATCTGACATCGGTGGAACTTCTTATTCTACAGCTAAAAGGTATGCCAAAGTGTTCAAGATAGAAAAGGAAGAAATATACCGAAAGAACACATCGATAAAAACAACAAGGATATCATATTTGATAAAAGGATAGAGAAAACCTCCTGGATCCTCACCATGATGGGTTGGTGATTACTTTATATATTGCCAATCACTTCGTTAGAAGGATCCGAGTAGACATAGGATCCTTAATAAACATCATACTTTTAGATTCTCTAACCAGGATGAACATCCCAGAATCTGAAATAATCAAAAGATCCTTGGTCCCTAATATAATTCAATGGTGAAACAAATCACATCATTAGAGAAATCAAGCTACCCATCTATCTTCAAGATATTTTAGGATCCCAAACCTTTCTCAGGATCCTGACCATTGTAATTTTTTTTTCCTAAGACTCTTAATGGTTATATTTCTATTTATTTCTCATATGTGTAGAAATGGTCAATATGAGAATCATTCTCAATGAAGAATCGTTTCAACCAAGCTTAATACCCAGGAATATCAAGTCAAACAAAGTACATATGCTCATTCTAGAGGATCCCATAATTATCAGATTTATTGTTACGTAGTCGCAACTATAAATACACAATTATTAGACATACTACACACACTTAGCTCTACTACTATACTTATACTCATATTATCTTCATCATTTCTATAATCTCATATTAAAATCAATAAAAACAACAAGTCAGGTGATCATTATCACCTCCCAAGGTTTTATGTCGAGGATCCTATAAATGATTATGGACTCTACTTATAATTCATTTGTCTCATTTTCATTACTATTCGATATTTTCATTACCTTAAAACACCACGGCCAAAGTCATCCTCAAGTTACCACCACATGGTGCGCGGTGGCCACCCATAACTAGCCACCATCTCATGGCAAGAAGACTACACAATCGAGGGAAATAGTGTCTCACAACTTAATGGATTAAGATCTTCATCATTAACCCCTTGAGCTACAAATCATGGATAGAACATCCCCAAGGTCACGATGGATAAAATTTCAAACTTTATCCATTAATAGATCCCAGTAAGCCAAGATCTTAAATCCAAAGCTTTTAAAGGTTGCACCTACTGCACGGACCCTAAAGTATGTCATGAAAGTCCCTTTTCTAACCACCACCATGGTCTACAAGTCGATAAGGCACACAAAGGTTTTGGAGTTAACTGACCTCCAAGAACAAGAAGATGTGGACCTAAAATCTCATAAAATGACATAGAACTAGATCTAGAAAATAAACGAGCATGGTGAAGACTATACCTCCAAAAGACTAGAAATGTAATGAAAATGCAAGATCTAAGATGGAAACAAGCACACAAGTACCACAATGAACTCCTTCTTCCTTCAACCTTCACAAAAGTGGCTTCAAACACTTTAAACATATATATGGAGGCTAGAGGTTATATACGGTATGATCTTAGAGGGCGGAGGTTGCGAAATGAGGCAACCGTAGGAGTTATTGTCTTTAAATATGGCACAAACTTGAAAATCTTGGGTTTTGCACCAAAATAGCCACCACAACTTGGAACGGCCTTGCCACGTCGTGGTGCTTTGCAGCTAATATTCCTTCATCAGACAAAGCCACGTCATAGTTCCCTAGCCACCACGCCCTGGCCGACCAAAATTTTCCAAAAAATATATTAAAATAAATAAACTCAGAACAAGCATTACCTGGAAAATGGATGTTATAAAATATATATTAAATTATATGGTTTTTAATTCTCTACTAACAAGTATAATAATTGTGTAAAATATTTTCTTAGAAATAAAAATGAGGGTAAGTAAAAGGTGAAAATTTATGGGTTTCGAGGAGTGAAGGGAAAGTGAATAGAAAGTGAGGTGGAGTTGAGGTAGGAAAGTAAAACTGAAAGGTGAAAATAGAGTATACCATTCGACCTAATGAATCATTTTAAACCATGAAAACAATGAGCTAATCTCATCCATATAATTTCATCAATTAAGCTGGACAACCTTGCACCAGAGAATAATCTTTTTGAAAAGAAAAAATGAATATACTGAAATTCATAGGTTTTTATTTTCTTTCCATAATCATCCTTATTGACATATAAAAAATGAACTTTTATTGAAGAAAACCAACTTCGTCTTGTTTTTTTTAATATCTATGTTTATTTTCTATCAAAAAAATAAAATAAAAATATCAAAATTCAAAATTTTGATAATACTTTAATACACATTTGTCTTGATGTATAGAAAAAAAATTTCCTTCAAAATTTTAGATCAATTTCACATTATGAATGTTGAAATTATATAATATACAATTCGGATTCAAAGTATGACTCTGTGTAAGTCATATTCACATTGTAAATGCTCAAAATTGAATTATCTATAGTTTAGATTCACATTATGAAAAAATTTCACTTTCCAGTTTTACAAAACTAATTTATGAATAATCAAAACGTTAAAATAGTATAAATTAAAAAATAAAAAAAATAAAAAAAAATAAAAAAAAACTTAAATTCACATCTACGTTTTCAGTAAGATAATTTGTTAATAATCAAAGTGTTGAAATAGTCACTCAAATGTTTGTAAGTCCCTAATCTGTTGTATATCAATCAAATCCGTTTGATGGTGTGGAATCCCAATCAAACGGATGATGTCAGATCAAATAGAAGAGAAGGAGAAGAAGATGATGATGAATCTTGTATGTATTGATATGAATGATGATCTGGGTACAAGATTCACACACACTAACACACACTTTCTTTTCTCTCTCTCTCTTAGCCATACACCCCTTGTGTTCATCAATCTACTCCTCACCCCATACAATTATATTTATACATAAGAAACATGGGCTTGGTGAACATGGGCCGTGAATGGGTTTACGGCCATAACATGTTTACGGTCCAAGACACACAAATACATTTTCCTAGAAAAGTAAAGTATAAACCATATTTTTGACCCAACAATTTTCAATATATAAACTTCATATTCAAAGTGTGAATTCGACAAGATCAAGGTGAAAATAACTATTATTATTATTGAACCTAATCTTTCACATATATATATATATATATATATATATATATATATATATATATATATATATATGAAAAAAATTAAAAAAATGGTCTCTGTGGTTTGTCGATTTATGTGGGTAAGGTCTTAAAAACAGATTGCTAGCAAAAAAGCGTCCTTATTTGGTGTTTGAGTTGTGGATTTTCTCGTTGCCTCTAATTTTTGTTAGAGGCATTTTGTTTTCTTCCCCATGTGCCCTGCAAACGAGGGTATTTTTATCTTTTTATTTATGGTGGGGGGGATGCTTTTCTATTACCGTGCATATAATGATGCCTAGATCATTAGCCACTGCATCTTCTTCCTTGTGCAGATTCCATTGACGTTCTAACTCTAAATCAATGATTTTCACCCCAAATCCTTTCTTAAGTTGAACAACAATCTGATAGGTTGAAAGGAAAAAAATGGTGTATTCACTATAGACGATACATCCTAGGACAATGGGGTTTGATGCACTTGGTTTGTATGGTGAGTGTTACTATAGCTTTTGAAACTTAAATTTTTTGAAATTTCACACAATTTGCAAACTACATTTTATTTTTTGGTGTTTGGGATAAATGATCATCCCCATTTGTTAACGATTAAACTTCGACATGGTGTGAAGTTCACACCTTTACCAAATATAATATATGTATAGAGGAAACTTACGTATATTGATCTAGTTGATATATTTGACTTTTCAGTGCATGAACTCGATGATTTGATGCTAGAACTAGGATATGTGGTTCCCGCAGTAATAAATTATCACTTTAGGATTCCCAACGAAGACTTGATTTGTGGACTTAGAGCTCTAGGTAGTGATCAATATGTGTGTAACTTATCTAAATATACTAGAGTTAATAAGGTGATCCAGGTGTATACTAACCATGTCATAATCAACTTGCTTATATACTCCATATGTGACAACCCGATATTTCAAGTCAATCTAATGACCTAAAAGTCAAGTATTTAACCTATTTTCGAAATAATAAGAAGAGCGTCAAAAATTGAAGTACTCAAAAATCTCAATTGGGATATATAAAGTGATAAATAACATAACAAGGTTTTCAGAAATATAAAGAACGCTAAAATCCAAGTTATAACGAAGAAGTTATAACGAATCGGAGATCCGCGACAAAACCAGTAAAATGTAGCTTAGTGTAAAAAGTGAGTTTTTGATAGACTACTTTTTAGCCTAAATGATCTTAATGAAAGTTATAGAGTATGTCTCCACCTTCGCATGGATAAAAAGAACATAAAAAACGGAGCTCGTATGCAAAAGTTATGACCTTCCGAAGAAACACATGTTTGAAACCCTAATTTAACTGAACTCATGACGTGAGCATCACTTCTCACAATGTGAGGAGTCAAATTACCACTTTTCAGGCCTAGAATGCAGAAGGCAAGTCTACGTATAAGACTCACTATGTGAGCCTGAAAACACACGACGTGAACAGTGTGAATGACCCTTCCAGAGCAAGTGGACAGCTGACGCATGCCATGAGCGAATCAGGACCAAACTCATGCGTGAGTTATGCAAAAATCACGACGTGAGCTTTAAATTTGAGCCTCTATATAGAAATCGAAGCCTTCCGACTTTGGTGGCTGAAATCCACCCTCTCTCCTCCTTCTACACACTGTTAAGCCCCTCTAAACCACCCGAAATCCCGGTAGCACCCCTAACACACAACACAAGTCCCGATGCCCTGAAGTCCCCGAGAAAAACATTCTTTCCGGTTGAAGTACTACCCACGTGAAGTTCGCTTCTTCACCAAAAACCTGCGGTTACGTCAAGAACGATCCTTCTTAGAAACAAATCGCTACCCGACTTATCGGTTATCAAGTGAGTTCATACCCCTAAACCTATCTTTTAATGGTTTTTAAATGCTTTTACGGGGGGGGGGGGGGGGGGGGTAACAAGTTGAAAACATTATAGTTATATAGTCAATCACATGCGATTTATAACTATCAAACCAATGATGTTATTTTTATACTTCATGTTGTGTTATCAAGCAAATTGTTTAAAATCACTTTATAAACAACATCAAGTCATCAAAATTGAGTCAAATAGTTAAACTCTTTACATGTTATAATAAACTCTTTTAAAACTTATAATTTCCAAATCATGTTTATATACGTATAAATATATAAATAAGATTTGAAGGGCTGAGGACTAATGAATTACATGAATTCCTTTTTCTTGTTTGGATGTGGGATTAAGGTGGTGTTATTTGTCCGAAAGGTGTTTCCTTATATATATATATATATATACACACACACACATAAAAGGTTACTTCATTCGGTATCATTACCTTTGTATAAAGCTGAACAAAGGTGTTCACCCATGAGAAATAAGACTAATCAGATAGAATATATATATATATATATATATATATATATATATATATATATATATATTATAATAAGTATAATTTATGAGTCAATCCATGATTTTATTGTAAACAGATATAAATAAAGACTTGTATTTTTATTTACTAAAAGGTTTTTCACCATGTTACTCGTGAAATCGTTGTTAGCATTACATTTTGTGAGACAATGGCTTTGTATAGTACCCAACGAAAGTCACCACTTATAGCGAAAGTCTCTTAGAGGGATGTGTGATTTTTGTGTATAGATCTATACGGGACTGAAGACTCCGCACCCTGACCATTAGCTACAGTCCCCAGGGTGACAAATATCAACATCGGTATTGACGTCTAGCATGGTTATAAGAACTCGCACACCGAGACAATGACACATGCACATAGTAATATGCTTCTCAAATGAATTTAAGGAGTAGAATCCTTATGGTTATTTTTTTATATAACTCATTTGTACTAAGTAATCCTAATAAGTTATTATTAACACGTTCAGAATCTAGAGTGAGCACATGTTCAACTAGTTTTATTTGAAAATAATACTATAAGTTGTTCAATCTAAGTATGACATATTTACTTACACTTTTCTGTAGCAGTTCATATTAGACTACAACTTAACTCATGGAAAATATAGGATTTTCCGGGACAAACATCATCATTTTACTAGTGCGCAATTTACAAATTCACTTTCTGGAAATAAATAAGGTTATCTATTCAAAGCTTCATTCTTTAAGGAAAAGAACTTATAAAATTTTTTTGTTAAGGTTCTAAGACTACATTCCATTCAACTAATAAGAAAATATAGGATTTTCTGGAGAAACACCATAACACCTTCAAAGAATAAAAAATGTACCCTTTTTAACACAAAAATGCTTATGAACTCACTAACATAAATGTTGATACACTTTCAAAATCGCTAGTATTCTCAGGATAAATAATAGACAAGTACATGCGCAGATTCTGTGAAGACGGAGCATAGTAGCGTTAAGTCTTTGTTTCGTTATCTACTTTTTGAGTCTATCATGTGTAATTTGAATAAAATGTAAACACTTTAATACTAATGCAATGGATGTTGTTTCTTGTTTTACTATTCTACATTTGTTGTGATACTGTACATGACGTCCTCCGCCCCCGAATGTTTCTGCCGTTCTTGTTTGGGGGTGTGACACCATGTCACCAAATAAGATGAATGGTGTTCTAAGAGGTAATACATGTAGACTGAAAAAAAAAAGAATAATCCAGACAAGGAAGTACAATCAAGTGAAACAAGGATAACCAAGAAAAGGAAGTGTCATCAACTAAAAGAAAGGATAATCGATTGTGATGCAGCAACATCGTATGTACTAATGGATGTATCTGAAATGTTGAATGAATAATTTCATCCATTTGATGGGTTGCATGATAATGAAAACCACACAACAGGCCCTACCATAATCTACTGTGATAGTGAAAATAAAGACTTTGATCAAGATAATAGGGGTTTATTTGATGGTGAGTCAGACGAATTAAACTCAGAAGAAGGTGAAGATGATGATAGTGATGATGATTTTGATTATGATATTGATGTTATAGTATACATAGAAAATGAAATTGATGACACTAATGCTGAAATAAGTGACTTTAGAATGAACATTATGTAGGTGTAGAGTATGTAGGTTTTACTCTTAATAATGAGGTATAAGATGAAGAAATGAACACGAAGACCTTAAGGCAATTGGTTATGATTAATGGGAATCATTAAGAGAATACTCAGATACTTAAAAAATAGGAGGGCTCTATTAAAAGAGTTGGGTAAGCAGAAAGTATGTTCACATGGTGAGGTGCATAAAGCTAGTTTTTATGTGGGACAAATGCGGTAGTAAGAGGAAGTTCTTAAGAATAAATTGGATGAGCATGAACTTGAAACGAGGAATCTTGCTTTGAAAAAGAATGATGCAACAAGACTATAGGAATATTTCAAAAAAGTTGTGCTTACGACCAATGACAGTGGGCCACATGTGGTTAGTGGTGCAAATGGGTTCAATGTTATAGGTGCGGTAGATAAAGTTAATAATGCCAAGGGCAAAGCAGTAACTTCAAAATCTACCACTTGTTCATCGCACATGTATGCATCTAGGTCTTCGACAAATGGGAATTGGTTTTTGAAAACATATACGAAAGCACACTTGCGTGCAACCAAGGAAAATAAGAGCTTACACAACCACTTTCTCTCAAAATAGATTATTAGCCAAATTAAATCAATCCCACAGTTCCAATTTGAGCCTTACAAGAAGACTTTCAGCAGACATACTCAGTGGGGATTTCAAAGCATAAGACGTTTAGGGCTAAGGCAATAGCTACAAAGAAGGTCGTTGGGGATTATTATAAGCAATATAAATTTATTAGAGATTATGTACTTGAATTACAGTTCACTAATTCAAACACCACAATTAAAATAGATGTTGTTAGTGAGCGTAACTTTAACTTGACCACTAGATAGTTTAGGTGAATTTATATATGTATGAGGCAGCTTCTTGGTATAGATGTTGCCTAATGTGTTATTTAATGCACTAGTTTTTTATTTATAGTTCCTAGTTTATTGCATCTAAACCACACCTTAAAAGCAGCGAACCCAATCGAGTATCATATAGTTTTGATAACCAATGGTGTCGAATTCAAAGGGAATGGTATTGAATTAATATTAGAGTTTTTAATTATAGGTTATTCCAAATAAAAGGAAATAGTGAAAAATGTGGGTTGTATTTATAAAACTCAACTAAATTAAACTAACTAGATAAACAGATTAGAAACGAATCACTTTAAGTACTCATGTTTACAGTGGACTACTTCTCAAAATCATGGTTGACTTTGTTAATATTGCAATGGATATATTACTTGGTTACCAAATTCAAATTTGTGTAGTTATCTTGATTGGATTTCCTGTTACTGATAAGTAATGAACAATTAACAGAATGATAATGCAATTAGTGAACACATAATTAATTTAATATATTGAATTATGAATAATATGATCTAATGATTTCTCATCAATGGTCATGACAATCAATTGAAGCATATTTTGGATATATAAGCTCTCTAACACAGCCAAAGTCACAAATTAACATAACCTAACCCTAGGATTTGATCAATCTCTAGTCCTAACAGTTTAATGATCATAAACTAATTAAGATTCAAGTTAATGTAATTAGATTGGTCCTCTTAAATACACATAACTCAGCTATATGCAATAAAAATCATAACATTAACATGATAGGTGATGATTAATCAAACACAATTAATAACCAAACTAATAAAATCTAAAATCATTGAAATCAACACATAAAATCAAGTTTTATCTACTACAATCAAAAGCAGCAGGTTTTTAACACATAAATTTAGAAATTAAAAATAGTAGGAATACAAATGGAATACTAAATGTGATCAGAAAATCAAAGAGAATGATTCCCGACATGAATATGCTCTCAAATCCTTAAGATCTTTGCTCCATATCAGTTTAACGGCTGTCCGGCCGCCTTCTAGACCCTCAAAACAGCTTCTCTGAGGTTTATTTTTCTAGGGGAGAAATTAGGGTTGAATATATATCAGTACGGGTCCAGCTCTATTTTTAGCTTTTAACTTCACCATGACATGGTGAAAGGCCTAACACGCCATGATAGATTGTTTCTTCCCGTCCATGAAATTTTTCTGATGTGCCCCGTCGTGGTGATAGCGTTTCCACGTTGTGGTGACTAGGAATCAACATTTTCTTAAAATACAAAAGTTGTCCGAAATTTTGTCTATTTTTCAGAACATGTTGATTCTCGTCAATCGGGGTTACGAGTCATAAGATATGGCGAAAACACTGACGAGGTGTTGAGTTGTCCAACAACATCCATTTGCTTCTTGTTAGCTCCTTTATCCTCCGTTTGCATTCCAACTCTCATTTTAACTACAATTGAGCATTTCAAATAGTATTAAGTATCGTATATCTTAGAATATAACATTTTTACTCATATACTTTAGGATAATGTAATAAAATATATAGTTAAATATGGCTATATCAGTGCGTTTATGAAAGGCCATTTTCATGGGAAAATATTGACAAGGGTAAGCTTAGACTCCAACAATGGTATTTATCCACTTGAATATGCCATAGTAGAATCTAAAAAATACTGCAAGTTGGAAATGGATCTTGGAATGTCTTGGGGATGATTTGGATATGGGGTCAAATTCTTACTTCGCATTTATCAGTGATAGGCAAAAGGTCATTCTTTATTTACGCATAATTCTTTACAATATTATAATTAATATGTACTGTTTCAATCTTTATATTTACTTTTAGGGTATGATACCTACTATAGCATAATTATTTCCAAATGCGGAGCATAGGTATTGTTTAAGACACATACATGAAAACATGAGGAAGTAGTAGATAGGTAGGGAGTACAAGGAGTTTATTCGGAGGTTTGCAACAACAGCCACAGTTCATGAGTTTCAATGTACGATAAGGGAGTTAGTTGAGTACGTCAGGGCTGCACAAGATTGGTTAAATCAATTACCACCAATGCATTGGCCAAGAAGCCAATTTTATAGGTAATTAATATTTATCTTATTACTTGATATGCAACTGTTTTCGATTAGCCATTAATTTTAATTGTGAATTATGTAGGTAGAACCATCTTAGATCGCTTCTAAATAACATGTGTGAAGTTCTAAATGGTAAATTGGAGAGGGGAAGGGACAAGCCAATCAATACATGTTTGGAATTTATAAGGGAATATCTAATGAAGAGGATCTAAAATGTGGAGTCTCTTGTAGACATGCCATAGCCACTTCGAGTGAGATGATAGAAAATAGGGAAGGGTAGGGTAGTTGTACTCTTGAGTACACAAACTTTATATACTGGAAACTTTGAAGGCCGCATATGAGTTTAAGATGGAACCCATTAAAGCAAGTTAATATGGAACCTCCTAGTTATGAGCAGTTTCGTATGACTAATCATATGAACAAGGAGGAAGTTACACTTAGCAAACTTCAAGGACTTATAAGCATCGTTGAAAAGTGGCCTTAAAGGTAAGTTGGCTGTTACTTCTACTCCCACTCCTACAGCAGCCCCTGTTCTTGCAATTGGGCAGGGAAAGATTAAGAAGAGGAAAACCCCTTCGAATGGTACCAAAGGTAAGCCCCTTGAAGGTTCCTCTTCAAGTGGGACAAAGAAAGGTCCCATTACTCCTTCCTCAAACCTAAAGGAAGCACAATGCTTCTATTGCCAGGAAAATGCGCACTGGAAGCAAAGCTGCGGCAAATACTTGCAGGATGTAAAGGATGGGAAACTTAAACCCACCCATGCAGGTATTTAAACAATATTGTCTAATAACTCATCTAATTCTAATTCTTGGGTGCTTGATACAGGATGTGGTATTCACCTTTGTACTGATTTGTAGGGCCTAAGAAGAAGTGAGCAACTGGAGCACAGGAAGATAAACTTAGTCATGGGCAACAGGAAAGTATCACATGTTACCAAGATATGAGTTTATTCTTTATTGTTTAATAATGGGTTAATGTTAGATTTGAATAAATGTTGTTACTCGCCTGAAATGGCGAGAAATATTATTTCCTTTCATGGCTTGTACAAACAAGGGTTTACATTTTCATTTGATAATAATAATGGTACTATTAATGTTTATTACAATAATGCATTTTACATTAAAGCATTACCTTGTGATGGTATATATGAAGCTGTGAATGTTGTAGACAATCTAGGAAATAATGTGTTGTATATTGATTCTTCAAATAGCTTGGATAAAGCATCCTTGTGGCATTGTCGTCTTGGACATGTCAACAAGAAGCGCATAGGCCAACTCCAAAAGGCTGGACTTTTGGAATCATTTGACCTATAGTCGGCTGATAGTTGCGAGTCTTGTTTACTTGGAAAAATGACAAAGTCACCCTTCACTGGTACTTGTGAGAGGGGTGAGGGTTTGTTGGACCTCATACACACATATGTTTGTCGACCCTTTAAATCAGCCACAAGGGATGCTAATCATTATTATTTGACTTTTACTGATGATTATAGTAGATATCGATATGTCTATTTAATCAAGCATAAGTTAGAGACTTTTGAGAGGTTTAAAGAGTTTAAACAAGAAGTCGAGAATCAATTGGGCAAGAACATTAAGATGCTTCGATCCGATCATGGTGGTGAGTAGCATAGTACAGAGTTCCTAGACTATCTCAAGGAATATGGGATCATCTCACAATTGACACCTCCCATAACACCACAGTTGAATGGCGTAATCGAACCTTGTTGGATATGGTTCGTTCCATGATGAGTCGAGCTTCGTTACTAATCTCATTCTGGGGGTATGCCTTAGAGACTTCCGCCCATATCCTCAATCTAGTCCCTACTAAAAAGTTTGCCAAAAGACCTTACGAGATGTGGAGTGGGAAAGTTCCCAATCTAGACCACATCAAGATTTGGGGTTCCGAAGCTTTTATGAGGTGCGAGTCTCATGACAAGCTTGAACCTCGAAGTGAGAGGTGTATTTTCATCGGCTATCCACAAAGATCCTTTGGTTACCTCATCTCCAGACCCAATGATAATGTGGTCTTTGTTGCAAGAAGAGGAGTCATTCGTGAGAGAGAACTTATAAGCCAAGGGGACAGTGGGAGGCAAATTAACCTTGAAGAGCATCAAGAGTCAAGTGGTGAAGGAACCTCAAATACTATCGACCAACTTGAGGAGGAAACTCTTGTTGAGCCGATAGATGAGTCCGTACCTCTGAGGCGTTCCACTAAGAGTTAGGAACACACCTGAATTTTATTATAGTTATCACATCACCACTGAAGGTGATGTATTGATTAGTGATAGTACACTAATAGATTTGGATGAACCTAATAATTACAGGGAAGCCATGCCAGGCCCTGAGTCTGCTAAATGGATGGAGGCTATGGACAGCGAGATTCAGTCAATGTATGACAATCAAGTGTGGAACTTTGTTGACAATGTACCAGGCCGTAAGAAATTTGGGTGCAAATGGATCTTCAAAAAGAAGACCGACATGGATGGGAAGGTACACACCTACAAAGCAACACTAGTGGCAAAGGACTTTACTCAAACTCTGGGAGTTGACTATGTTGAGACCTTTTCACCAGTATCAAAGATTAAGTTTGTTAGAGTTTTCCTGGCCATAGCTACATTTCATGATTATGAAATATGGCAAATGGATGTCAAAACCGCTTTCCATAATGGAAAGTTGGTTGAGGATGTTTACATGGCTCAGCCAGAAGGCTTTGTCGATGCAAAGTACCCTAATAGGGTGTGCAAGATTGAGAAATCCATTTATGGATTGAAACAAGCATCTCGTAGATGGAGTCTTTGCTTCGATGAGAAAGTCAGAGAGTTTGGCTTTTCGAGGAGCGAAAATGAGTCTTGTGTATATCTTAGGGCTAGTGGGAGCATAGTTATCTTTTTTGGTGTTGTATGTGGATGACATACTACTCATAGGGAATGACATCCCAACCTTGCATGAGGTTAAGTCCTGGCTTGGGAAGTGTTTCGCTATGAAGGATCTTGGAGAAGCTGCCTATATCCTAGGGATAAGGATAATGAGAGACAGGAATGGAAGACTAATTGGACTTAGTCAGAGTACCTACTTGGATAAGGTGTTGAAGAGGTTCAACATGCAAGAATCCAAGAAAGCGGAATTACCTATCCAGAATAATGCCAAGCTGAGTAAGAATCGGAGTCCAAGTACGGAGGCTGAGATAGCAGAGATGAGTCGTACACCATATGCTTCCGATGTAGGCTCTATCATGTATGCTATGACTTGTACTCGCCCTGATGTGGCCTTTGCTTTGAGCATGGTCAGTAGATATCAAGGGAACCCTAGCAAGGCTCACTAGACTACGGTAAAGAACATTCTCAAGTATCTATGGAGGACTAAGGATTGGGTCCTTACCCTCAGTGGCAGTGATGACTTGAGAGTGAAAGGGTATAGTGATGCTAGCTTTCAGAATGATAGGGATAATTTCCGCTCTCAGTCAGGCTGGGTTTTAATCCTAAATTGAGGGGAAAATACTTGGAAAAGTTCCAAGCATGAGACAGTAGTTGATTCTACTTGTGAATCAGAGTACATAGCAGCGAGTGAAGCAGAAAAGGAGGCGATATGGATAAAGAAATTCATCGGAGACCTTGGAGTTGTACCAGCTATAAAGAGCCATAGGAAATTTTCTGCGACAACGAAAGTGCGGTTGCTTTAGCTAAGGAACCAAGAGATCACAATAGATCTAGTCACATTGACAGAAAATACCACCTCATAAGGCAGTGAATAAAAGAAGGACTCATCGTGGCAAAGAGGGTATCATCAGATGAGAACCCAGCAGATCCCCTTACGAAGGGACTGGGTAGGGTTAAGCATTTATAGCATGCGAGGCGCATCGGGCTGAAGGATGATATTAGTTTCAATAATTAGATTTTTGAAACTTGTAAAATGTAATTGAATTTTTGTTGATTAAATAAAAGTTGTTATTTATTTATGAGTAAAGTGTTACTATCTTATGTTAATCGTTTACTATGGTTTCAAATTTTGCATGTTTTGACTTCCAGAATAATTATTTTATTCGAAATCTCCACAGTCGGTCATATGTCGAAAGTAGATATGAATCAAGACTGTCATGAATTTGGTATGTATGATATGTCTAAAGGGTATTAGACATAGCAGTAGTTGCTACAACATTCATGAATGCTCATAAGTCCTGAGTGTTGGATCCAACCCACACTCACTTGAATCACTTCATGGAATTTATCTTGAGTGATCGTGAGACGGTAATATCATATAAATATTTAAGGCTAGAGATATGAGTTGTTGACTATGAGTTGGTTATCCATTGATTGTACGAAAATGCATTGGTAACTTGATGTTATAAAATGTACTTTTGTGCATAATTCAACAAGTAGTTAGTACAAGCATATGAATCGAAGTTTATATGTTCCTTCTAGAAATAGAAGCGATATATGGGCCCCTCGATGATTTGGTTTTGACTTATGTACCAACCCTTGTCAGAGCCTAATTGATGTGTTCAATTTAGTTCTATGTTGAAACAAATCATAAATTGAGAAACAAATGCTGGACAATAAGTAAGACCATGTTCCATGTGTTTGTCCGGCTGATATCTTGAGAGCAGAGGATTATATGATCACTTATATTAAATAACATGTCATTATCATCTTAGATTCGAGAGACTTTGAAAGAGCTACGATTGCTAGTCGGATCCTGAAGTCATACCTACAAATATAGTTATTAGGCTAATCCAAGTGGGAGACTGTTGGATATAGTGTCTAAGTCCATAACTTTATTTGGTATGTACTTGACCCGACCCGGCATGGTCCATTTGGGTTGCATGGCATTGCAATACTTGGATAGACTAAATGAGAGAAAGGACACTTGTGATTATTAATATATTATAAGTTCTAATATATTAATAATAGTATTATTTAATTAATATTGATCAAGTATTAATTTAGAATTAATTTGGTGATCAAAATGAGACTAATTAAATATATAGGGTTGATTATGACAATCATCTAATCGTTTATGGCGGATTTATGATCCATGATTTATGGAGTTGGGTTATAACCATTTGCAGCTCCATGGATAGTTCATGGGAGTTACAAACCCATGGATCATTAGAAATGAAGAGTCATGACAATTAAGGGTATTAATGTGAAAACCCAACTTGTGACAACACTATAAAAGGAGCCCTATAGCTAGGAAAATCAGACTACTAGAGAGTTCTAAGAGGGAATAACCGATTTTTGAGTGCAAGTATATTCTCTCAAGTTATTCCAAGTCTTGTAGTGTTGTGTGAAGCATTTGAGGCACAACATTCGGGGTGCTAGGCTCACAAAGTCTTCAAGAAATCCAAGAAACAAGAAAGGTATGTACTTCTACTAGTTTTATATTATATCTTCCCCATGTCATGCCAGTTAGGAAGTAAACCTTGAAAAATCAAATTTGCATG
Source organism: Lactuca serriola (assembly GCF_051521515.1). Classification (NCBI taxonomy): domain Eukaryota; kingdom Viridiplantae; phylum Streptophyta; class Magnoliopsida; order Asterales; family Asteraceae; genus Lactuca; species Lactuca serriola. The sequence continues at coordinate 170,203,980 of NC_136416.1, read as the reverse complement.
TATATTAGAGGAAACATAGATTCAAGGTTTATAGGGTTGCATGTACACCATAGGAGTGTTAGAATGCTCAAACCCCATCAAAGTCAACAAGAAAATTGCAGACTTCGGGGATGCTCTCGAGGTCTTTAACTTCTTGTTTTTCGTTAACGACATGGGCTAAGAATGCATGACATTCCTTTCGCATAAGTTTCTGGGATTTGATGCACGAAATGATGCAGAGGTTTGAACTGAGTTTATCACCATAAATCATGAGGGTTTCACCAGAGGGAAGTTTGAGATGAATGACTTTTTTGTAACAAAGGATATCAGCATGATTGGGGCTCAACCAATCCATGCCAATGATGACATCGAAGTCTTTTATGGAAACTGGCATAAGGTCGATCGGAAATGAATGATCGTTTTGGGTAAAGCCTACGAATATGTCTTTAGTTCTCTCTTTCTCGTCGTTAGCTATCTTGACGGTAAATGTTTCGGTTAAAGGTTGGGGTTTATGATTGAGAAGATGCTTGAATGCATGACTAACAAAAATTCTCTCCACATTAGAATCGACTACAATGCATGCATAAGAGTTATCGAGGAGGAACGTACCCGAAACGACTGTGGTATCTGCAACTACTTCCTCCTGGCCCATCGCTAGCACTCTCCCTGTGCTACCAGTTCTTGCTGTGTTGGGGCAGTTTCTCTTGTAGCGCCCGACCTCACCACAGCCATAACAGGCTGGACCGACACCTGCTCCAGATGCCTGATTGGTTGGTTAGACCGGTGCCTTACAAACTCGAGTTGCGTGCCCCTTTTTGCCACAACTGGTGCAAAGCATTTGACACCATGGGTCGGGATTATGATGGTAATTGCACTTGTCGCACTGAGGAAGGGAACCAGCATATCTACCGGTATGTGATTGAGTTGTTCGAATAGCGGCAGGAGTAGTAGTAGCATGGACTGCAACCGTTTGTTGTTTCTTTGAGGGCTCTTGCGAAGACTAGCCCTTATGTTGTTTCCAGAACATTCTCTTTCTACTACTTTCTTTTGGTGGTTCGGGAGCGGATTTCACTTTATCAAGATCCACTTTGTGTCCTATAAGAGTCTGCGCCAGGCACTTGGTGCTATCAAAAGTGGTTGGCCTAGCGGCCAAGACATTTCCTTGCGTTGGGGGCGTTAATCCCCAAATGTATCTCTCTATCTTTTTGCTTTCCGGGGTGACCATTCCCGGGCAAAGAATTGCTTGGTCTTCAAACCTAGAAGTGTAGGCAGCAATGTCAGAACCCTTCATCTTAAAGTTCTATAGCTCGTGCTCCAGTTTTTGCATCTCGCCCCTTGGGCAGTAATCAGCAAGCATGAGCTCCTTCAAGCTTTCCCAACCCATAGCATTCGCTACCGGTAGGGTTAGGGATTTGATCCGACTATTCCACCAGGTCAATGCTCTGTTGGTGAAGGTGCAATCGGCGAATTACACCTTTTTGGCTTTAGAACAGGAACAAATTTCAAAGATGGACTCGATCTTTTCGAACCATCGAGTCAGGGAAATCACACCACCCTTGCCGTCGAAAGATGTGGGTTGTGCATTCATAAAGTCCTTGTAGGAACACTCCTTCTGGTGTTCCTGGTTTCCATCAAGGTTAAGGGGTTGGATACCACTTCCCGATCCACTGGAGCCGCCATAATTTATCTATGACATTGCGGCAACCATAGCGGCAATGACAGCTGCCTGAAACATAGCGGGATCGAACTGGGGAGGTGGTGGCGTTGGGTCCGCCGAGGAGTTGATGTTCTTTTATTTGGGTCTTTTCTTTGGAGGCATCTTGTTCTAAAAAAAATAAACAGGAAGGAGAGGATGGTAAGTCCTCTGGAATCGAATCAAGAGATATGAAGCAAGATATATCCAAATATGATAGCTAAAATGTTCTACTAAGCGAAAAACAAGGAAAAGCTACCAATGCCAATAAGTTATCGCTAAAAGGAATGAGAAGAAACACTTAGAAGTGAATTTTTGCAGTGAATTTGACTCTAGTAAAATAGTCCTATAGTATTTTAAGCTGTAAGGTTTGGTATGTCGATATTTTGTTGTATGGATACTAGGTAAGTTTTAGGTCTGTCACAACACCCCAGTCACTCCCAAGCACATGTTGATCATGTCTCGAATAAATATAGTTGATCAGGCTATATTGACCCTAGACATGATTACATAACTGCCCAGGTTTAACCGCAATGTCCAACATCCAAATACTTTTGTTTTTTTCTACTAATGATACTGTTTCTGGTATGTAGGTATACTTGTATACTTTTGTAAAAATACTTATATTTTAAAAGTATACTTTTAGTTTAGAGCACTTCAGCCTCTTTATGTTTATAGTTGTATACCATGTAAGGTTTGGTATACTTAGTTCACTATAAACAATAGCTCTGATACCAATCTGTCACACCCCCGAACCGTCAGAACGGACGGTGGAAACGTCCGGGGGCAGGTGACATCATGCGTAGATCACAACAATCGTATCATAGCAATCAAAGTAACACGGCCATTACATTATCTCACACCCCAAAACCATGAACGACGGAAACGTTCTGGGGCGGAGGACGTCATGTATAGTATCACAACAATGAATAGTAGTCAACAAACAACAACATAATCCATTGCATTAATAATATAATTTCATACAAGTGTGTTCTGTCAAATTATATAGACACCAAAAATACATATCAAAATAAAAGACGAGTCTTGAACGAACTCCATCTTCTCAAAACCTAGCACCTGTACTTGTCTACTGGTGACCTGAGAATACAAGTTATTTTGAAAGAGAGTATCAGCTTTAAAGCTGGTGAGATCATAAGTATATTAGTGTCTGTATTTGTATGAAAGTATTTGTAAGATGTTTTGAACTCCCCTAGAAAACCCTATGTTTCCTACTAAAAGTAGCTTTCTACAAAGGCATCTAGTATCTGTGTGTGTCTCTTGTAAGAGTGTATTTTCCCAAGTCCGACTATCATTAACCAAAAATATAGTTTTTAAATTATCGTGCATCGTTTGAATGTTCACGAAGTGAATGTAACGGGGAAAATAATATGGTACTGTAGTATTGCAATAAGTAACTACCATTGTACTAACTACCTTAAACTAATCATAATTTAAAGTATAATGATGAGCGGCCTCTATCCTGCTACCGACTATAGAACGCGACAATGTACAATGTCGGAGAAAAATGACAATTGGCACCCATAGACAATTAAGTCTTACTGTAGCTAGCAGCGAGGTGTAGGATAGTCAATCCAGTATATACATACACAAACTCATACGCTCCCCAATTAAGGAGATTTTGGATACATGAACGGCCATGGCAGGTAGTGCCATGCCCCGGAACGTAGCTCTCATAACTGCAAAACTGCATATGTAATGAATGTGCTAGCTGTAATGTATGTTCTCCCTCTGTCTAGCCTGTATTGTAATGTACTGTGCGTGCTAGGTGTAATGTATGATCTCTCTATCTAGCAAGTATTGACTCATGAATGAAATGTCTCATTGTATAATTCTTTGTTCTAGTAATAGTATTAGTGACTTCCTAACCTACGCCTATCGTAGTTTACTAGTAATATGACTTGTACATATCAACGTGAATGCATACCCTTGCTACCCAACAGTATTGAGTTGACTGATAAAGCTTTTCTATCTATATATGTATACATACTATATAACTAATATTTAGTCGACCTTCGGACGATTAACCGATGCCCTAAAGCCACATCCCAACGAGGAAAAGGATATAAAGCGAGCTACACTACCTAAGTCCTTTAAACATTTCTTACATAACTATACATACATAGGCATGCATTTGACAATATAAAAGTATAAAAAGAGTTTAAGTAACAGTATTTGACAACAGAAGAGTTTGTAAAATAGTTTGAAGCAAAACAGTTTGATAACACAGTCTGAAAAGTAAGAAAACCACTTGTTTGGTAGTTATTAATCACATGTGATGTATAGAACTATAATTATTCAACTTTTATCTCTCCCCCCCCCCCCACGATAAAAGCATTTAAAAACATTTAAAAGGTCAATTTAAGGGGTATGAACTCACATGTAGTGAGTGGTATGGATGAATTGATGAAACAGGATTGCTAGGTGTCAAGTGCAGACTTGAGCACTCACAAAGATCCGAGTAAACATATAATGGCACATATATGTATCCAATTAGTCTTTAAACAATTAATCAAAAAAGTTAAGACATCCTAGGACCTGCTAAACACCTTATATAAGTGTTATAATTCCTAAATATTGCATGTAAGTGTTGTAGGACATTGCTATTGAGTTTAGGGTTCAAGGGAAACCCCTAATAGGAGTTTACATTTTTGTGACCTTCACTCATTGAGTTTACGGTCTTAAACTTGTGAGTTTATGATCGTAAACTTATTCTCCTTTGACCATGATTTGTTTTGAAGCTCTACAAGTCCTTTAGAAGCATTTCTACTTGATGGTTAAGCCTTTAGAAGAGATTAGGGCACCATTTCCCTCCTTTGAGGAGTTTACGGCCCTAAGACCATTTCCTTTTGGGTTTACTACCGTAAACCCTTATGGATTATGGTTTTTTGATGTTTTCAAGTCCAAAACATATAAAGGAATGAGTCTAGACTAGTTTCCAAAGCTTGTGAAGGGACTAGGGTCACTTTGGCCCCTAAATTAGGGTTTACAGTCCAAGGTGTTCTTGGACCGTAAACACCTTTGATCTTGGGTTTCAATGGTGTTTTCTGGATGTAAAGAAGTGTATCAATCCCTAACATACTCTAGGATAGAGGTACTTACAATATAGAAGCTTCAAAAAGGTCCAAAAGTCCAAGAACACTAGTGTGTGTTCTTGGTGTTATTGGTGAAACTTGAAGAATCATCCTTTTGGAAAGATTTCATGGATAGAAGTGTGTTAAATCACTAGATTAAGTGATATACTAACTTAAAAGGTCTAGAAACACTAACTATATGAAGATCTTGAAGAATTCTTTGGATGATACTTGAGAGAGTTTGAGATTTTGTTCTTGAAAGTTGGAAAATGATAAAAATAACTAAGTGTCACCTTTAGACCTCTTTCCTTTAGGATTTACGACAGTAAACTCCTTGTTTAGGCCATAAACTCTAAACGTTTGATGTGACGGGACTTTAATGTTGCACAATAAACCCTAGGGCATCCTCTCTCCTGATATCTCCAAAGTTGTTAATCCTAAAATACTCAAACTTATTCCAAAAAGCTTGAAAATTTCCAGAAACTGTTCTGACTTCTATTGAATGGAAATGTTGTACAGAATCGAAATTTCGGGTTGTCACATTCGTCCCCAAATTAGAGTTTAAGCAAATAAGTAGTTACAAATACTAAGTAAAAAGAAGAGGATAATTCAGTTTCATCTGATCCTCACACTCCCATGTGAATTTCGGTCCTCACTTGGCGTTCCAGCGGACCTTCACTATCGGGATACGGATTTGCTTTGTTTGCTTGACCTCTCGGTCCATGATCTGTGCAGGTTCTTCCATGAAGTTGAGGCTCTCGTTGATCTCGATCTCGTCAAGTGGGATAACAAGAGTCTCGTCGGACAGACACTTTTTCAAGTTCGAGACGTGGAAGGTAGAATGTACGTTACTGAATTTGTATGGTAAGTTAAGTTTGTAAGCTACAGGGCCGATTCTTGCGAGAATCTCGAAAGGCCCTATGTACCTTGGATTTAGCTTTCTATGCTTTCCGAAGCATATCAAGCCCTTCCAGGGTGAGACCTTCTATAGAACGCGGTCGCCCACCTGGAATTCCAACGGTTTCCTTCGCTTACCAGCGTAGCTTTTCTGTCGGTCTCTAGAGGCTTTCAATCGTTCACGAATCTGAACGATCTTCTCTGTCGTTTCCCGTATGATCTCCGGACCTGTGAGAGTGTTGTCAGGAACTCGTCCTTTAGGTAACTAGGTATCACCCACCTCAGCCCAGCACAGAGGGGATCTGCACTTTCGGCCATTGAGGGCCTCGAATGGAGCAGCCTTTATGCTCGTGTGATAACTATTGTTGTAGGAAAATTTGACCAGGGGTAAATGAGTATCCCATGATTTCCCAAAGTCGATCACACAGGCTCGCAACATATCTTCCAAGGTTTGGATAGTTCTCTCAGTTTGCCCGTCGGTTTGTGGATGGTAGGTTGTACTCATGTCCAGCCTAGTTGCTAAGGAACTTTGTAACGACTGCCAGAACCTCAAAGTGAATCTAGTATCTCTGTCCGAGATAATGGATAAGGGAACACCGTGCAGTCGTACAATCTCTCTAATGTAAGTTCTTGTAAGTTTCTCCATCTTGTCTGTTTCCTTGATAGGCAGGAAGTGTGCAGACTTGGTCAATCTGTCGACGATGACCCATATGGTATCAAGTCCACCTGTTGTCTTGGGCAACTTGGTTATGAAATCCATAGTGATCCGCTCCCACTTCTATTCTGGTATTTCAGGCTGTTGTAGTAGACCGAAAGGTTTCTGGTATTCGACCTTGACATTTGTGCAAGTAAGGCCTTTACTCACAAACGTAGCAATCTTTGCTTTCATGTTAGGCCACCAATATAACTTTGTAAGATCCAGATACATCTTATCTGAACCCGGGTGCACGAAATAACGAGTGTTATGCGCCTCGTTCATGACCAAGTCTCTGAAACCACCGAGTTTCGGGGTCCAGATCTGATCCATGAAATAACAAGCTCCACCACCCTTAACCTCCATGTTCTTATCCATCCCTCTCAGGGATTTGCCCGCTACATTTTCAGGTTTCAAAGTGTCGAGCTGAGCTGCCTTAATTTGTGTGGACAAGTGTGAATGGATAGTCATCATCAATGATTTGACTCTACGACAAGAATATTCTTTCCGACTGAGGCCGTTAGCTACTACATTGGCTTTACCCGGATGATAACAAATTTCGCATTCCTAATCACTGAGTAGCTCAACCCATCGTTGTTATCTCATGTTGAGCTCCTTCTGGTCGAATATGTGTTGCAGGATTTTGTGGTCAGTAAAGATAGTGCTTTTCGTGCCGTACAGGTAGTGTCTCCAGATCTTCAGAGCAAACACAACTGCTCCCAGTTCAAGATCATGAGTTGTGTAGTTGACCTCATGTGTCTTTAGCTGTCTCGAGGCATAGGCGATAACCTTACGTCGCTGCATCAGAACACATCCGAGCCCTTGATTTGACGCATCGCAATAGACAACGAAGTCTTCTATTCCTTCGGGGAGGGATAGTATTGGTGCGGTGCACAAGGCTCGTTTGAGCGTTTGAAACGCTCTTTCTTGCTTCTCTTCCTAGTCAAAGGTTACGCCCTTCTGGGTCAGTGTTGTAAGAGGTTTCGCAATGCGGGAGAAGTTCTGAATGAACCTGCGATAGTAGCCAGCGAGACCTAGAAATTGACAAATTTATGTAGGTGTCTTCGGTGCTGACCAGATCTCAATGGCTTTAATTTTGGAAGGGTCCACGTGTATTCCCTCTTCACTAACCACGTTCCCTAAGAATTTGACTCGTCGAATCCAAAATTCGCATTTCGAGAACTTCGCATAGAGTTTCTCCGAACATAATGTTTCTAGGACTTGACGCAGATGTTGACTATGCTTCTCCTTACTACGAGAGTAGATAAGTATGTCATCGATGAAGACGATGACGAACTGATCCAAGTACGGATGACACACCCTATTCATTAAGTCCATGAATACAGCGAGCATGTTTGTTAATCCGAACGGCATCACTACGAATTCATAGTGCCCATAACGAGTTCGGAAGGCTGTCTTCGGAACATCCTCCCCTAGCACTCGTAGTTGGTGATATCCGGATCTTAAGTCGATTTTTGAAAAGAAGTTCGCCCCTTGAAGTTGGTCGAATAAATCGTCGATACAAGGCAACGGATAAGGATTTTTTACAGTCAGTTTGTTGAGCTCCCTGTAGTCGATGCACATACAAAACGATCCGTCTTTCTTCTTGACGAACAAGACTGGAGTTCCCCAGGGTGAGAAGCTTGGTCTTATAAAGCCCTTGCTGAGAAGTTTGCTAAGTTGATAGGACAGTTCTTGCATCTCTACAGGTGCTAGACAATAGGTCGATTTGGCTACGGGGGTAGCCCCTAGTACTATGTCGATTCTGAACTCGACTTGACGTTGCGGAGGTAATCCTGGGAGTTCTTCTGGAAAAGTGTCGGGAAAGTCGCGTACTACTGGAATGTTCTGAATGTCCTTCATTTCTTGGCTCACGTCGACCACATGAGCAAGGAATGCTTGACATTCCTTTCGCAAGAATTTCTGAGCTTGAATGCTCGAGATGATACAAAGGTTCGTGTCGGGTTTGTCGCCATAAACTACAAGGGTTTCACCAGACAGTAGATTAAGGTGAACAGCCTTTTCGTAACACATGATATCAGTACGATGAAAACTCAACCAATCCATGCCGATAATGAAGTCGAAACTTTTAATTGAGACCGACAAGAGATCGATCGAAAATGAATGGCTATCTAAACTTAGGGTACACCCTATTAATATACTGCTAGTGCTCTCTGTCTTTCCATTCGCCATTTCTACACTGAACGGTTCTTTAAGTGCTCGTGATTTTTGCTTAAGTAAATGAGCAAATTTTTGGTTCACGAAACTCCTCTCCGCTCCACTATCAAATAGAAGGCATGCATAAGAGTTATCGAGGAGGAACGTACCAGTGACCACTGTAGGGTTGGCAACCGCTTCCTCATGGCCTATGGCCAGAACTTTTGCCACTCACCACATCTGTAGCAAGTTTGGCCCACTCCATCGTCGGGGACTTTGGTGATTGGTTTTGCTGGAGCCTTGTAGAAACGGGCAGTGTGCCCCTTCCTGTTGCAGTTTGAGCACTGCATTTCACGACAGGCTCCTACGTGGTGGAAGTTGCACTGGTTGCACTTTGGCAAACTTCCGGAGTACTACTTTATCGGTGCAGCAGCAGCAGAGGCAGGTGCTATAGCAGCATGAACTGCTACGACACCCTGCTTTTTGGCAGCCTTTTTCCTTTTCTTGTCCTCCCAGACCTTCCACTTGGAATCAGCGGTTCGGGTGGGTTCTGAGATGGCCAGGGTTGTTGTTGCGGTTGGGATACGAACCCCATGATCTATGAGCCGTTGTGCCAATCGCTTGGTACTATCAAATGTAGCGGGGTTTGAAGCCAACACATTTCCCTGGAATGGAGGAACCAGCCCCCATATGAATCTTTCGATCTTCTTTCCCACGGTATGAATCATGTTGGGACATAAGGCCACCAGCTCACAGTATCTGGCGGTATAGGATACTATGTCGGAGCCCTTCATGGTTAGGCTCCATAGTTCCTCCTCCAGCTTTTGGATTTCGCCCCTCGGGTAGTACTCTTCAATCATCAAATCTCTCAGAGTCACCCAGCCCATAACATTAGCCATTACGAGAGATAGTGACTTGACATGGCTATTCCACCATGTCAGGGCCTTGCCCTAAAAGGTACAAGCGGCGAGCTTGACCATGCTCTCCTCTGGACAGGAGCAGATTTTGAAAACTGAATCGGTCTTCTCGAACCATTGCGAAAGGGCAATGACTCCGCCAGTCCCTTTGAAGGACAATGGCTTGCAGTTGGTGAAGTCCTTGTAGGAGCACTCTTTCAAGCGCACATGGATTTCACCATGAGTAGATAGGATAGGGGTTCCTCCTCCAGTGGAACCTGATGAATGATATTGAGCCATGGTTGTAGCCACAACTGCAGCTACAATAGCATTTAGGGTTGTCGTGTCGAACTAAGGAGTAGGTGCTGTTGGTGTGGGAGGATTGCATCTTGGTGATTTACATGGAGGCATCTTTGATCTATAAGTTTTACGAAGATGAAAACGTTGATAAGAATTTAATATAAGAATTGATGAGAATGACCTATGGACTAACTCTTCATAGCCCAATAGTACGATTGAATGTAGATCTAGAACTAATAGATGATCACATTTGGATAATAATTCCTATGAGATTAGGTACCTCTCAATATTATTAGGATTACAGATGTAACAAGTTCAGGAAAATGGCCAACAGAAGGAGGACTTACATCAACCAAAATGGGAAAATTTTGACAGAATTACAACCTAACCAAGACCTAAGAGGCCTACGATTTACAAAGATAGGGAATTAAACCAGAGTTTTACATAACTAGGTTATATCCAAAAAGACAAGTTGATGAGAATCTATCAGCGACGAGAACTACCAGAGTGAGTTCTTGACCCTAACAGAAGACATTCTATGTCCCTCACGTGCCTATCAGATCTTGCTTGCTGAGCTCGAAGTTCCATGACTTCAACTTTGGTTTCAGCAAGTTCCCTCTGAAGAGCTGCATTGTGGACCAGAGTCCTTTCATGAGCAGACTCTAGCTGGCGAATGCAGACTGTGTTAAAACCAGAGCTGGCATCAATCACCACGACTCGGCCGATAGCCGCTCGACCCTGATCTGTGTTCCGAGCAATCCTACGAACTGTGATGGGTAGGACTCTGTCAGCGGAACCTCCCTCAGTAAGTTTGTAGAAGCTTCTGTCTCTGTTGTAGGGGATAGGTTGACCTTGTTCCTGACTCCATCGACTCAAGTTTGTGGCCCACAGGGGTGTGGGTCCTTGAAATGTTGGGCGAGGGTTTGGGTTTTGATCAGCTGGAGGTAGGTTGTTGACTTCTGGCTCTGAATCAGAACCATCAGAAAAGCCTTCAGGTTCATGATCATCTGAAGGGATTGGTTAATCATCTTTTGGTTCTTCTTCTAGCCATCTTGCATTGCCGTGGTTAGGGTAGTACGGGTCTCCAGGAAGATGGAATCCTGCCATTTTATCTATGCGAGAAGTGGTATAAGAATATAGCACATAAGTAACTTATAGTAATACAAAATACTCCTATAGTATTTTAGGTTTAAGTTCTATTGTTCTCATTGTGGTGTTGTGGGTAAGTTATTAGACTTGTTGCAACCTCACAACCACACTTAGGCACATGCTAGTCAACCCTCGGATAATATAGTTGATCAAGCTATATCTTCCCAGTTTTGACTATATGTCTCTAAGTCTACTTGCGCTGAGCAACAATCGTAATACTTTTGTACTGTCTTAGTGACACTGATTTTAGTATGAATGCAGGCACGTATACTTAATTAAATATTTAATTATTTAAAGTATAAACTCTTGGTGAGATTATTTTAATCCCATTGTATTTATAGTTAGTATATCTTTTATGGGTTGATATACTCAATTCACTATAAACAATGCTTTGATACCAATCTGTCACACCCCAAAACCATGAATAGAGGAAACGTTCTGGGGCGGAGGACGTCATGTACAGTATCACAACAATGAATAGTAGTAAACAAGCAACAACATCATCCATTGCATTAATAATATAATTTCATACAAGTTTGTTCTGTCATGTTATATAGACACCAAAAATACATATCAAAATAAAAGACGAGTCTTGAACGAACTCCATCTTCTCAAAACCTGGCACCTGTACCTGTCTACTGGTGACCTGAGAATACAAGTTATTTTGAAAGAGAGTATCAGCTTTAAAGCTAGTGACATCATAAGTACATTAGTGTCTGTATTTGAATGAAAGTATTTGTAAGATTTTTCGAACTCTCCTAGAAAACCCTATGTTTCCTACTACAAGTAGCCTTCTACCAAGGCATCTAGTATCTGTATGTGTCTCTTGCAAGAGTGTATATTTTCCCAAGTCCGACTATCATTAACCAAAAATATAATTTTTACATTATCGTGCATCGTGTAAATGTTCACGAAGTGAATGTAACATGGAAAATAATATGGTACTGTAGTATTGCAATAAGTAACTACCATTGTACTAACTACCTTAAACTAATCATAATTTAAAGTATAATGATGAGCGGCCTGTACCCTGCTACCGACTATAGAAATAGACAATGCATAATGTCGTAGAAAAATGAAATTTGGCACCCATAGACAATTAAGTCTTACTGTAGCTAGCAACGAGGTGTAGGATAGTTAATCCAGTATATATATACGCAAACTCATACGCTTCCCAATTAAGGAGACTATGAATACATGAACGGGCAATGGTGTTTTCTTGATGTAAAGAAGTGTATCAAGCCCTAACATACTCTAGGATAGAAGTACTTATAATATAGAAGCTTGAAAGAGGTCCAAAAGTCCAAGAACACTAGTGTGTGTTCTTGGTGTTCTTGGTGAAACTTGAAGAATCATCCTTTTGGAAAGATTTCATGGATAGAAGTGTGTTAAATCACTAGATTAAGTGATATACTAACTTAAAAGGGCTAGAAACACTTACTAGATGAAGATCTTGAAGAATTCTTTGGATGAAACTTGAGAGAGTTTGAGTTTTTGTTCTTGAAAGTTGGAAAAATGATAAAAATAACTAAGTGTCACCTTTATACCTCTTTCCTTTAGGGTTTACGGAAGTAAACTCCTTCTTTACGCCATAAACTCTAAACTTTTGATGTGTCAGGACTTTATTGTTGCACAATAAACCCTAGGGCATCCTCTCTCCTGATATCTCTAAAGTTGTTAATCCTAAAATACTCAAACTTATTCCAAAAAGCTTGAACATTTCCAGAAACTGTTATGACTTCTATTGAATGGAAATGTTGTATAGAATAGAAATTTCGGGTTGTCAAACATTACAATATGAATACTTACATCTGTTTGAAAATGTAGTTTGTACGTGTTCGTATATATAACAAAAATAAAAGATGCCACTCTAACCTGCTTCGTCTTCCCCAAAAGCTAGCAAGGGTACCTGTCTAATGTTGCCCTGAGAATACAAGCGGTTTTGAAATCGTATTAGCATAAAGCTGGTGAGTTCATAAGCATGTTTTTGTATTGCAAACTAGTCACTGAATTTGTACAAATGATTTCTTTTCATTATAAGTCAAATATCATTTGTATCGAAGTCCTGGTCAATCACCATTAGTAAAGTATATTCTGTTTGAAAACCCTAGCTACCACCAGTATGTAAGGTATGTTCTATTAGAAACCCTGGATACTACCAGTATGTGAGGTGTGTTCTTGTTGATGTCAGTTAAAAGTTTTTCTCAAGAAAATCCCATATTTTCTTATGAAGAGCATGATTAAACCCATTCCTTCTATGATTTCCTAGTTCATAACAGTTATGTATAAACCAATACCAGATAGACCGTTAATTGTGTGGATCTACTCTACACCCACAACCAGACAAGCAATACGGAATGATACAGAAACCACACATTCCACGGTCTATCAGGTATTCCTCATTCATAACTTGGATGCATTAACTAAGAAATCATGGAATTAACAATGATATTTCGTTAGTTGCTTGTTAAAAAAATCCTTTTATGACAGGCCAAGTTATCCCGGGGAAAATCCTATATTTTCCCTAAAAGTAGTTTGTTGGATATTTGTTCTATATGAAGTGTACAAGTATCTACCATACTTATATCGTTGAACGTAGTTTCCCTGAAAGACCCTAGCTACTTGAGTTATATTATCCTTATTACATAAATAAAACTAATAAATATGTGGTGAACTAAATCCTGAAGGTATTATCGATACCGTCTAGTAATCAAATCGGTTATTACTTTGAGGTTAGTTCACTTGTTTCATTATTACAAAAGTAAATCTCTGTTATTTAGGTTGCGAGTTTTATAACCATACATTAACTTGATATGGCACGTAACAGGGCCAGTATCTTTTATGACTTTCTCACCCTAGGCAGGGCTGCCTAACTGTAGCTAGCAGTTCTGGTGTAGGATAGTCAGTCTCGTATAGATCTATACACAACAGTCACGCTCTCCCTACAAGAGATTATGCTTACAAGTGCTAGTCCTACACTCTCGAATTCGGCAGGAGTGTTACCAAGGACGTGTCTCCAACATTTAGACTAACAAATTTACAAGTAATAATACTAAAGATCATGTTTATGATTTGCATGAATCCCTTATAAAATAATATATTTTAGCACATTATTCACAAGTTAGTTACCCTAGTTTTGAAAACTGTTTCTATGAGATGATTTCTTAATCGTTTGGTAAAACTGTTTTGTCGTGTTAAAATCATTTTGAAAATATAATTATCTTAAGCAAAGTAATATATTTTGAGCACAAGTTTCCTTGTACTTTTGCTTGTATTCCCCCCCTGAAAAACATGAAAAACTCGTAAAAACGTAGGGGTATGAACTCACAGATTGTTGGGTGCAAAGGATTGAACTGGATGATCCTCAAGTCGACACGCGTGGCACTTAACGGAATCCTAATATCAATAAACACATATACGTATCTAAATTAGCGATTTCGTTAGATAAAGTGTTAGATAAACACTTGTTTTCGGTTAAGGAATGTTACCGGGACTTGGTTGAATCGAGGAAATAGGTTTTTCCCCACGAAAGAGTTGTTTACGGTCGTGAACTGGGTTTGCGGTCGTGAACAAGGTTTACGGCCATGAATGGAGTTTACAGCCGAGAACTAGGTTTACAGCCATGAACTGAGTTTTTTTGAAGATCTGAAGGATTACGGCCACAAACTCAAGAACAAAGGTACTTGTTTTCGACGAAAAAAGTGTTCCAGAGGCTCCCAAACGACCCCAAATGACGATTTCCGGCATTTTTCGGGTGAAAGGAGGGCGTTTTGGTGTTTACGGTCAAGATAGTTAGAGAGAGAATATGGGTGTTTCCAGCCAAGAAGGTTCAAATGAGGGTGGGGGTCCGATAAATATAGGCCAGAGGTATGATCGCTGGTAGGGTCCACCTGGCACCGACCGTAAACAGGGTCGTACACGAGTTTACGACCATAAACTCGTCATGGCCGTGAACTCGGTGTTTTCGAGTGTGGTTTCGTGTTTTCGCATGATTTCCGGTTTATTCCGACTTGTATAAAGTACATATTATTTATTTAAAAACATGAAGTCTTTCCCAAATCAAGAAATTTGACGAAGTTTAATAAAATTAAATTTTTATTAACGGAGGTGGTTTCAAGTAACGGATGAAATTTCAGGTTGTCACAGGTGCCACCGAAACCGCACTCCCTTCACTGCCACATATGGGCCACATCACTTTTTACCGCACAAGTGTAGTTTCTTGTCACACCCAAGGAGTGGTGCCACATTTTTTTTAATAATATAATTTAATAAAACTTCTTTTTTAATTAAAAAAAAAAAAAAAAACATAATTTTTCATTACTTCAAAATAAAAATAAAAATAAAACATTACCTTGCAATACTAAAAAAAAGTACATGACTTTAAAAAAATCCTACAAACATAAAGAACACAAGCAATAGCAACATTAAAAATAACTTGAAATTCTTCAGAAGATGACATTTTCTATTAATTTTGAGAGAGAAAAGAATAGAGAACTGTAAACGTTTGGTTTTGATTTGAACAAATGAAGTAGATTGTTTAATTTATAGGAAAGAAATATAGAAAGAAAAAAAACTTAACACATTTGACCGTTTAACGGTCATCATTTACCATTAACCAATCAAAATACACGGCCAAAAAGGGGTGAGGTGCGGCCTAACCGCACCCAAAACCGCATAGGGAGGGGGGGGGCGGCTTTCCCCTGCCTATGTGGCAAAAAGTGGGGTAGAAACCGCACCATTCCCTTGAGTCTAAGCTAAGATTAACATGTCATCCAATCAATATCTCATCTTGCATAAAACTGCAGTTCTCAAAATCAAACAAATGTGAAATAAACCAACAAATAACAAAATCAATCATAAGTCCTTTAATAAAATCAAACCTTTGAAGGAACGATCTTGTTCGAATTCACAATACCTAATGAAATCGTTACATAAAAATGTTCAAAATCATAGAAGTATACACAATGGCGACGTACTTATAACACATTACTCATAAAAGCAATACACTTACATTATGCTCATCTGAATATTGAGGGTTGTTGCACTTTGGTTATACATAATAGATTCTCATAAAAATGTTATCCATCAAAAGAGGAAAAAAACTAATCATGCATGAAAGAGTAGACCTTGTAACCAGAAAATCCAGTAAGAATTCAACATTGAATGAACGGAATAAATGATTGAAATCAAAACTCTTTAATTTGTTATCTTTTAATCAACCAGCAGCAACACACAATAGTTTCGAGTTTAATCCTACATATTTAACACACTTTTATCCAATTATTCCAGTTTAATCTTACGTGGTTAACAATTTATTCAAAAAATATCAATTTTCTCATATCATCCAATAGCATGTTACTTTTTGAACTTGAACAATCAAGTGTAAATTTTTACCAGATTGTCTTTTTCTAATGATATAAGGGCTTAACACATAAGACCACAATATGTAGTGGTTAGTTGGTCATACCTTAAGTAATGAGTTGTTTGAATCTCCAAATGTATGTGAGCTACATGATGTGGTAGTAATGCCTCTTTATTTGCTTTCTTCATTGGTTCCTTTGTAATCCATTGTTTCCATCCTGTAGGGTTGCTATTAACCTAACACAAAAACAACAAAGAAAATGAATAAGATAGTTTTCAAAATAAGCCATGTTTTACAAAAAATTGAAATGCTTCTTAAATGATCAAGATCGGATAACCTTTGAACCTTTTAACAAGTTAGAAAAGGAGTGAGCTAAAGGATTTTCGTTGTAAAAAACATGCATCGTACGATTATCAAGTATCGACCATCATCTTCAACTAATGGTATAAAATTCTCAACCAAAGGAGAACGTAGACTGACAACCAGCGGATTGAGAATGTTGACATTGAGCTATTGGTTTGCTTGAAATGCTTGTAGAATGCTACGATAAAATGGTGAGACCATTCAAAGGTATGTAGAAATAATTAACATGTTACAATTAATATCATACACCAATTAGAGAGATGATTCTAGAACAATTAAAACATTTAGTGGTACCTATTTTCAAATTTGAAAGATTTGATGCAGGTGAAACAAAAAATGGTGAATAAAAACCTGCATCAAAATAAATTAATGAAGAAATACATACCAAACTATCTTTATTTATGACCTAAACTAACAATTTTGGAAAGGATGGCTCTTTATCTCAGTCAACTGTTTCATCGAACACTTGGCATACACCTTCAATGTCATTCAAACTAATAAAAAAATCACATGTATATGTTCCATGAAAAATACATTTGAGACCCATCTCATTAGTTTTGTGGTGAGCAGCTTTGACGTTTCTAAATTTTAAGCATAGATAAAGACATCAATTGCCTACAACAGTATTTTTGTTTCAAAGATTCATGTTTTTGAGTTGGGCGTGAATAGCGGGTGTTCCCTGAAAATTTAGAAAAATTATGAATTATAAATAACATATGGGTTTGAGTATTACCTGGATTCCGAGCATAACAAAATCATATGTGTTCTTGATTGACATTGAATTGGTCTATTGCCTCCATGATGAACCCTCAGACTTCCTAACAGAAGAAACTGAAAATTCTTAAGGCAGACTTTGAGTGTATAATAGTTTCATATAACTCTAATATGGTTAATTATTATAAATATAGAGACCAAAACTGAGAAGATGAAGAAACACATGTTGATCTTCAAATCATGGGAGACTTCAAACTTCCAAAAGAGCGATCCTAATGTTAAAATAAGAAGAAATTATATTACATGTACCAATGACAAGTCATGAAAAAATTGACGTAGGATCTTCAAACTGTGTCGAAAAAGGACCATATAGCTAAAACATAAGTTACTAAAGTTAAGGAACTGAATTGATAAAAACTGAGAAACCGAAAATAGTTTTGTCTGAGTTGATAAAAAAAATTGAAATTAATTGATCCATTTCTTTTTGTCTAGAACTACCAAAAATTGTTTTGTCTGAGCTGATAAAAAAATTAAGGAACTGAATGTTTGAAATTGTATGTTTGATCACAGGTAAACCATTTAACCACAAGGTAGAATTGAAGGTTTCCATTTGATGTAGGATTTAGGTATATTTTGAATTTGAATCGGTTACCAAAACTAAGAAACCGAAATTAGAGGAAACAAATGTGTGATTATAGGGAATAAACAGATGAGCACATAATCGATAAGGGTTGGGTGGGCAGGAATTAGAGGGAAAGATTAAGGAGAAGGTGTCATGTGTCAAAGTAGTGGTATAAAAAATAGACATGTGGCATGTTTAGGAGTGTTTTATTAGAAGAGAAGATTTGCTAAATACTTTACAATTTTGAATTTTATTAATTTAAACATTTTTTCTAGTATGTTATAAGAATCATCTATTTTATTATCATTTAGTCTTTTATAGTTAATTACCAGTTTACTTTTTCCTCTTACTATTTCTAAATATTTTATTACTATTAATGTTGAAGATCTATGAGGACTATCAGATTTTCTTATGACTCCTAATTTTAATAGTTCTAAAATATGTAATTTGAAATCATATATATCTTCATTAATCGGTTCTATTTTTTTAGTTCTAATTATGTACTTTGGATTTTTTATTTTGAATTCACATACTATTTTATCATTCTCCCAATGATTTAAAACATTTTCTCCTATTACTTCCAATTTATCTAGTTTTAAAATTAATTGATCGTTTCCTTTTCAACTATTAAAGTTGTATAAACTTGTTCTGTTATAATCATTTTCTATAAAATCATCTATTTCACTATCTGTTTCTTCTATATTTGTAGCATCTTTGCTTTCTTTTATTAACTGACATTCATTTTCTTCTTTACATTTTACATGTTGATTTTATTTTACTTGTCTCTCCACATTCAATTCCTGGAAGAAAATATGTAGCTATAATGGGGGCAAGAAGAGAATGTTTTTGAAAAAGAAGATAATCTTTTGAAATTATCAGAGCACCATGGTCTTTCAACACAAAGCTTAAGCTAATAGTAAAATCAATTTTCTTAGGTTTACTTTTTTAACCTATGTCTTGGGTGGAAATTTATATTCTTTATTATAACCACAATTTGTATCAAAACATATTTTAGACACATATTTTAATATATTTTGCTAAATATATATTCCTCCATCTATTTGTTGTGCTAAAATAGGATCATTAATTTGTGTAACATAATTTTCCGGTACTAAAGCTTCATCTAAAATACAATTATGTACATCTTGTATCTACAAAAGCTAAAGATTCTATTATATGTGTAATAAGTCTTATTTTACATTTTACTTTTAAAGAAGTTAGATTATCAGTATTACATATAGCTTGTGTATAAGAAGGTACTATATAATTTTATTCTGCAAGTATGTTTTCTTGAATAATATGTTTTCCTTTGATATTGTTTTCAAACACATCAAAAATTTTATGTATAATTTTAGACAATCTTCTATAACTTCTATTCTTTTTCTTAAAGGTTTTTTTTCGAATTCTATGAAAATTGGTTTTTCAATTTTTCTTATTTTCTTAATTAAATTTTGAAGGTTTGTATTGATCGGAACACTTCAGGTATAAAGAACGAAAGTAAACTAATATAAGAAAAACAAAGAACAGTAAGTAAATAACACATAAAGTTCTCCAAATTGTTCTTTCATCAGTGCGTTGAAAACACATTTGATTCTGACTGTCAAGATAAAATATCTCGTGCTCTACTTTTGGAATGAACATGTATTGGACTTGTTCAACACCTGCTGGCAGTTTATTAGTTATGTACCTAGTACCATAAGGAAGAAGAAACTTGGTATTCTTGGATTGTCTAGGAGCGCCTATTCTTCCTGAGGATGATTGTCTAGATGTACCAGTTGATGGTAGAAGGTTCAGCTTCTTGACTTTACTGAGCAGTTCTTGAATTGCCAACTTCACTTTTTGAGCATGAATAACGTTGTGTTTGCCGATAATTTCTTGAATTTTTGTCCACTCATTGTATCCAAATTTGACTAGCTCACGTGGAAATACAACCTTAGTGTATTTATATTCTATTTTTTTCCTGTCTATCCTGTCATTTAGGTTTGAAACCTGGTGTTGTTTCTTCACACTGTTATTGAAAAAATTAATTTTCTTGACTTCATCATTAGAACTTTCATCAGTGGATGCAAGGGCTTGAGCAAGTTTGGCAGACAAATGCTCTCCTTTACTAGCTTCCTTCTTCTGTCAAATAGCAGCATTATATTCTAACATGCTTTCTCTATCTTCCTCAGTAGGTAATCTACATGTTTCTACCAATTCATTCAGATCAAAAATGAGCTTGCTTTTTCTTTGTAGGTGTAGATGTTGAAGGATCAGCAACAACAGAAGAGTTTCCAGCTTCAACATCATGAGATCCCCCCGAGCAGGAAGCCTTCCTCTTTCGAGGATTGAGTTGATCATTGTCATAATCAATGTCACTATTAGTTCATTGAGGAACCTCTTAAGGAATCTCCCCCTTCATAGTCATCGATTTTTGATTGATCACTAGTGTCTGGAATGGGCTGATCATCAGTTGTTGCATCAACGTCAGAAATATTAGCAACAACAATCTACTTTTAAGGATTACCTTTAGCTTCAACCCTTCAAGTCATCTCAGACTGAGATAGAGTTGGTACAATCACCACCTGCATTTTCCTTGGTTGGGGACCCCTTTAATGATTCTTCCCTCTTTTTGGCACCATCGGATTGGGTATGAGAGTTAGGAAGTGGTGGAAGAAGATTTGTTGATGGAGGTGGAGGAGGGTTATCACCTGGAGAGTTTGGTGGGATTTCATCGATAACCATATCATCATCATCATCACCCAGATACATAAGTGGCGTCATTGTATCCACATATCTTTCAACTTTACTCATCCTTTTACCCAGTGATTGAGTAATCTACATAATTAGATAAAGTTGGGAAATCACAACAGCCTGAAATATAGAGCTGGAATCTTCTTGATTATCCTGATGAAAGGCAGCAGTCATGATAAGAGTTGGCATAGGAGGAACAGTTTCAACTTGAAGAGGAGGAGACGCTGGCTTTGGAGAATTTTCATCTTAAATCCTTGGCTCTGCAGTTTCCATAAAAGGAGGGGTTGACCCATGTTGTGCATCATCATCTGCAGTGGAAGTTGGTGAAGGAGTAGATAGGAATCAAATGTGCTTGTTCATCCTTGAAGGAGAATTCACTCCCTGAGCAAATTTTTCACCCTTATCAGCAGCTAATTCTTCATCATCTTTATTAATTTCTTCTTCCTCATCACTCCCTTCTTTACTACTAGCTTCTGTATCATAATCATTCTCGTCATCCTCTTCAGAGTCTAAGGATTCAACCACATAGGATTTTTCAATTCATTTTTGCATCCTCATAGTAATAGGTAAGTCACCTTGAGATGGAGTGGCATAAATAGTCTTTGAGGAATGGGCATTAATTGGAATGATAATCCCATGACTTTCAACATAGCCTTCATTTAGAGACAAGATCAGACTAAGCCAACAAGGATAGGAACATGCAAAGGCTTCTTGTTCCCAGTAATGCAGTCAATCATTTGATCAAGAAAAAGTTGAGCAAAATCCAGTCTTTTGTTGTAAACAAAATAGTATAAGATCCTTTTCTAAAATAGATTTAATTGATCCAAACTGACATCCTTGTGTCCAAGACATTTACTAATCACACATGTTAAGTAATTCCATCAATCTTTAAAATAGCAACGAAGAGTGTTCTTGTATGGATCATGAGCAAGGACCTGGAGTTTGAAATTACACCCTAAATTTTCACCAATAGATTTGCAAATTTCTTCAGAAGGAGTTTCATTGTAACTTTCAAATCAAGGTGACCAACAGCAGTTCGAAAGGATTTAATATCAATAGTAACCCGATATTGACCATCTCCAATGGTTCCAGTAATAGTTTGAGCATCAGTATCAACATAACATGAATAGTAGAACTCACATATTTGTTTAGGTTAGAATGGATCCAGGAAGTCGCAGAATGCATATCGAATAGGACAACTCTTGATGTAGTTGATGAAATCTTTGATTCTTGACATTAGGAACTACTTTGGGATTTCATCCGAGAATGCCACATTGTTCGATTGAATGATGATGGGAAGTCAGGAGCATGAGGACCTTTGACGACATTGGCTCTTGGGGAAAACTCGTATAGAGTCTTTGACATGGTAAGAGATTTTAGAGAGAAGATGGTTGAGAGATTCTTTTCCTAGAAAGAAAGAGCTAATTGCGTGAATAACTTGTAGTAGTGACCTAGAATGGAGAACACCAAATTTATACTCAAAAAGATTCTTCCTTTTTACAGAATTGTGAAAGAAGATATATTTTCCATAAGAATCTTGTATCCAAGATAATGATGGACCTTTTAATTGTTATCCAAAAAAGTTACTGTTGAGATAAGAAAGATACATCAGTGAGATACGTTGTAAGCGGTAATGAACATCAGCGTAAGCGATTAGCGAGTGAATTTATGATGGTCACCCAGTAAGTTTGTGATAGCTCCTGATAGTGTGGGCTTACACTACCATTCACTGACATAGTATTGCGAGATTTCATTAGTGTGTTGTTTCATACGCTCACTCATTACTCACTTTTATTAGAAGAAAAAGGGCAAGAGTGGTCTGATGCGTGTGATAAGTTGTGGTTTTTTAGCATAACCATCAGCTTAGATTTGTCAAGCTCTCATCAGCGTATGGTACATTACACTGAATCATAAATATTTAAAGAATAATATAAGGGCAAGAATGGGTTAGTGCATATGATAGCCTATGGAACATAGACTAACCATCGCCATAGATTTTCAAACTTTTATCAATGTGTAGTACATCATAGTGAATCATTAACTTTTATTGAGAAGAAATTGAAGGAATGAATGGATTATCTCAGTCACGCTAAGGTGTAATCAGGTTGAATTATAGACGGTTTAACTCATCAAAAAGAAATGTTTAAACTTCTATATCATAGAGTAAGTTGTACTTCAGAATCAAAGATTCACCATTAACTCATAATGGTACCATGTCATAACTCAGACTAGGAGGCCAGGGACATGAGTAACTCTTTGTCATTAAAGGACCAAACAAGCAACTCTTACGATGATGAATGTACAATCAGTTTAAGCCATTGGGTTGAGCTGAATTTTGTTACCAGAACATGACACTTGATGCATGCAGCAAGCATGCTTCCGAAGACAAGGTCAGGGAAGATAATTAACTAGGAATAAACACCCAAGCCTTTTTATCAATTTTTTATATTTGGTCCAGGAAATATCACTTAGAAAGTGTAGAGAGTGCTAAACACTCAGCATGAGGAGATGAATCAATGTTCCCGTAAGATAGTCTCGCTGATGAGAAACTTTGAGAGATTTGGTCGCATACAGTAGCATGCTTCTAGAGACGATGATGTGTCAAAAGTTGCATACTAGGCTTAGAATAGCCTCCATCGGGTTCCCTTTGAAAATAATATATAGATACAAACAACAGAGTTAGCCAAACAAGAAAGTATTCTAAACAGAAAAATATGTGAAGCTTTTTCAGAAAGGTGATAAAGACTCGTTACAGCGAAATCAGTTAAGATCAATGTTGAGATGGAGATAGAAGGCCCTGACACATTGAGAGGAAAGATAAAAACGAACATTGGCAATGTTAGTAGAAAAATATATATGTACAATATATACTCCTTTGGAAAAGTAATAAAAGTAAATTTTAATGCACAAAAAACAAAAACAGAAGTGTAGCAACTTATGTTCATAAATTTAAGAGTATCAAAGCATGAAACAAAACCAAAATAAAGTATGAATGTCTAAACCAATAAAATCAAACCATATAAATTTCATTGTCCCTTATTGCAGAAATCATGATTTGGTTCTCAAAATCAAACGCCTTTCACTCATGACAACTGAAAAGAACTTTATAACCAGCGTCACAAAGTTGACTGATGGAGATGAAGTTGCATGTAAAACCCTCCACATAAAACACATCCTTTTCTGTGTAGGTACCAAGTTTGTCCTAGATTTGGACTTGATCCTTTGAAATTGTGAGAACTATCAGCGTCACATATGCCATCATTGGAATCAGTGATAAGTGCCATAAGACCCTTAACATTAAGCCCCTCATCTTCAAGTATGTATTGATTAGATAAACTTCAAGTATAAAGAAAAAAAGTAAACTAATCTAAGAAAATAAAAGAACAAAAAGTAAATAACACAGAGAGTTCTTCAAATTGTTCTTTCACCAAGAAAGGGTTTTGTCTTCACCAAGAAGACGGGTTGTCACAAAGAAGAATGACATAAAGTCGAACTCTCTACATTAGGGTTTACCTTAATGTTGATTATATACTAATATATACATGTAAATCCCATTATTTAAGGGATTGTATCTTTTCCATACTAAGAACCTATCTTCATAACAAAGATAACAGATCTGCTATCTATTCTATACATAGAATAACTATATTATACGTTGACGTTGAAACGCTTGATACGCTGGCGTTGGTAATTGAGAAGACGTTGGCGCTGAAAGATAGTGTAGAGTGTTTGACTCATCAGATCATAACGTGTGACCTTATAAATTTTTTGCCTAAAAATTTATACAAGCTTCTAAAAAACATGTTTCACATTGGGCTCTTAGATTTTTATGAGGATAAAATTTACAAATACAACATGAGATGTTAACTGATCCTAAATTCTTTTGCCAATTTTGATTACATTCTTCTATATTCACTAATTTATATGCTTCTTCACTAGTTTACTCATCATATTGTATATTTTCTTTTGAAAATTTTTTAATTGTGTTACATCTTGTATTCTTCTTTTATTGTGGAATGGTTTCATCTATTGAAACTATGTTATAATTTGATTCATTATCACTAATACTTTCATCTACGGGTATTAATTCTTGATTTACACATTCTATTAGTATACTATTTTTCTCATAATTATTTTGTCTCTTTGGATAAGTTCAAGTTAGATGTTCGGTACTATTACAAAAAAAAAAAAAAGTTTAGTTTGTTTTTATAATTTATTTCTACTTTCAATTTTCTTACATGACTTATTTCATCTAAATTTGGTTTCTTTCTATTAGATTTTTTAAATAATATTTCTTTTGGTTAGTTTTCTTGTATTTTACATAGTTATGTATTCTATGTGGTTGTTACTTAATCCATAAGTTTGTGGTGTATATATTTCACTAAAAAATTTGTAATCAGTATGTTTAGTTGTTTTTGTATTTGTATATCTACATATTTTTCTTCTAATATTCTTATAATAAACTGAGATCTTTTTGTTATAATCCATAAATTAGCTGGTTTATTTTTAACCTCTGGTAGTTCATGCCATTTTTTATGAATTTCTAGTCCTAAATGTCCAGGTAATTTATGAAATAATTTTTCTCCTATTTCTTTGTTAAAAGTGTTTCCTGCAATAGTAGTTAGATAAATATAATACTTTACAAATTTTTTAACATATAAACCACTAGTCCAATTTTTTAAACTTAATTGTTCTAAGTCTCGCATAGCCTTTTTCTGGACTTCTTGAATTTGGATCTACTCCATTTATTAAACCATGCATTTTATTAACAAAATTATAAGGATTACTTCGTAAATTTCTTAATTTTATATATTCTTCTAATTCTTCATTTTTCTAACCTTCCCATATTGCTTTTACATTTTCTTCTAAAAATGTTTCTAAACACTTATACATTTCTTCTGATTCTAATTCTTGAAAATTTCTATAGAAATTTTCTATTAGAGTACTTTTCCAAACAACTATAACATTTGTCCATGCTTGGAGATCTTGTACTGTTAGATTTAAAATATATCATTTATAGTTTGCTTGAAACATTATTGGTTGTTCTATGGATTTTTCTGCTTGTTTTGCTACATATTCAAAATATTTTTGTGGATAGTTATATTTGGTGTAATGTGTTCTTGATGGAAAGTCATAATAATTAAAATTTCGCTTTTATTCCCTATTTATTAAAAAGAGTTTGTCCTGCTAAAAAAATTACTATTACTAACCTCTTCTATATCTATATTTTCTATTTCTTTTTGATAACTTATATATGAAATAATTGATTTATTATCATAAAATATTAGTTCTTCTTTTATTATATTATTTTCTTTTAAAACAATGCTTTCCTATATTATCATATTATAAATATTCATTTTCATTTATTTGTTTATTTAAAAACATTTGGTCTTTTATTTGAAGATGTTCTTATATGATTAATTTAATTTTTAATTCTTCTAGAAATATAAATTTTTCTTTATTTTTTGGTATTTTTTATATTGACAAAATTACTTTCTGTTTTTGTCTCTGTTTCTGTAAATTATTGATTAGGAATTGAGTTGTAATTGGAAAATTTTAAGCTTGTTTTGCCTAACCTATTTGTATATATTACTGCTTCATCTGGTATTATAGCAGGTGAAGTATCAGGAGAAAATATATTAATATCCTATTCTAATCTAGCAAGAGTTTCTATGTGAAATTCAATAGGTTTTACCATATTAATTTATTTACTACTTATTAAATTTAGTACCTTATCTGTAAAGATTTTATATTTTGTATTAGACGTTGATGAACATCTTCTTAAAATTCCTAAAGTTATTAGTAAATTATCTTCAAATTCAACTTTTTCGTATCTTTTTGTGTGGATTCCTAATTTTATATATTTATAAAAATCTTTGTTAGTTATTAAAAAATCGGGGCTACAATTTATTATTTATCTATTACTATTCATATGTACTTCTATGCTATCCATCATATTTTTTGTTATATCTTTAATTCTATTGCCAAATAATGTAATAAGAACATTACAACCTAAATTTTTTCCCATTAATACTTTAACTCCTCTAACTATTATTCATAAATGATAAATTTAAAATTTATTTGTTTTAAATTCTTTTCACCTTCCATGGAGATGGTTTCATAACTATTTCTATAAAAATGGGTAGTTTTTTTAAAATATCATTTATTGTACAATATTTATGGTTTTAATAGTTAGAAATCATGTGTTTGAAATCTATTATAATCTTGTTCAGCATCAATTAATTCTTCTAGATTAACATCATATTCTTCACGTTTACTTGCTATTCTACTTATAATATTTTTTGGAGTTATACTTAAACTTTTACGAGATGAAACTCCATTAATCATTTATTGTAATACCAAAACTAAAAGGTTGTGTTTTCTTGTTTTGTTTTGTTATTGTTTTTTTTAAAGGGCAGATTTTTATTAGGAAACCAACAAGGAGCTAAACAAAAACCATTACAACAAAGAAGAACCTAAAGCCGAATTATGAAGCCAAGAGGTGTTTTCTATGTTTTAATAGTTATTATTATGTTTCTTTTTTAAATCTTGTTGGTTTTACAGATAAAGATTGTATTTGTTTTGTTAGTATTTTAATATTGTCTTTTATCTTCTTTGATTCTTTTTCTTGATATTTTTGTTTTTCTATTTTTCTACTAAACAATGTATAATTTCTTTAAAACTTTTATCTTCGACTTTATTTGGAGTTATTTTATCCAGCATAGTTTTATTTTGACTTTTAGTATAATCTAATTCTTTTTTATCTAAAATATTGATGTCTTTATAAAGTAAAGCTAAAATATTTTTAATTTTTTCATTTTTGTTTTCTAAATTATACGATATGTAAATAAATACGAACAAAATCAAAAAAACATGTTGATGATCATTATCAAAATTACACTTAGTTTTATTTAAAATAGTAAGGACTAATGATCTTTTTACATAAGTTGTGAGTTCTAATTCTAAATAATCAACTATTTTATTTTCGAGGTTATCTAGACTCTCGTACCAAATGAGAGGGGAGGTATTGTGTGTGTATGTATGTTTATAGGGTGTGTTAAATTCTTAGTCGGTACTTCTCTTAATTTGGTTCATATATATATATATATATATATATATATATATATATATATAATTTGGTGCTTTATGTCACTTCTTTTTAATAAAAAGTATCTCACATAAAGTTCACATTTTATGAGTGGTTCGTAAAAATATGTGATATATATATATATATAATTCAATTTTGGACTTGCTTCATTATTCGGTCCTGCGGCCCAGTCATCGGTAGTCATGAAGCTTAGGGACTTAGGGAAGAAAGGATTTGGCCCTTTTCGGATGTGGGTTTTATGGTTTAAGTGATCCAAGTGTTCGGTGGTGTTTTCGGAGCCCAAGGATATAATCAAATTATATAACTCGGTCCTTTTATGAATTTTGGGTTTTGTTCAGGAAGTTTTGTGGCTTTGGTGAGTTGTTAGAAGCATATGGATTCTCACCACCTTTCGGTGGATATAAGCTTTGTTGAAAACGGACCTAAGAAGAGGAAGTTAGGGCAATTTGAAAAAATGGTAGAAATGGTCCTTAGTTGAAGGTATTTTCAAGATAGGTCACATACGTGCATGGTAAGTTGTCACATGTCTGGGTGAGTACGCCCATCGTAATTGGCAGAGAGCCAAAAACTAATTTTTTAGGGTTTGGGCACTATTTAAACATTCTTATAAGCTCAAGGCTCTCTCATTTCTCATCCTCCACTGACCTCTAGCCTCACTTTGGAAACCCTAATCTCTCATTGAGTGTTTGCGAGATCTAAGTGTGCACTTTGGTGTGCTTTTGCTCATTTTCAAAGAAAAGGTGGTTGGTGTTAGATTGTGGTTCAAAGGAAAACTTATAGATCCTAATTATTGGCTTCATTTTTAGCTCATTTAAGGTATCAAGTTCACACATTGGCTTCTTGTTATGCTTTTTGGGTTTAAGTCTAGATTTGTGCTTATTTTAGGGTTTTGAGTCCTCCTTGTGAGTATGAGCCACTCTAGGAGCTAAAATTGTAAGATCTTGCCCTTTCTGAGTTTATAAGTTTGTAAAAATGGTATCTTGATCCTTGCTTGTGGTCCATTCATGTTCTAGTTGGATTTATATGGGTTTTAATGGATTATGACGGTTGATGGGTCCCATTAAGACATGAAAATGCACAATGGTGCCAACTTTATGCATTAAGAGCTTTATTTTAAGTTTCTCTAAAGTTTGGGTGCAAACTGCTTAAGTGGTTAAGCCATAATATCAGTTTTGGAATAAGTCAGTTTATGCACCTCATAACTTACCGTACGTCCAACATACTGAGTTGTGGTCGTGATCTAGATTCGTCGAGTACGCCCCACATATAACCCTCAGTTGGGTTTTGGACTTGTTGTGTTTTTGGGCTTTCCATATTTGGGCCACTTCTTTGGATTTTATTGCATTGGGCCTTTTAGCTATATGAGATCAACTTTTTAGACTAAGGAATTATTGGGTGTTAGATAAGGCCCATATGGGGGTCGGGGCACAATTTGAAAAATTGGGCCATAAGTAGGCCTTTGTGGATCTTTTGGATTTGGGCCTTTTTTGATTATGAATTTGGGCCTTAGTTTTGGTTCAAGCTTAACCAGGGGGTAAAATTGTCATTTTACCCCAAGAATTGATTATGAGCCATAGATTAGAACCCAAGTGCTAATTGGGTGTTATTTTGTACTGATAGTTCGGGGAGTCATCAGGGCAGCAACTAGGGATTTCTTTCAGAGAGCTTCAACATTCGAGGTGAGTCTCCTCACTATATTATGGGTCGAAGGCACCAATACCGGCCCATATGGTTTATGTTTTATAGGAAGACTTTGGGTGACCCTTGGCAATTGTATGAGAGACCGGAAGGTGGCTCCTAGGAATCTGTATACAAGACCAGATTCTAAACTCTGGTAGTTAATTAATTAAGTAGTTGTAGATTCTATGTTGGTTGTCTTTGTGATGCTTGTATGGAAGACCAGGAGGTGGCTTCTGGCACTTGTGGATGACCATGATACGACTCGTGGCATAATGGGTAGACTATGGTTGGCACATAGAACTTTTTATTGATTGTTGGATATGTATGATATATATGGCTCATTTGATATGTATGGTACGTGGTATTTGGGGAAATCTCTAAGCTTTGTTCTTATAGTTTGTGGTTTATGGTTTCAGGTACTTCCAGTTTGAAAGGGAAGTGCCTGGCTTGATCACAGCGCATACACCCATGTTTTTCCGCAATTCATGATTTTGGGATTTTACTCTGATAATTGTTTACTCTGGAATACCTTTAAATGTTTGTATAAAGATAAATGAATGTTTGAATATATATTAAAAATGAAATTTTTTACCTTACGATTTTCTGGATGTTAGAAGTTGGTATCAGAGCCTATGTTGGAGGGATTCGGACATACTATCGGGTGTGCCTGAACTCAAGCTGAGGGTTTGGTGAATTTTTTTATAAAAGAAACATTCACTTAAAAAGGAATTTCTAATCAAAGAAATAGGTGTGATGCGGGCAATCGGCCGAGCTCAAGTAAGTGGTTCCCGGAATACCAATACATGTTTATTATGATATATGATATGATTATGTGAATTGCATGCTAGATTAGGGCTAAGGATCTTCTTAGGATTTCATGATAGGAGAGATGTCTTTATATTCAAGATTGTATGAGCTTTAGAATTGCATGCTACTATGAATTTCTGATAAGTAGATAAAATGGCTTGGTTAGTGTATGTTGGTTAGATTTTCCGTTGCCTGAATGTTGCTTGCTTTGTGCTTTGTGGGACTCTTAGTGATGTGAATTGACTGCTAAGTGAATATGCTAATTCACATGTGGCACAAGTTAAATAATCTTAGAGTGATGGATCTGACCCTATTGCATAGCTCTTGTTTGAGTCCAACCATTCTAGGATTGAGTCTCCTACTCGAAGGATTTTATGATCTCTGTTGCATGTGACTATATTCATGAGGAAGCTAGTTGAAATTGGTGGGAATCCTTCAGCAGTTGAGGGTTGGGTGAGGTCGGGAACCAAGGAGAGCCTAGGATATCCTTCAGTGGGTTTAGTGGTGTAGTTTAGTGAGTTTTTGGTGCATCAGTTTGAGAAGGTGACTTAGAGGATTCTGAATGATCCTTGGGGAAATTATGGATAGGTGTGGAAGGTAGTATTTGGGCCCATACTACCGAAAGCACAGGATCCATACTTGAATCAAGGAGAGTCTTGGAGAATCTAAGAACCTTATGGGAGGAGGATTCATGAGTATATTCTGATCTTTGGCACGTTGTATTTCAGTTTAGTGATGAGCACTTAAGGAGGAGGTTCTAGTTCTGGTTTTGGTTCCGACTCAGGTGTAGGTACTGAGCCGATTAGCAAGTAGATGCGGGAGTTAATCTCAACGGAGATTACTTGTGGTAGTTTGGAGAAGGCTCCTATGATCTTTGGTTCGGTAAAGGAGTGGATATTGAATATCTTGGATAAGAGCTTGGGTGCATTCTGTGCTAAGGTTATGGTTGTAATCGGAGTTCGCACTCCTTCTTTTCGTGAGTTTATGCGTGCGGAGCTCTTATGTTCTCTGGGGAGAGGGACCCTATTTCTAGTAGGAGGTGGTTAGTGGATATGGCTAACACATTCAGGACGAGTTTCTGCCCCGAGGAGGCGAAGGTCAGATATGCTTCCTGCCTATTGAAAGATAGGGCATGGGATTGGTGGGAAGAGGTTGGTAGCGAGGTAGGTGATGATGTTGTTGATTCTATCTCATTGGATGACTTCTCGACCAGGTTCTGAGCTAAGTTTGCACCAGTGATTGTGGTGCAATAGTTGTCGCGAGAGTTTTAGGATCTCCGCCAGACTACTAAGACTGTGGTAGAGACCATTGCCATGTTCCGGGAGAGGGCTTTATTGGTTCCTTAGTATGTAACATATGAGGAAATGAAGAATGTAACGACCCAAAAATCAAGAGTAAAATTTTCATTTTTAATATAGCTAAAACATTGATACCATTTATTTCAAACATTTCAAATCATCATTAAGTAAAACATTTATCAGAGTTCATCCCAAAATCATTCATTACGGAAATCATAGGTGTGTGCACTGCGATCAATCTGAGCCCTTCTTTTCCAAATCGATGATACTTGAAACCAAAATTGTAAACCGTAAGCACAAAGCTTAGTGAGTCTCCCAGAGCATACCCCACACACAATCCACATAACACATATAATATTAGCTATAAAAGCTACATATACCACATAAGCCATGCATACATAAACTTGTAAGGATGTCGTGGGCTCCCCTAGGGTCTTATACCATCATGCCACGAGCTACCCCACATCGTCTTTACCTAAGAATGGCATGGGCTACCCCACATGGTCTTATATCCAACTGCCATGGATTCCCCCAGGGGTCTTCCATGCAATAACATACATAATCAACTTAGCATATCATATCATAAAAGTGTCTAACATACTACATACCACATACATAAACCTGTAAGAATGTCGTAGGCTCCCCCATGGTTTTATACCATCGTGCCATGGGCTACGCCACATGTTCTTTACCTAGTAATGCCATGGGCTACCCAACATGGTCTTATATCCAACTGCCACGGGCTCCACCCGGGGTCTTCCTTGCAATAACATACAATAACTAACATACCACTTAGCATAAAGCTAACTACTATGGACCTTGAACCTCAAGAACACTATGACGGGCAACTCTAAGCTCCTAGAATGAAATCAAGACCACGAGATCTCATACTTGGTACTAAAATGAAAAAAAAACTCACAAATGGTAGATCTTAGAGATGAATGATCAAGTTCAAAGCTTTATACCTTCATCAAGCTAAGAAAGAGTCCCAAAAAGCCAGATCCATAAGCTCCTCCTTGATTCCCATCTTTGCATCAAACTCCATCTTCTTGAAAATGGATCAAACACCCCAAAAATGGATTCCATAAGCTCAAAATGCCACCATGGATGATATATGACGATTTCTAGGGTTTAGAGGGGTGGAGGCTGAATATATTAGGATTAGGTTATGAGATAAGGAGCTTAAAAAGGGTCCACGACCCTAAAATAGGGTTCTAATCTAACTGGCGTACGCCCAGCGTAATTATTGTATGCCCAACATACTACGAAGAACATTCACGACCATCCTAGTCAGTACGCCCAGCGTACTGCCTTCTTCACTAGTATCCCCCGCATACTCTTTGTGAATGCCCTGTGTACTCGGCTAAGCCTGAAAACCACGAAACTTTCGAAGGCCATAACTTCTTCATTATAAGCTCGATTCTGACGATCCTTATATCCACGAAAAGGTGACGAGAAGCCCTACACTTCTATCAACTCATACCTTACTTAAGACCTTCCAAAAAAGTCCATTTCTCACAAAATCCCGAACTTCCACTTTACCGAAATACACATAGGCTCCAAAACACGAACCGAACACCAGATCACTTCTAATACATCACTCGCACCCAAAATGGGCCTAAATCTTACCTTTTCAAAATCCCTAATCCTTATGATGACCGATCTTCGGGCCACATCCTCAGACTAAGAATCGATTCAGAAAGGATGTTACAACTCTCCCCACTTGAATTAGATTTTGTCCTCAAAATTCGTCCTTCCTTCCTAGACATCTAACAATCTGATCCATACCTCCACAATCCTGAATAAATACAGCCTCCCAAGGCAACCGATACTACCCTTAAAAGGACCTTCAAACCTGAAAAGGAACGAACCTAAAACCTTTTAGAATAAAACCACCTCTTACCCATAATTGCAACCCGTTCTGAGGCCAACTAATACCGACTCCCAACATTCTGAGGGACACAACCATTACCCCGATCATTCAGTGGCCGGTAAGAGGCAAAAGGACCCAACCAAAATAGACTCTCTTCAATCCTGATTATCTCAATGTTACCAACTAAATGAATTTGCTTGCTACAACCGAATGTCAAACCCCTACATTCGGGATTCCAGTTTCCTACATGGTTGCTGAACCAACTAGCAACCACACCCTCTCCCCACGTAACCTCCGAAGTGACCTCGTCTAGCAGTAGTTACCCTATCACCACTCATAACTTCGTCAATCCTTCTGACACATCCAATCATCATAACCCGACAACCTGCTACCACTAAATCCAATACAATAGTGCATTCTACCCGAATACGGTAGTCTTTCGTCATTCCTAGTCTCCTTGGTCTTGTCGTTTCCCGATTCCAACATGTTGTGGCCTTATTATTGAAGGAACCAGCCCGAGACACATCATGATGGCTTAAGATACCATCGAACCAAACCCATTCATTACCCTGTTACCCTGCCTTTGATGCCGTTGGCATCCTTATGTTCCCAAATCTCATCTCACAGAAACAAAATCATGTACTGAACATGCGCGAGCCCTGATTCGGAATCCTTTCTAAAACGAGTTAATACCCCGCTACTACCTCGAGATCCATAATGCACCATAACTTCCGAAATCCCTTAACTTATCGATAAATAGATACCCTTAGCGGATCCCCGAGACTACCAATCTCACACCCGATCCAACCACCAGGTTCCCAAGAGATCAAATATTAGGACTACCCAGTCGTAGCCCTACCGGGTCACATACCACTTTTCCACAAGATCTTGCAACTCAAGGTCCAAACCATTGACTCAATAGTCTCTACCAGTTCCATTCTGAATTCCCATAACCATCCGGGCTCCCCCACGGATAACCGATTGAATAACCACTCCCGATTCTGATTCTATAAAGTTGTGGATTCCCCACAATCTTGGGAACTGGTGTATCCTAGCCTCAATCATCTAAAAGAATTCGTGAATGCTATGGCTCCCCCGCATTCTTACAACACTTTCCATGCTATCTGACCGATAGTGAATGCTACGGTTCCCCCATAGTCTTACAACACTTTCCACACTGTCCGATTTCTAGTGAATGCTACGGCTCCCCCGTAGTCTTACAACAGTTTCCACACTATCCAACTGCTAGTGAATGCTATGTCTCTCCCGTAATCTTACAACACTTTCCACACTATCTGACTGCTAGTGAATGCTACGGCTCCCCCGTAGTCTTACAACACTTTCCACATTATCCGACTGCTAGTGAATCTACGACTCCCCTGTAGTCTTACAACACTTTCCATACTATCCGACTACTAGTGAATGCTACGGCTCCCCGGTAGTCTTACAACACTTTCCACACTATCATGATCACTAAACATAGCCCTATCGCTCATCTATCAATCTGAAAACATCTTAACGATGAGCGCCCCACGCTGTCTATTCTCCCAACTGAACTCAAATACTGACTGGAACTCTACCTGGTTCCCTCCCCCAAAGGCTGCTATATGATGTCAGAAAGACGCGATCCAAATGTTGGGGAGTTTCCTGAACTGCCATCCCACGATATCCTATACTCAGTCAGCCCCTAAGGCTGCTTGTCTTCCCTTAAAGGGGAATGTGAGACGTATCCTTATCTTACACTCGCTTCTATCTTGGATATCTGAATGACTCTCCCCCACTTAGATTCAACTAAGTCCGCTTGACATATGAGAATTGATGGATTTCCAAACCCTCTCTCATTCCAATGATCAATCTGCTGAAGGTGGGTGCTTAACAAATCTTAAACACCATAAATGACCCTTCCAAAACAACATGATTCCCGAAAACCAACTAAAACTTATTGAATCCCAAGAATACCAATGATTCTAGCTGCTCGAACTGATATCACATCCAAATCTCGGATTCCAAAGGTCGGATGCTCCAATCAAAACCTCAGCAACAACTCTCTCTTCCTTTGACAACCCCGAAAGCCTTTCCAAACATAATAGCTAAGGTTACTGAAACCTCGTCATAATTCCCTCGTACAAACCCTTGAACCAACCCCGACCATACTCAAAATGACACTCTAATACAAGAAAATTTGTGATATACCAGGAGACGACCCCGTACTATTCCACCAAAATTCATGGCATGAAGATGGTATATAACTCTTCTTGAAGGTACAACCCAAACACAAGTAGGGAAACAAACCCAAAGATACACTTACTAAAACCTTGAAATGAAAAACTCCCTCGTGCGGTTTCCCGCAAGCACTACACCGAATCCAGCCCTGCTGACCTCTCAAAAGCTTATCCGAACTCTTGGATCTCTTCCTGAGATCCCCCACTAAATTCACATGACCTGAATCTCTCTGCTCGAGGTACTCCAAAACAATCTTCTGCTCTCGGAATCCAAGACCCCCCTAGGTTCCCAATCTCACCGAACCACCCCACTAACTCGTTGGAGCATATCCCAGGCTTTCTTAGGTTCCCAACCTCGCCCTGCCATCAGCTGCTGAAGAACTCCCCATGATACCAACCATCCACCTCCCGGATATCGTCATATCCACTTAGTGGCTGACTCCCATCACTTAAGAGTTCCACAAAGCGCAAAGCAAGCAGCATTCATGCAGTAGCACTCTGATCCAAAGAACTATCATGGAACATTCAGTCTACAAACCACAACTCGTGCTATCCACATCCATCCATCCATCCTCACTGTCGGCTGCCTTATGCATGCAAATTGTACACATAATAGGATCCAATAAACAGTCAAATAATAGACTCTACCCAAGGACCACAACCATACGAGGAACAGGAAATAAGGCCAAATCAATTATTCTAAGGTTATAAGATCCTAATCGTATACAATTTTAAAAACATACACGTAGCAGTTACTAATACCAATCATCATTCTCATTCTAGCATGGCATACCATATCAGGTCAATCTACTGCTGACTACTAAGCACTAACATGCAAGTCTACCAGCTCATATATCATATAAAGGCATCTCTCCTAGCCCTAACTAGCATGCGATTCTCAGATTCAAAATTCAAATCATATCAGATACATGTATGGGTATTCTAGGGAAACTTACTTGAGTTCGGCTGATTGCATGCACCACACCCTTTCCTGTCTTAGAAATTCTTTACTTAAAACAATTTTCTTTTGAAAGCTTTACAGATCCTCAATATGAGTTCAAACACACCTGAAAGTATGTCCGAATCCCTCAAGGTGAAAATTTCATTTTTAATATAGCTAAAACATTGATACCATTTAATTCAAACATTTCAAATCATCATTAAGTAAAACATTTATCAGAGTTCATCCCAAAATCATTCATTGCAGAAATCACAGGTGTGTGCACTAGAATCATTCCGAGCACTTCTTTTCCAAATCGATGATACATGAAACCAAAACTGTTAACCGTAAACACAAAGCTTAGTGAGTCACCCAGAGCGTACCCCACACACAATCCACATAACACATATTATATTAGCTATAAAAGCTACATATACCACATAAGCCATGCATACATAAACCTGTAAAGATGCCCTACGCTCCCCCAGTGTCTTATACCATCGTGCCATGGGTTACCCCACATGTTCTTTACCTAGGAATGCCATGGACTACCCCACATGATCTTATATCCAACTACCATGGGCTCCCCCTAGGTCTTCCATGCAATAACATACATGATCAACTTATCATATCATATCACAGAAGTGTCTAACATACTACATAACACATACATAAACCTATAAGGATGTCATGGGATCCCCTAGGGTCTTATACCATCACGCAATGGGCTACCCCCGGGATTTTCCATGCAATAACATACAATCACTAACATACCACTTAGCATAAAGCTAACTATCATACCACATATTTCTACAACCGCTAGTGTACCAAATAACATAAAATGGGCCAACCTTGGTGCCTTAGACCCATTGGTATGGTGAGAAGACTCACCTCGCACTGCAGAAGCTTCCTGCATGAATTCCTTAGCTATTTCCATGCCAGCTTCCCGAGCTGTCACTACCAAACAATATACCCAATTAGCATTTGGGCCCCATACCATAATCCTTAATCCATGCATGGGGTAAAATGACCATTCTACCCCTAGCCCATTATGATCCAAAACTAAGGCCCAATCCCAAAACAAAAACCCGACACTATAATCTCCATAAGTCCTTTACTGGCCTAATTTCCAATTTGGGCCCAAACCCAATAGTCCACGAGGCCCAATTACAAAAAATTCCCTTAGACCCAATCCATGGCCCAAGTTTCCAATTTGGGCTCAAAACCAAATTGGGCCTCCATAAATAAATATCAACCCCAAAACCTAATGACCCAGCAGGGCCCAAAACACAAAGTCCAAAACCATAAAATCCATAAAGGCCCATGAATGGCCCAATTTTCTAAATTGGGCCAACGCTCCTTATTAGGCCTTAAGCTAAGATCCAATGCTTCAATTAGTCCAGAACACAACCATTCTGATGGTCCATCAGGGCCCAAGAATCTAGGCCCCAAACAGATGGCCCAAACCC
The DNA here is from genome assembly GCF_051521515.1 of Lactuca serriola. NCBI lineage: Eukaryota > Viridiplantae > Streptophyta > Magnoliopsida > Asterales > Asteraceae > Lactuca > Lactuca serriola. The sequence continues at coordinate 170,165,932 of NC_136416.1, read as the reverse complement.
GAAGCCCGAAGTCACAAACCCAACATGGCTGAGTACGTAGGGCATACTCAGCAGTACGTTGCACGTACTTGCCTAACGGCTTGTATTCTACCCGTACTGGCTTGTACACCCAGCGTACTAACCTTTAGCCACACTTCTGCCATTAAGCACTTAATGCTTTAAGTCATAAGTCCAAACCATAGATTTGAGTCCTACTTAATGCCTAAACCCATAAAGTCACTGACTTGGTGACTTTGCATGCCTCCAATAAGACCAAATAGCCTTCTACTTTCATGGAAATGGCTCAAATCTCCAACATAGATGGCCTTAAACTCTAAAGGTGCCAACTTTATGGACCTTAAACCTCAGAAACACTAAGAGGGGCAACTCAAAGCTCCTGGAATGAAATCAAGACCACTAGACCTCATACTTGGGGCCCAAATAAACAAAAACTCACAAATGGTAGATCTAAGAGATGAATGATCAAGTTCAAAGCTATATACCTTCATCAAACTCCATCTTCTTGAAAATGGATCAAACATCCCAAAAATTGACTCCATAAGCTCAAAATTCCACCATGGATGATATATGACGATTTCTAGGGTTTAGAGGGGTGGAGACTGAAGACATTAGGGTTAGTGTAACGCCCGTAGATCAGGGCTAGTCAATTTAGAGACGTTAAGCATCAAAAATGACTTTTTGATGGAAGATTATCTAGAAGTATTAATCTTAACCAAGTTGTAGTATATGTGACAAGGTTTCCGTGCATATAAAGAACGCCAAAATCCGAGTTATAACGAAGAAGTTATGACCTGTCGAAGTTTCACGACAGAACCGGCACGACCCAGCGCGACCCAGATAGTGAATTTAAGGTATATAGATATCTATCCTTAGTGAGATAAATGATAATTGAAGATCTCATCGATAGTAGTGCAACGACGGAAAGACGGACGGAATCGGAGTTCAGATGAAGGAGTTATGAATTTCGAACGGAGTTTTCCTGTCCCGGCCTACTAAAGATAATATATAAGTAATATACTTATAATATATTAAAAATAAAGTCAAAATTAGCCAATGGAGTCTAAACGAGAGTTGTAGAGCATAATCTCACCTTCGCGGCGATATAAAGAACGTCGAAAACGGAGTTCGTATGCGAAAGTTATGAATTTCTAAAGTTCGGGGCGCGAAACCCCAAAACTGTCAGAGCCCACGACGTGGAACAAGGTTGCCACGATGTGGCAAGTGTCCTGACACCTCCGGGAGGCCCCCAGATGCAACTTGGGATGACGCATGCAGTGACGACCAAGCCCACGATGTGGAACAAGGTTGCCACGACATGGCAAGGGCCAAATTTGCCCTATAAATAGATTTGAAGGGCCAGCCGTTTAGGGTTGCTATTTTCTCTCTTCTCTCTCCCGTTTTGCATCGATTTGCATGCCAGAAATACCCCGAAGCCCCGGTATTATTCTCTAGCCCCGAGGCAAGTCCCGAGATCCCGAAGATCCCAAGAAGTGCGGTTCCCGAGCCGAAGCTCTGCCCGCGAGAAGTTCGACTTTTGAAGAGATCTTCCAGATCTGCTGAGGATTACTACTTCTGCAAGTCGTAGTGCTGTCCGATCATCTTCTGATCAAGTAAGTGTATACTACCTTTCATAAACAAGATAATAATACAAGTATGGTTTGAGTGTATTAAGTATATTGTTGTTTATATGCGCGAGTGTGTAGTTACTTTCTTCTAACACATAAATATGAAGTATTTGCTATGAAATACGTGATATGTGTTTATATGTTATTGGTCTATTTGAGATGGGCATGGAATTTGGAGTTTTATACAGGTGTTAAATAATTTAAACTGTGTAACTGTTTATATCTACAAAAATTGTTGGGTAGAACATGGGTAGATGGGATAGTTGGTGACTATGGAGTTAGCGCCTGCTGTTAGATAAACCTTGGTGACTATGGACTTAGCGCCTGCTGTTAGATAAACCTTGGTGACTATGGAGTTAGCGCCTGCTGTTAGATAAACCTTGGTGACTATGGAGTTAGCGCCTGCTGTTAGATAAACCTTGGTGACTATGGAGTTAGCGCCTATTGTATAAACCTTGGTGACTATGGAGTTAGCGCCTATTGTAGAGTAAACCTTGGTGACTATGGAGTTAGCGCATATTGTAGAGTAAACCTTGGTGACTATGGAGTTAGCGCCTATTGTAGAGTAAACCTTGGTGACTATGGAGTTAGCGCCTATTGTAGAGTAAACCTTGGTGACTATGGAGTTAGCGCCTATTGTAGAGTAAACCTTGGTGACTATGGAGTTAGCGCCTATTGTAGAGTAAACCTTGGTGACTATGGAGTTAGCGCCTATTGTTGAGTAAACCTTGGTGACTATGGAGTTAGCGCCTATTGTAGAGTAAACCTTGGTGACTATGGAGTTAGCGCCTATTGTAGAGTAAACCTTGGTGACTATGGAGTTAGCGCCTATTGTTGAGTAAACCTTGGCGACTATGGAGTTAGCGCTTGTTAAGTGAACCTTGGTGACTATGGAGTTAGCGTCGCTTGAGTAAACCCCGACGACTATGGAGTTAGCGTCTGATAACTATGGATTTAGTACATGATCTATAAACTTTGGCAGCAATGGACTTCGTGCCAACTCCTTAGGTAAATCCTTAGGAATGAATGAATGAAGGATAGTGGATTCTTAGGGTAAAACCTTAAGAAGATAATGGGGATGGGTATTTGGGTTGATTGTTTGATAATTGAATATAATAAATGTATTATTGTGGGTTGAAAACCCTATATGCTCACCAGGCTCCCAAGCCTGACCCACTCAGTTTTCTTTTCATTACAGGTAATGACACAAGAGTATAAGTCGGCGGACTTGACAAGAGATTTTGGATTATAGATCAGTAGTTGAATAACTATTGTAAGGTCTATTTTATATTTGTTTATGCTTTTGGTCTGTAACGAACATGACATCCCGATGTTTTATTATTTAATGAAAATACATTCTTTTCGAGAAATGTTTTCATAAAATGGTTATCATATTTTATTTTGGCAACAAATTCCACAACCGTTTTCTTTAAACGATCACTCTGATTTATAAAACAAAGCATAAACAAATCGGTCTTTTCTGGCCGAGAAATTGAGGATGTCACAGTTAGGTTATGAGATAAGGAGCTTAAATAGGGTCCAAGACACTAAAATAGGGTTCTGATTTGACTGGCGTACACCCAACGTACTCCAAAGAACGTTCAAGACCATCCTGGTCAGTACGCCCAGCGTACTCCAAGGTATGCCTGGTGTACTGCATTATTCACTAGTACGCCTCGCGTACTCTTTGTGTACGCCCTGCGTACTCGCCTAAGCCTGAAAACCACAAAATTTCTGAAGGCCATAACTTCTTTGTTATAAGCCCGATTCCAACAATCCTTATATACATGGAAAAGTGACGAGAAGCCCTACACTTCTATCAACTCATACCTTCCTTAAGAACTTCCGAAAAAAAGTCCATTTTCCACAAAAGCCTGAGCTGCCACTTTACCGAAATATCCCTAGGCTCCAAAACACGAACCGAACACCTGGATCACTTCTAATACATCACTCGCACCCAAATGGGCCTAGATCTTACCTTTTCAAAATCCCTAATCCTTTTGTTGAACGATCTTTGAGCCACATCCTCAAACTAAGAATCGATTCGGAACAGGATGTTACAAATAAGGTGAGGTATCATGATATGTTGTGGGACGATATTAGGGAGTTTTTGAGTATTTTAGGGTGCAAGACCCTGAATGATATGATTTCTAGAGCCCGAGAGCAGGAGATTGATTTGGAGCACCTTGGGACGAGTGGGCCCGATCAGGTGCATATAGTGGAGAGTCTCGGGAAGAGACCCAAGACTTCTGATCAGCATTTGAGAGGCCAATTGGGTCGGAGTCAGTGCAGCACATACGGGAAACTACACGATGAAGTTTGTCGTTCCAGGGGTATGGGCTACTACAAGTGTGGCAGGGTTGGTCATGTCAGTAGGAATTGTCCTCAGGGGGAAAGCCCGTTATGTTTTCACTGCAACAAGGTGGGCCACAAGAAGGCCGACTGTCCGATGTTGAGGAGAAGGGCAGTGAGTGTGCCTGCTCTGGCTACTTTGAGGGTCACCGATGGACGAGAGAGTATGGTAGGAGCCCCAGCAGAGAGGATCCATGCATTGCAGTGTCAGACAGGGGATGTCAAGACTCCAACAGGAGACATTGAAAGTGTGTTATCTTTTGCTTTGCATTCACTTTTTATCAGTATTTATGTTGTGAATCTTGTATTAGGATGGGTAAGCTTTATCTTTGGTTGAATTCTCTATTTATGTTAGGGCTATATCTTCAAGAATTTTTATATGCCATTTGCATGCCATGAATTGTTAGTGGGCTAGTAAGGGTGGTATCTTGTGTAGCGGATTCCAAAGTGTTCAACTGTTATTCTAGTTTTTTTGGTTGAGATAAGTCCCGGGGCATTATGTGAAAGGTTTATGGTCAGAATTCAGTGGGTTAGTTATCCAGTATTCTGAGGATTGTGTGGTTTTAGCAACTATGTTTGGTTGGCTCTTGGGGTGCCAATCGAAGTGGTCTATTATTGAGGTTTTGGTATGAGCATCTGTTCATTGGACTTCAAAATTTAATTTTCATATCATTAAAAGCTTCCAGATTATCGGTTTTTATGGGATTTCAGGAAATGTTCATCTTCTCTTCAAGGGTAGTACGGCCTTTTGGGTATCGCTAGCGATGGTTCACTAGCATTGGTAAGCGCAGGTTGTCAGCAATTCGGGTATCGGAGGGTAAGATGGATTCGGAATCCGTTAAATCATATGTTCTGTAAGAGCTGAGTCGAATCAAAGTGGGGGAGAACCGTTCATGTATTCAGGATCAGAAGCAGGCGTGAAACTAGGATGAGTTTCGCATCCACGTCAGGGAGCAAGGCGGCCTAAGTGGTTGTCTGGATCGAGAAATACATGAGTTGGGAGTTCGGGAAATCGCCCAACAATTGGTTAGCAACTTCTTGGTGATGGATAGCAGGCTTTTGGTGGACCCGGGTTGGGATTACAGTCATGAATTGACTTCAACATGGGTGTTTGGTCGAGTGCATGCTCGACTCTGGATGTGTTTGGATTGATAGATTAGCGGTAAAACCATGGGCAACGGCTATGGCAAAGTGGAAGTGTTGAAGGACTGCGGGTTGGCCCGTAGCATTCACTTAGGGGTGAGCATTTGGACTTGTGGACGGAATTGGACCAGACATGTCCATTTTTTTGGACCCCCCTGCCGGTTCTCGGTTCTAGGATTTTAGCGAAACCGGTTCGGTTTTTTTACCAGTTCCGGGTAAAAAACCGGTTTTGGAACGGCTTATTTTTTTAAAAAATGTATTTTGTAAAGTTCTTTAAACAACCATATCTTTTTCATTTTAAGTCGGATTAACATGTGACTTTTTCCAATGTGTAATTTAGAGTATGTAGATGATTTTTTACTATAATTTTGTTGTTTTCGGGGTTATATTTGATAAGTTACAATCCTTCAAACATGAGGTATCACAGCTGAAATGTTTAAGCTTTTCAGCAAGATATGTAAACTTCCATATTTTGTGAAATTTTTTAAATAAGCATATCTTAATCGTTTTAAATCGGATTAACATGCGGTTTTTTCTAACATGTGATTTAGAGTTTTTAGATGATTTTAGACTATAATTTTGTTGTTTTTTGGTATTATATTCAATGAGTTACATTGTTTCAAAGATGAGATATCAAAGCTGAAATATTTCAGCTTTTTAGCAAGAAATTTAAACTTTTGTATTTTGTGAAATTCTTCAAATAAGCATATCTCATTCGTTTTAAGTAGGATTGAGATGCGATTTTCTCAAACTTGTAACTTTGATTTTGTAGATGATTTTAGACTATAATTTTCTTGATTTTGGTGTTATATTCAATGCGTTACAATCTTTCAAAGATGAAATATTAAAGCTATAATATTTCAGTATTTCAGCAAGAAATTTCAATTTTTGTATTCTGTGAAATTCTCTAAACAAGCATACCTCATTCGTTTTAAGTCGAATTAACTTGCGCTCTTTTCCATCATGTAATTTAGAGTTTCTAGATGTTTTTAGACAATAATTTTGTTGTTTTTGGTGTTATATTACAATCCTTCAAACAAATGGTATAATTTATAAATAAACAAAGTTTGATTGTTCATGGAATAATAAACGAAAACCTATTCATTTTTACAACTTGTACCGTATCAAATCCAAAAAAAGTATTTATTTTATCATGTTGTAACGTATCAAACCCAACAACAAATTCGTTTAACGACTTGTATTAAACCCAAAAATGCGTTTTAGCAAGTTGTACCGTATGCATATAAAGTTGTACCGGTCCAAACGGGTCCAAAAACTAGAATACCTAAACCTAGACCCAGACATGGACCTGGACCCAGTAAGTCTCATCCGGTTCAGTCCACGGTCCACAATATTCTCCGAAACCAGTCCGGTCCAAAAGTCGGTCCAGTCCGGTTCGGTTCGGTCCGATCCAAATGCTCACAACTACATCTACTAATGGATAGTTAGCATGGGAGTGTTGTAAGACTTCGAGGTGGCCCATAACATTCGCTGGTCCCTATGTAGCGGTGAGAGTGTGGCAAATCTATGATTTCCTCCCGAATGTATTCATATGGTTTAGACCAGGGTGGGTCAGTTCGCAAGACTGAAGGAGAGCCACAACATGATTGGAATCAGGAAATGGTAGGTCATTGCAAACCGGTTATGATGTCAGAGTACATTTGGTCTTGTAGCGTTCAGTTTAGGATTGGGTTTGGTGTCGAGATGGTTCGAGTATTATTTCCAGTTGATGCTTTCTTTCGGAAGTCATGTAGGGCGAGTGTGTGGGTATTTTTTTAGGTCAGCAACCGAGAAGGAATCCGGTATTTCAGATAGTTGGCCGACAAGTTGGGACCACGGAGGTCTCAGCTGCTTTTGGAAAGCAACTAGGAGGCAACATGATGTTTCGGGCAATATTAGTGATCCGGGACTCCTGTGTGTGGAGTAGCTTGTTATTTGGGAAATGCTAAGTCACTTGTAGTTTCGATTAAATAATCTTGGCGTAATTTATTTGAACCTGTTGCACAGCTCTCGTTTGAGTCTAAGCTGATGGGTTTTGAGCAAAAGAACATCCTATGTGCACAAGCAAAACCGTAAAGCTTTTGATCTAGGTTTCCCTATTGTACATGAAAATTTATCCAAAGCTTTCAAACCCTAATCTAGCATACTATAAAATGAAATCTACAACTAATACAAGTTTAGATGATCACCTCTTGATAGTAGCAAGAATCTTCAATCTTCAAGAGCTTAGTATAACAACTGTAATACATCTAATGGCTCACAAACACTAAGGCAAGAAGATGGTCTAGAAGAGAGGGAAAGGAGACACATTTTCGGCTATAGGAACTCTAGGGTTTCTTCTGTTAGCCGAAAACTAAAGCCCTGGGGTTCCTTATATACTTGAGCTGCTAGGGTTTCAGCCAAAACCCTAATTGGATAGCTTAGGCCTTAAGCAGTCCAATGAATCTTCTGGAATAAGGCATGGGCGATTTTAAGGTGGGCTTCCACCCTAATTTCGTCCCCCCTTATGTCCATAAGGATTCACAGCCCAAAACCAATTATCTTATAATTGCAATACCAGTCCCCTTAGTTCAATTAATCTCTTTTAATCACATAATTAATTTCCTAATTAATTCTTGGTTAATATTAACTAACTAATATGGTTTCTCTTTTAATATATCAATCACACAATACATTAATAAACCATAATATGCTCTTTCTCGATAAATCATCTTGTCAAGTTGCTTTGGTGAAGGCAACCCAAAAGGACCATGCACAACCGGGTCAAGTACATACCAAATATAGTTATGGACTTAGACACTAATCTAACAGTCTCCCACTTGGATAAGTCTAATAACTACAAATGCAAGTACAACTTCGGGATCCGATTAGCAATCGTAACTCTCAAAGACGATGTCGAACTCTGATCTTATCAATAACCTGTCCTTGAGATAAGGGATCGTATAGTCCTCCGTTCTTGATGTCGTGCGGACAATTACATGGAACATAGTTATACTTATTGTCCTGCAGTCTGTTTCTCGATCTCTGATTTGTCTGACACAGAACTTAATTGAACACATCAATTCAGTCCTGACCAGGCCTGGCACATAAGTCAAACCAAATCATCGAGGGGCCTAGATATCAATTTTACCCTCTTAGGATAAAAGGATTAGATAAACTTCGACTTATATTCAGTTATCATTCACTCATCAAATCATGCACAACAATGCGTTTTATAACATCAAGTTACTGATGCGTTTACGCATTATCAATGCACAACCAACTTGCAAACAATAAACGATATATCTAGGTTTAAAGACTATATGATATTATCGTCTTGCGATTACTCGTGATAAATTCCATGAAGTGATGTTAGCAAGTGTGGGTTTAATCCAATGCTCAAATCTTATTCAAAAGCACTCATGAACGTTGCAACAAACTTTTGCTATGTCTAATACACTTTAAACAGTCTACAAACCAATTCATGACATTCTTCTTTCATACCTACTTCCAAAGTATGACTGTGGACTATTCAAATAATCTTATTATTCAGGAAGTCAAAACATGCAAAGTGAAACAATAGGTAAATAATTAACACAAGACAGTAACTTTACTCATAAATAACACTCCTTTATTTAATCATCAAATGTTAATTACAATTTATCTATTACACGTTTCGAAGCTATCTAATCTAAACTAATATCAGCCTTCAGCATAATGCTCCTAGCGTGTTGCAAGTGCTTAACCCTACTCCGTCCCTTCGTAAGGGGATCTGTTGGGTTATCCTCTGACGATACCCTCTTCACTATGAGGAGTCCCTCCTCCACCCGATATCTAATAAAGTGATATTTCATGTCGATATGTCGGGATCTTCCATGATCCCTTGGTTCCTTGGTGAAGGAAACCGCTCATTCATTATCACAGAGAATTTCCATGAGATCCTTTATGGCTGGTACAACTCCAAGGTCTCCGATGAAGTTCTTCAACCATATTGCCTTCTTTGATGCTTCACTCGCTGCTATATACTCTGATTTGCATGTTGAATCAGCTACGGTCTCCTGCTTGGAACTTTTCTAATTCACTACTCCTCCATTCAGGGTAAAGACCCAGCCTGACTGTGAACGGAAATTGTCTTGGTCGGTCTGAAAACTGGTGTCACTATACCCTCGCACCCTTAAGTCATCACTCCCACCGAGGACTAGAAACCATTCCTTGGTCCTCCGAAGGTACTTAAGAATATTCTTGACTACAGGGTTCCCTTGATATATGCTGACCATGCTCAAAGCGAAGGCCACATCAACGTGATTACAGGTCATAGCATACATGATCGAGCCAACTACGGAAGCGTAAGGTACTCGGCTCATCTCTTCTATCTCGACTTCGGTACTCGGACTTTGAGTCTTACTCAACTTGGCATTACTTTGGATCGGTAAATCCCCTTTCATGGAATTCTCCATACTAAAACTCTTTAGTATCTTGTCCAAGTAAGTATTTTGACTAAGTCCTATTAGTCTTTTACTCCTGTTTCTCATTATCCTTATTCCCAGAATATTTGCAGCCTCTCCGATGTCCTTCATAGCGAAACACTTCCTAAGCCAGGACTTATCCTCCTGTAGGTTCGGGATGTCGTTTCCTATGAGTAGTATGTCATCGACATACAAAACAAGGAGGCTAACTATACTCCCACTGGCTTTGACATATACACATGACTCATCCTTGCTTCACCAGAAGCCAAACTCTTTGACTTTCTCATCGAAACAAAGATTCCATCTGCGAGACGCTTGTTTCAATCCATAAATGGATTTCTCAATCTTAGACACTCTATTAGGAAGCTTCGCATCGACAAAACCCTCTAGCTAACTCATGTAAACATCCTCAGCTAACTTCCCATTAAGGAAAGCGGTTTTGACATCCATCTTCCATATTTCATAGTCATGAAATGTAGCAATGGCTAGCATCACCCTAATAGACTTTATCTTCACAACTGGTGAGAAGGTCTCATCATAGTCAACTCCGGGAGTTTAAGTAAAGCCCTTCGCAACTAATCAGACCTTATAAGTTTGTACCTTCCCATCCATGTCAGTCTTCTTCTTGAAGATCCACTTGCACCCGACCGTCTTACGACCCGGAACATTGTCAACCAAATTCCAAACTTGGTTGTCATACATGGACTGAATCTCGATGTCCATAGCCTCTTTCCATTTTATAGGCTCCAAGCTTGCCATGGCTTCCTTCTAGCTGTTAGGTTCATCCAAATTTATCAGTGTACTATCACTAATAAACTTGTCACCTTCTCTTGTTATATGAAAACTATACAACACAGGCAGAACGCTAACTCTGTTGGAATGTCTAAGAGGTAAGGACTCGTCAATTGGTTCAACAGTAGTTTCCTCCTCAAGTTGAGCGCCAGTGTTAGAGGTTCCCTCATCACTTGATTCTTGAAGCTCTTCAAGATCAATTTGCCTCCCACTGTCCCCTTGGCTTATGAGTTCTCGCTCTCTGAAAACCCTCTCCTCACAATGAAGATAACATTGCCACTCAGTTTATAGAAGAGATATCCAAAGTACTTTTGCGGATAGTCGATGAAAATACACCGCTCACTATGAGGTTCGAGCTTGTCGTGAGTCTCTCGTCTTACAAAATCCTCGCAACCCCAAACATTGACATGTGCCAACGAGGGAGCCTTCTCTGTCTACATCTCATGAGGTGCTTTGGCAACCTTCTTTATATGGACTATGTTAAGGATATAGGCAGTAGTCTCTAAGGCATACCCCCAGAATGAGATAGGTAGCGAAGCACGAATCATGACGGAATGAATCATGTCTAGCAATGTTTGATTACGCCTCTCAGCTACACCATTCATTTATGGTATCCTAGGTGGTGTCTATTACGAAACGATTCCGCGTTCCTTGAGGTAGTCGTGGAATTCAAGACTAAGGTACTCTCCTCCTCAATCAGTTCGAAGCATCTTGATTTTCCAACCCAACTGATTCTCCACTTCTTGCTTAAACTCTTTGAACTTTTCAAAGGTTTCTGACTTGTGTTTAATCAAGTAGATATACCCATATCAGCTATAATCATCGGTGAAAGTCACATAGAAGTAGCTCGCATCCCTTATGCTGGATCTAAAGGTCCCACATACATCGGTGTGTATCAGATCCAATAAACCCTCACCCCTTTCACAAGTGCCAGTGAAAGGTGACTTGGTCATCTTTCCAAGTAAACAAGACTCACACACGTCGTCGTCCCTAAGGTCGAATAACTCCAACACTCCATCCTTTTGGATTTAGGCTATGCGTTTCTTGTTGACCTATCCAAGATGACAATGCCACAAGCATGATTTGTCTAAACTATTGGAAGATTCATTATGCAACACATCATTTCCTAAGTTGTCTACAACCATCATAGTTTCATATATTCCATTACACGGCAATGCTTCAAAATAGAAAACACCATTAAGAAAAGCATTAATAGAACCTTTTTCATTATCAAACAAAAATCTAAATCCTTGTCTATACAAACCATGAAAAGAAATGATCTTTCTTGCCATTTCTAGCGAATAGCAACAATTATTCAACTCTAGTCCTAACCCACTACTAAGTACTAAAGGGTAAACTCCAATCTTGGTGATAGGCGACAATCTTCTGTTTCCCATGATCAAGTTTATATTCCCATGCTCCATTTCCCTATTTCTTCTTAGGCCCTGTAAATCATAAAAAATGTGAAAACCACATCCTGTACCAAGAACTCAAGAAATAGCATGCGATGAGTTATTTGATTGAATAATGTAAATACCTACGAAGGACGGCTTGATCTTCCCATCCTTGATATCTTGCAAATATTCAGGCAGCTTCGTTTCTAATGCCCCTTCTCATGGCAGTAGTAGCACTCTGCATCCTTTGGGTTGGAGGTGGGTGCAGCGGGACCAACCTTGGTTCCACTATAAAAGGTGCCATCATGGGACTTTCCCTTATGGTGGCTCTCCGAAGGAGCCTTCCTCTTCTTACCCTTCCCATGCCCAATAGCTAAGAGGGGGGGCAGTTGTAGCGGGATTTGATGCAACGGATTTATCCTTAAGGTTGCTCTCAGCAGTCGTCAACAAGCCTTAAAGCTTGCTCAAGCTGACCTCCTCTTTGTTCATGTGGTAGGTCATGTGAAACTGGTTGAAGCAGGGTGGCAGTGAGTGAAGAATGATATTAAGCACCAACTCTTCATCGAAGTTAACATTTAACTTTAGCAGGTGGTCAACATGTGACATCCCCATTTTCGCGGCCAGAAAAGACCGATTTTGTTTATGCTTGTTTGAAAATCAGAGTACATTTTAAAGAAAAGTGTTGTGGAATTTGCTCCCGGAAAAACATGATAAATACGTTATCAAATCATTTTTTGAAGAAATGTATTCTATTCATTTTAAAACTTTGGGATGTCATCGTCAATATAGAAACATAAGAATAAATAGAACTTACATTCATTAACACTAGTGATTTACATCTCCTTAATCTCTCAGTGTAACGTAACTTCATATCGATACTTGTGATCAAATAAACTTGAGTGGGTCGGGTTGTGAAATCTGGTGAGTACATAGGGTTTTCAACCCAAAATAATATAATTATGTTTAATCATTAAACAATCAAGCCAATTACCCATCCCCATTATATTCTTTATTTCTTAAGTATCTCCCCTAAGAACCATTTATCATTCACTCATTCAATCCTAAGGAGTAGGCACGAATTCCATCGTTCTCAATGACATAGTTATCAATATTATCTATTAAGCACATCTGCCAATATTATCATTTAGGCGTAGCTACCAAAATTATGACATTCTCTATTAGGTGTAGTTGTCGATATTGTCCTTTGGGCGCAGCTGCCGGGATTATGATGTTCTCTATTAGACGCAACTGCCGATACTAACCTTAGAGCGTAGCTGCTAGGATGTTTAGAGTAGATTAAAAAAATCTATAGGTTATGGGGCGACTGCCAATGCTCATCTATAGGGTACTAGGTCCATTGCTGCCAATGTTCACCTATAGGGCACTATGTCTATACTGCCAATGTTCCTCTATATCAACTTTCATCCCTCATCATTCATCTAAACATGTTTTACCCAACATATTTTGAAGATATAAAATACATATACAATTTAAATCACGTAAAACCTGTATAAAATCGTTCATCCAACATAGATACCAAGTATACAGATAATATGCACACATAGCACGTAATTTATATAAAATACTTCATATCTATGTGTAAGATGAAAGTAACTATGCACTCACTTGTTAAAGTGATGATTCCAAACTCAGACAGCGCTTCGCTTCTTAACAATATAATTTCCTTCACTGAAACCAAGTATTATTACCACTAGATTTTAGTCTAATATTTATTGCAACTGATTATTAGTCTATATTCGTCAATGACTCATAGTCTATTCATGATCTATCAAGTAAGGAATAACAAGGTAGTATCATATCGGAGGTAGGGTCCGTTTGGTATACGACGTACACTGTTTGGAAATGCCACTTTAAACACCTCACTAAATCACAGCCTAGACATCATCCTCGTAAGTAGATCAATTAATATATCGACTTTGAATCACTGATAAATCTTATTTATAGGTTCATAATAATGATATTATATATTAAGATATAAGCTATATTTAAAGTAGGGTAGGCGTATCTCACTTACAACGGGTTTTGCTAAAAACCGGGTTCAGCTGGAGACGAGCTTCTGAGCCGAAAAGCTCTTTTTCTCGGAATCTTCGGGCGCTTCGGGTCTTTCCTCTAACAACTTGAGGTTACTAGGGATTTAGAGGGGTTTTAGGAGTCTATAGAGAATTTGATAAGATTAAAACTAAACTTGAAGATCGATTAGATCTTTGTAACAGGTAGTGCGAAGAACATAAACAATAAACAAGACAAAGATGAATCACAATATGTCGAATGATTAATTCAAACAATCCTCAGCAGAGCTCGACTAAGAACTTCCGCTGTAGAGGACTTAGGGTTACAGAACGATAATGAAACTACTCTCATCGATCTATTCTTTTGTTACTATCGTTTCAGTCGTTAACCAAAGATGCATGCAAGCACCTATATTTATAATAAACCCTATCAAGCTCACGGTTGGACAGGCCCAAACCGGAGTTACAAAACTGGACTAACTAGCGAGCCCAATCGACGCAATACTTAACAAAACATGACCCAACAATCTCCCCCTTTGCGTCAAATTGGAGCGAGACTACTTCTTCTTCTTGCTTGGGCCAGCAGCGGGAACTTTCTTCGTGGTATCAAACAAACGAGAGATTAGCACAAGGATCGTCTGTCTGAACCGAATGTACCAATGTATCATGTCATCGAAGTACTTGATATCATCCGCTGTGTTTTGCTTTCATCTGTGGATGATCCCCAACACATGCTCTAGGCAAGCAGTGGTGTACGGATGTTTATCAGCTAAGGCAAAAAGACATTTCTGTCCTTCGTTCCTAGTAAACATGACTGAATTCCGTCTCGAGTCAATTTTGCCCATCTGCATTTGGTTCAGATCACTGGCTGAGCCAACAGGAGATATTGTTGGTTTCTTCTTGAAGACGCTTGCTATCTCCTGATCCATCAATGCAACTTCCATGATGTAGCACACGAGCATCCTTTTGAAATGATCGATAATCGGACCGTATTCAGCTTCATTGGTCAGAAGGATGTTGTGCAAGATTATCCAATCATGGGGATTGAGGTTCGGAAGATCTGCTAAAGAAATGGCATGTTCGGTTTTGGCAGACTCCCGAAGCACCTTGAACCGAACGTTGATGAAGTTCCCTTCACTATACGGCTTCAAGAACCGAACGTTTATAATTTTCTAAGCGCTCCAAGTCTGATATTGAGGATGAGCAATCTTCAGATAGAAATTAATCAAGTCCCGATAAACCTGTGGATGAGGATGAGGGAACTCTGAAACGTTGGCGAAGGCGTGAAAGATGAACGCCTTTCGGGTCAGAGGCATGTCGAATTGAGAGTCGACAGTGTTGGAACAATCAAGCGATATAACAGGTTCCAGCCACAAGATGCTTGGAGTGTCGATGGCTTCTTTTATCATCCTCTCGAGAGTCCAGACAGGAAAAAGAGTTTTCCTACTCTCAAGAAGGTCGTGGGCTTCCTTCTGTTTTCTTTCTGCTTCTTCAGCTTCTTTAGCCACACGAGCACTGATATCAGCATCATCGACTCGACGTTTTCGCTTTAAAAGATCAGCGATACTCTCTTGATCTTCATCTTCATCCTCAACAATATTCTTGCCTTTATCTTTCACACCAGAACCAAAGGCTTGACCTACTGGAGGAGGTTCGGTTGTGTGAGTTGCCTTTGAGGGTGGAGGTGGTTGAGACATGGACTCCTTCTCTCCCCCTTGTTTCGGAATGGACACGAAAACAAGAAGCCCTTCAATTTTGCTTAGCAGGGCAAGGGCGGGAGCGAGCTTCTCTGCAAGGTCTCGCCTCACAGTGTAGTTCAGGATGGGATCATGTGCTTCAAGGATGTTGGATATGGCAGAGTGGACATCCGAAACACACGACTTAATCACCTCCCTTTCGGACGGAAGAGAATCAACCTCCTGTTGAGAGTTAGAGAGTTGAACACTCTTGACCTTCATAGCGGTGGTCTTCCAGGCTAAAATCCATCAACGAGTTCTCAGCAGCCAAATCGGCTTGGAGCTTTGAGAGACGCTCATCAATAGTAGCACGAAATGTTGAGTTGTCGTCTGAGAGCGTTTGACGAAATGAAGCGAAGGACTTCAACTCAGTGGAGACAAATGTGGCCAACTGTTGAACAATTGGTTCCAACGTAGTCTTAGCGGCATTTGCACTCTCCTGTAAAGACTTTAACAGGGCAGAGGCATCAGAAAATAGTTTATCGACTTTTTCGGTCGCAGCCTGACAGGCTTTTGTTGAGGCATCAATGGCGGAGGTTGCAGAAGCGAGAGAATCTTGCTGAGCCTTTGAGAAAGCATCAACAATCATCTGAACTGCATCTTCAGAAAGTGATGGTTGAGACGTGGAAGAAGAGGCAATGAGCAAGTCAACCTTGTCATGGAGCCCCTTGAGATGTTTCTTTGTAACCGTAGCGTCATCATCATCATCGCTCTGTACTTGAAACGGACTATAGTAGACCGAGTCAAACGTCATATTTTCCCCGCCAAGGAATGTTTCGTCTCCCTCGGAGGCGTGACCGGGAGATGGTGGTGGTGAAGAAGCTGGTGGTACCGTAGTATGGGTAGGTTTTGGTTGGGTTGTTTCGGGTGTAGGTGTGGGTGTAGGTTCGGGCGTTTTGGTAGTTTCGGGTGTGTTGGTGGTTTCGGGTGCTTGAGTGGTTTTGGGTGCAGTAGTATGAACCCCCGTATCAGATACGTTGGCTCTAACATTTGCAATGGATGTTGTGGTTGCATCGGTGAATATTGGTGGTGACATTGGGATTGAAGTGTTTGGAATGTGTGTAAAGGGGTTTATGGTGGGAATGGAAGTAGGAATAGTTTTAGGAGGAGAGGGAATTGGAGAAGGAGGGATTTGAATTTCAAGGGTAGGAGATCTGGGTGGAGTGTTGCCTCGTGGAGAGTCTTCAGAATCCGAACTCTCACCCTCAGACTCGCTTGAGGAGGAAGCGATAACAGCTTTCTCCTGGGTTGGGTTTTTCGCCTCTTTTGCTGCGGAGACTGAGCAGCCTTTATGGGTTTCCTCTTCTTTGGAGACGGGCCTTTAGCTCCTTTCGCCATATGTTTCCCCTTATCAGCCTTCTTGCCTCTTGGAGCAGGCTTGTCGGCGTCATGAATAGACTTCAACATCTCCGGAGTGAGATCCCTTGTACCGGAACGCTTAAATTCTTTGTAAGTTCTAATAATCCGGCTATCAGCTGGAACGTCACCATACATAGACTCCGGAATTGAACCGTTGAATGGAAACTTGGAAGCATCTGAGACAATGATCTTTGTGGTATGAAATGTACCAATCGAAGACATCGGAGCACCGGCGACAATGGGGACGTGGTACTTGTCCATCACCCATTTCGTGATCAAGGTCCAAAACCTAGCGTAAGAAACTTCTGAATGCCTTGAGGAAGAGGAGAGACTCTGGATGAGTTGTTTCCATAGAACAGACCCATAATCTACATTGATGCCATTGTAGATACCATACATGATTGACATAAATAGTCGACTGGCACCATCAGAGCCAGCACTCCTTTCAGAAAGGCCTTTGAATAAAACAGTGAACATCCTGTTCCACTGTGGAGGCAGGCACGACTTCTTGAATTTCGCGACTGAAGTAAGCACCTCCGTATAACCCATGTTGTAAAACATATTGAACAAGTGCCCCAGTGGAATCGTCTCAGTATTAACCCTCGTAGAGTCAGCTTCAAACCCTAACAGGGAGCAAAATCGTTGCTTGGAAATTGATGCTTTGTGCTGAAAAACGTCAAAGAAGATTCTGTCAACCGCTTTGTCATAATGAGCAGTCGCAAAGATTTGTGACAAGAACTCCATTGGAACTGATTCATCTCTTGTAAGTGCAGGAGCGATCGGAGAAAATCACAAGCACTCGATTATAGGGAACATGAAGGCATCGTAAGACTGAGGAGCTAAATCAATGATGAGGCTTTGTTAAGGGCGAATGGGAAGTATATGGGATGTTGCGTGAATAGAAGATGAATCTGCCATTGTTTGAAGAGAGTGAAGAAGATGATGAACAGGGAAGAATCAAGGAATTTTGGCTCTCTGGGAATTTTGATGGCGGTAAAGAGGTAAATGAAGGATTGTGTTGCCTTGTATACTGGGGTTTAAGGAGAGAGAAAGATCTTCCCAAATCTTCGATTGAGAATGGAAGGGTTTTTCGGAGTTGACTGATGCGTGACAGTTGGGGTTGTCGATGATCACGCATGAGAGAGAGTGTCAGACCCCTAAGAACACGCCTCCCATCAAGCGTCGTTTGAATATAAACCGTTTCAAATTCACACGCGCTTCTGCGACGCCATTTGGAGATAAGACGTTTCCAATTTGCATGCGTTCCCTTTTAGCGTCGTTTGAAATCAAATCGATTAGACTCCCGCCTGAGTCAGCATGTCATCATCTTATCCTTTTAAATTGTAACGGCATCTTTTGAACAATGCTCCCACGTGGATTAAAATTAACCACAACTTGTAATTAACCACCAATCCAATGAAAATGCCTGTAATTAATAGAACCGGAATTTTGGAAAATTAAAGATTTTCGTGCTAAGGGTGTAAAAGAAAAGAAATAAAGCAATACTTTTTAGGGAAAAAATTGTGATGTCAATAAAGACACGAAACAAATGATCCCGGGCACGAATCTCTTTCTTCAAAGTCAAGAGAGACCTTAAAGTGTTTGTTTGGTTTCCCGTTGGAATAACGATCAAACACTTATTAAGAAGTGTTGAAAGGCTTCTTTTAATTAGGCTTCTTAGGGTGGCTTTCGCTTTGATTCAATAGTCCTAATCTTGAAATAAGATAGAAAGTGAACAAAGTACTTGTGAGACCGGTGTAGTCTGTTGAACAAGTAGGTTGGTAATAATTTTAAATTAGCTGGGAAATATAAAATCTCAACAAAAATTAAAAACTGGATCCCAAGGGAAGAAATGTTATTGTTTTTAACAATTTCATAGGAATCACACAAAAGAGAAATTTGAGATTTCATGAAAATACGTCCGTCAATTCATTAGTGAAAACTAGAGCAAATTAGTTGTTCACCGTCAATTCAGATTGGGTATTGAATTTTGGGTTTCACTCAGCTTGTAGTGGCACGAAACTAAGATCATGAATGCAGTTATTGGGTAACCATAAACCACAGTGGTAATTTCTGAGAGTCTCAAGGGTTACGTTTGTGAACTGAGTGGGATGGAGAAATGTAATGTAGATGGTGTAAGAAATCAAAGTACCTCTGCTGTGAAAAATAGGACTAAGCAGAAAACTCTTATCTCTTGTGAGAAGAAAGTTAGGTAGCTCACGATTAGAATAAATGGGATAGCCTAATTGGGAAGACAAGGTTTGTGTATACCAAGTCATTAAGGCTATTATTCATAATCAGATGAGGCTTTGGACACATACAGCAGCATGCTTCTAGGGACACTTAACTAATTCAACAATTTCCCCCATAAACAAACACACAAATAAAATTAAAGCCAAAAAAGAAATAAAGAACAAAATATTTTTGGAGTTTTTGAAATTATATATTAAGAAAAATATTTTTGGAAGTTTTGATAAATAATAGTGAAAGAAAAAATAAATAAATAAAATAAAATAAAATAAAAAATAAAAAAATAAGACTGAGAAAGAAAATAAAAAGTTAAAAAAAAAAACTTTGGAACCGAACCTGAGCGTTCGGTCTATTTCGGTTGTGAGAATTTGAGAAACCGAACCCGAGCGTTCGGTCTATTTCGGTTGTGAAAAACTTTGGAACCGAACCCTAGCGTTCGGTCTATTTCGGGTGAGAAAAATTGAGGAACCGAACCCGAACGTTCGGTCTATTTCGGTTACCAAAGAAAATAGATTTTCAAAAAGCGAATACTTTTGACAATAAGATAAATGAATTTGGAACAATTGTACATGAAATTTACAACCAAGAAAACCACCTTTGATTGATGAGCGAAAAGCAGATTATCCAACCGAACCCGAGCGTTCGGTTCATTTCGGTACATGAGTACAAGACCCGAACCCGAACGTTCGGTCTATTTCGCTTCTTACTTTTGAGTTTGAGAGGTAATTTGTGGTACTGACTCTGATTCCATCATGCCTAGCCCTTGTAGAATTTTGTTGAACGACGCTTTAGGAAGGGCTTTGGTAAAGACGTCAGCCAGTTGATCAGTGGTTCTAACAAAATGAATTTCAACGTTCCCCTCTTCCACATGATCTTTAATGAAGTGATACCTCAGTGCTATGTGCTTGGTCTTGGAGTGTTGTACTGGGTTATGACAGATCCTAATTGCACTTTCAGAGTCACAATATAGTGGGATCTTTTTCATATTGAGTCCATAGTCCCGGAGTTGACTTTGGATCCAAATCACTTGAGAAGTGCAGGAGGCAGCTGCAATGTATTCTGCTTCAGCTGTGGACAAAGACACACAAGTTTGTTTCTTTGATTACTAGCTAACCAACTTCCCATCAAGGAATTGGCAGCCTCCAGTGGTGCTTTTCCTGTCTAGTCCACAACCTCCAAGGTCTGCATCTGAGTAGGCTTGAATGAAGAAGCCTGAGTTGGAAGGATACCATAGACCTAAAGAGGTAGTTCGCTTGAGATAACGAAGTATGTTCTTCACTGCAAGCATATGAGGTTCACGTGGATTCGCCTGAAATCTAGCACAGTAGCATACAGAGAACATTATATCAGGCCTGCTAGTAGTAAGATACATCAGAGAACCGATCATCTGGCGATATAGCGTAATATCAACTGCTGGCTTATCCAAGGATGGAGTGAGCTTGGTGTCGAACGCCATTGGAACTTTAACCTTTGAATCTCCCATCATGCCAAATTTTGCCAGGAGAGTCTTTGTGTAAGCTTCCTGATTAATAAAGATGCC
This sequence comes from Lactuca serriola, assembly GCF_051521515.1. NCBI lineage: Eukaryota > Viridiplantae > Streptophyta > Magnoliopsida > Asterales > Asteraceae > Lactuca > Lactuca serriola. The sequence goes on along the minus strand of NC_136416.1, from coordinate 170,145,266 downwards.
TTTGGGTCCCTGTCTAATATTTAAACCAAGGAAAAAGTTAATTGGACCCATTGAGCTCATTTCAAATTTAGTCTCCATCAGCTTTCTGAATTCAGCCGTTAAGCTAGGATTCGTTGAGCCAAAGATGATATCATCGACGTAAATTTGAACAATCATAAGGTGGTTACCTTCCTTCTTACGAAAGAAGGTTGGGTCAACCGAACCTTGTTTGAATTTGGACATCTTTAAAAACTTTGTTAGTGTTTCATACCAAGCTCTCAGAGCTTGTTTCAGTCCATATACGGCTTTGTCCAAAATATAACAATGATTAGGGTACCTTTCATTTACGAATCCAGGAGGTTGCTCCACGTACACTGTTTCTTCAATTTCTCCATTTAGAAATGCACACTTGACATCCATTTGGTAGACTTTAAAGTTTTTGTGTGCAGCATAGGCAAGAAATATTCTAACGGATTCCAGCCTAGCTACAGCAGCAAAAGTTTCTTCATAGTCAATTCCTTCCTCCTGACAGTATCCTTTCACCACTAGACGTGCTTTGTTTCGTATCACGTTCCCTTCCTTGTCCATTTTGTTTCTGAATACCCATTTGAGACCAGCAAATGAGGCATTTTGAGGAGTTGGAATGAGGCACCAAACTTTGTTCCTTTCGAATTCATTCAGTTCGTCTTGCATAGCTTGAACCCAATCGGAGTGATCAAGAGCAGTGTTAACTGTCTTTGGTTCAACTTTTGATACGAAGGAGTTAAACATACAGAATTCTACTTTTAAAAATAAGGAAGTTTGTTTTGCCTTAAGTTGTGATCGGGTCAGAACCTTTTTAGAGACATTACCGACAACTTGAGAGACAGGATGATCTCTGGTCCATTTGACAAGAGGAGGGTAATTTGGATCATAGGATGGATCCAATTCAGCGTTTACCATCTCTTCTAGTTCGGATTGACTTTCATCGTCACAAAGCATATCGGCATTCTCCCCCTCGACAGATAAGCTTTCAGGTATTTCTTGAGTATCTTGAGCTACAGAGGTTTCTGGCGGTGCTGAGCTTTCGGGTGTTGATGCACCTTCGGGTGGTGAGGCACTTTCGGTTGTTGAAGAGCGTTCGGGAGCAGCTTGAGAACTGTTCTCCCCCTCAACATGTGAGCTCGGCTGTGATGACGAAGATGGATCCTCCCCCTCGACTGAAGCATTGTGCTATGGAGATTTGTTGGAACTGGATACTCCTTCATTCATTCACGTTGTAGCATCTTCGACAAGTTGCTTCAGATGATCTACCCTGTTGTCTGCTACGCTGGCTTCCGAGAGAATGGCCTTCTCTGGTTCATCAAATAACTCGACGAACTTCTCAAAGAGGTTTGCAATCGAGACTGTGACTTGACCTGTTTGAGGAAAGATTTCTCCAGCTATGTCTTCGTTGGCCTTTAGATTTTTGACATAGCTATCATCAAAAGTCACGTAATAAGTTTCTTCTATTTTCCTCGAGCGTTTGTTTAATACCATGTACGCTTTAGAAGTGAGAGAATAGCCCAGAAAAATCCCTTCATCGGCTTTGACATCAAACTTGTTGCGGTGTTCTTTAGAATTGAAGATGAAGCACTGTAAACCGAAGACATGGAAAAATTTGACATTTGGCTTCCTATTGTTGATGATCTCATAAGGAGTGAGAGTGAATCGCTTATTGAGATATGACCTGTTCTGTGTAAAACAAGCTGCAGAGATAGCATCAGCCTAAAAATATAAAGGTAAAGAAGCAAAACTTAGCATGGTTCGGGCCGCTTCACACAAAGATCGGTTTCGTCTTTCGACAATTCCGTTTTGTTGAGGTGTGTAAGGAGCTGAGAAGTTGTGACTGGTTCCTTTTTCTGCCAAGAATTCTTCGAATTCTTTATTTTTGAACTCCAACCCATTGTTGCTCCTGATGTTGCGAACGACTTTCTTCAGCTGTACTTCAACCTGCTTGATGAACATCTTTAGCTTGTGAGTCGCTTCAGATTTAAGCTTCAGAAAGAACACCCATGTAAAACGCAAAAAGTCATCAACAATAACAAGAATGTACTTGCTACCGCCGATGCTTTCGATAGATGATGGACCACACAAATCAATATGAAGTAACTCTAGTGGTTCAACAACTTTAGTGTTTATTATTGATGGATGACTTTGACGACTCTGCTTCCCCATTTCACATGAAGCACACAGATGTTCTCTATCGTACTTGAGTAATGGAAGACCTCGAACATGACCCCCAGTGACAAGTTTGTTGATATCCTTAAAGTTGAGATGTGAGAGCCTTCGGTGCCACAGCCAGCTTTCGTCAGATTGTTCTTTGGATAACAGGCAGATAGCTGGATTCCCTTTGATGGGTTTGAGGTTCAGGGGAAACATTTCACCTTTGCGCTCCGACTTGAGAATAACTCTTTTCGTCTTCTTCTCAATTATTTCTGAACCCTCATCGTTGAATGAAACCTTGAGACCGGTACCTCCAACAAGCCGAGATACACTGATGAGGTTATGTTGTAGTCCTTCTATGTATGCAACCTTCCTAATCGTGAAATCACCGTTTGTAATCATTCTATAGCCTTTTATGGTGCCGAAGGGGTTGTTCCCGAACTTGACATTTCCACCGTTTGAAAGAGACCTAAATTCCCTTAGCTCTTCCTTCCTTCCTGTCATGTGACGCGAGCAGCCACTGTCAATGTACCATTCTTCGTCAAACTGCTCATCACTGATAACCTGCAAAAATTAAGCAGATTTAGGAACCCAAAGTTTCTTGGGTCCACGTGAGCCTTTCACAGGAACAGGAATAGTAAGAGAGATGTCAACAAGATATGTTCTTTTTATTAGTGTTGTTTCATCTTTCTTTTTGATGGTGAAAACCTTAATTTTATTGGGATTTGTTGCTCTTGTTTTGGACTCTGGTTTAACTGACGAAACCTTTAATTTTCCTTTCAGATCAGTTGATGATTTAGGTTTTTGAGAGCGAACAGAATAGAATTTAGAATGTGGTTGAGAGGAATTAGAAGAATTGAAAGAATTAGAAGAGTTAGAATGAAAGAATTTAGACTGAGATGATTTCTTGACTCGAGATTCTAGGTGACCCTTTTGTTTTTGATCATCAGTGGGACCGAACCTAGAATTTTGGTCGCTTTTGCTCTCTGAACCGAATCTTTGCTTTCGGTAGATAGTGTTCTCTGAACCGAACCTCTGCTTTCGGTTGATATTGTTTTCTGAACCGAACCTCTGCTTTCGGTTGTTATTGCTCTCTTGTGATCTAACAGTACTATTCTCTGACTTTAAATTTCTGTCACGATATGAGAAATAGGCATTTTGAGATTGCCAAAACTGTTTTCTTTCAAAGAGATTCTTCTTGTATCTCTGATTCCTTTGCTGTTTTTGATTTCTCACCTGCTTCGGCTGATGATGGATATTCGCTTTTGGTTTTTGTTTTCCATCAGCTGGTTCACTCTGAACTGATGATGTTTCGCTTAAAGGAGTGACTTCTTTTGAAGGAATTCCTTTTTATTCAGGAACATCTTTTGTACCACTAGTACTTGGCACGTCGAAGCTATCAGGCTTGTTCAAAGGTTCTGGCACATATCTGCCTTTGGTTTTCCATGATGTCCTTTCTGACAGACCAACTGTTTCGTCAGCATTGTTGATAGGAGCTGACCAGAAGAACTCATCGCAACCATCAGCATTATCTTCGTTTACAATGGCTATGAGTTCAGCTGTCTGATGTTCGGTTACACCTGTGACCTTATACACCTGATTTGGAGTGGTTCTAACCTTTTGGTATACTACAGCCTTTTCTTCAAGGATCGGGGACTTTTGTTGGGACAAACGAGGAAACTCCACAGAATTTTCTGAAATAAGATTCTTGTGGTTTTTGGGTTCGCTCTTGACAAACTCAGAACAGTCAACTACGTCCTCTACAGAAATTTCACTCATATCATCGTCATCATTAAGCTCAGATGCATTTTCAACATCAATTTTATTCTTTGAGCTCAAGTTGGTACTCAATGAGTCAAACTTTTGTATGGTTTCGGTCCTTAGTTTCAGTTTATCATTTTCATCCAAAAGGTTTTTCAGCATGTCCTTATGGTCCTTGGACTTTATGAAAGATTCGATTTTGTCTAGACCATACATATATGTCGGATTAACATCCTCAGACGAAACAACACTTTCACAATTATACGCTTCAGCATCAATTTCATCCCCCTTAAACTCACGGAAGGGCAAAATCATGCGATGAATTTTTTGTCCTATTTCACAGTCCAAATGAAGCTGAGTGATATTAGTATAAAGACGCTTAGCAATTAAACAAAAGACATTTCTTTGTTTTAAAAGTTTTAAATTGTCTCTTTGCAAATAAATGTTTTCATCCTTGGTTTTGATTAACTCCGACTCCTTCAGTTCGATCCACATCCTTCGTTCCTCACTCTTTGAAGACACCCTGCTTATTTGGTCAGTTAGGTTAGAATTGGTGACTCGTGTTTGAGTTAAATTGTTGTCTAGATGAGAGATTCTTGAATTAACATTTTTTAATTCTTTTTCATATGAACTTTGTGGGACTTTGAATGCAATAAAAACGGATTGTACCTTCTTGATTAATTCATCAAGTTCGTTGAACTGCACGCTGAGCGGTTTTGCTGTGAAGCACAAGTCCTCTCGCTCCTTTGTGTCTTCATTCCCACCATCTATGTTGTATCCCCTCATCTGAGACACATCAGACACCATCAAGCATTTTCCACCGCTACCCTCATCTTTCGCCACATAAGCCTTTCCATGAGAAGGCTTCCTTACTTCATCATCCTCAGAGTCGGTTGACTAGATCTCCACGCCACCGAACTCATCATTCGCTACCGAACCCTGTACAATTAAAGCATTCATAGAAGGGTTAGCAGTAGATTTCTTTCTCTTGATCTCTTCCAGCCTTTTCAACAACACTGCTTCTTCATCTTTCTCCTCATCCTTTTCTGCCATTTTCTTAAGAACACAATCTTTGGCATAGTGGTTCTTTCCTCCACAATAATAGCAGCTCACTCCCGAATCTCCTTCAGCTTTCGGTTCCTTCTTTGGTTCTTCTGCCTTCGGTTCTTCCCTGACCTTTTTAGAACTATAACTTCCCTGCCAATTTCGGTTCTTATTGGTGGGGAACCTTTTCTTGATGAACCTTTTTGGGTTCGACACCATCATTGCATAGTCTTCAGAGGTAAGGTCATAATCCTCTAGGTTGAGGTCTTCATCTTCCATCATAGCTTTGCTTTTGGACAGAAGGGCCAATGAACCCAAGCTTGAAACCACATTTTTCTCCTGTAACATGATCTTTTCTTGAGATTTCAGAATGCCTACCAGTTTCGCCAAAGAGTAAGATTTGAATTGCTCATGCGCTTTAACCGTGGACACAACCGCTCTCCACTCAGATCTAAGACCGTTTAAAAAGGTAACCTTTTGTTCAATCAACTTCCTTTAAATATCATGTTTAATCATCTTACTGAGAAGATGATTGAAGCGATCGAATGTCTGAGTTACAGTTTCTTCAGGAATCTGCTTGAATTCACCAAACTCGGAGAGTAGCAAGGTTTGAATGGAATGCTCAAGATCCTCGTCCGTAGAATACAATTCTCGTAGCCTATCCCATATTTCTTTGGCAGTTGTGCATGAACTCACCAGCCTGAAAGTGTCAAATTGAAGAGCGAATCTGATTAATCTCAATGCTTTAATATTGCACTGAAATTTATCTTTTTCGTCTTGAGCAATATCTTTAACGTCTTTCAAAAGATCATTATACTCCTTCTGAGTTTTAATAATTCTTGAAGTTGCTGAATGAGCGAATGGTCCAGATACGATTGCTTCCCAGATGAGATATCCATTATCCTCAGATCCGATGATATAATCTTCAAAATGATGTGCCCAGACTTCGTAATCCTGAGTATAAAGAATGGGAATCTTTGTCGTTGATCCAATGTTGTTTGAAATGTTAATGGGATTGGATTGTGACTCGTCCATGCTTGATCGAATAACCTGTTTAAAAGATCAGACTTGTAATGTATTAAATTAGGGCAAAACAAATAAATGCTGAGTTACGTCAATTATGGGATGACGGCTCAATAAATATTGATTAATGCGGAATAACCCTAATCGCAACCTTTTTCACAGAAAAGATGTGTATGAATTACACAGCCTCCTGCTCTGATACCAATTGATAAGATTAAAACTAAACTTGAAGATCGATTAGATCTTTGTAACAGGTAGTGCGAAGAACATAAACAATAAACAAGACAAAGATGAATCACAATATGTCGAATGATTAATTCAAACAATCCTCAGCAGAGCTTGACTAAGAACTTCCGCTGTAGAGGACTTAGGGTTACAGAACGATAATGAAACTACTCTCATCGATCTATTCTTTTGTTACTATCGTTTCAGTCGTTAACCAAAGATGCATGCAAGCACCTATATTTATAATAAACCCTATCAAGCTCATGGTTGGACAGGCCTAAACAGGAGTTACAAAACTGGACTAACTAGCGAGCCCAATCGATGCAATACTTAACAAAACACGACCCAACAGAATTTAGAGAGAGAAAGAAATATGGTGTGAAGAAAATATGAAGAGTTCATCTCTTATTTATAGGGGTATTCTCGTAGAATATGCCCTAAATTTTGTCCATATCTTCCGCGTTCAAGATTTGTTTTCTACGTTCTATATATCCACGCGTTGGTATTTATGAGTACTAAACTTTCATTTAGACCTCGTCGACTAATTCTCATTCTATCTCCGATTTGCAAAACTGTATCGAATTTATCGCGCTCAAAGGACTAATTTTCATCCGTATCTTTCGCATACGAGCTCTATTATCGACATTATTTATATCCACACGTTGGTATTTACGATTACTACAACTTTCATTTAGATCCCATCGGCTAATTCACACTCTATCTCAGATTTACAAAACTATATCGAATTCGCTGCGCTCGAAGAGTAGGGACTAGGTTTCATCCATATCTTTCGCATACAAGCTCCGTTTTCGACTGTCTTTGTTATCGTTGAGTTCCTATTAACGATATCTTCAATTCTCTTCTAGACTATTTTGGTTAAAAATCGACCGATCCAAAATTCGAATTTCGGGTTACTACTTTGCTAAATCTTAGAAAAATCATAACTTCCTCATACGAAGTCAGATTTGGACATTCTTTTTATGCACACTCTCGGTTTAACATATACTACAACTTTCGTTTAGATTGCTAAGGCTAGAAATTATTTTATCATAAATTCACTTTTTACGATTCCCAGTGTCGTGTCGGTTTTGCCGTAAAACTTTGACGGGTCATAACTTCTTCGTTATAACTCGGATTTCAGCGTTCTTTATATGTACGGAACCCTTGTGACGTATACTATAACTTGGTTAAGATTACTCATTCTAAATAATCTTCCATCAAAAAGTCATTTTTGATGCTCATTGTCTCTAAATTGACTAGCCCGAATTTGCGGGCGTTACGATTTATCTCTGCATTTTTTGCAGATGGGCAGTGACAAACTCTCCGTCCCTCATCTTGGTCGTGATCATCGAAGTGATGATCTCATACCTCTCTTTCCTGTCACTCTGGTGGTACCGGTCCAGCAAATCCTGGTGCATCTTATATGGATAGTAGTCCTTGTAGGATTTTTGGAGTTTTGCAGTCATGTCATGAGCATGATGTAATAGAATTTCGTAGCATCATGCTGGTGGGCCTCAAAGGCATCAGTCTCCTCGGGAGTAGCAGTGTTGATGTTCACCTCCTTCAGCTCCTTGTTGAGGACATACTCCTTTTCCTCGTAGCGGGTAACCATTCGGATGTTCCGGATCCAATCATTAAAATTGGTCCCATCGAAGATCACCCTCCCACACAAGTTCGTGAGTGAGAATGAGCCGGATGAGGTTGAGCCTGAATCATTGTTGTTGTTTGAGTTAGACATCTGAAAAGGAAAAGAGACAAAGTTTAATTACATAAGAATGCTCAATTAAACACCCAAATTAGAAATTAGGGCTAGGATCCAACAACATTATTTGCAATTTAGAAGAGGGATGTCTTAATCTAAACAACAAATAATTTCAAGGTAAGTGAATGATGATTCACTAATTTCCACCATGAAAAACAAAAAGAATTAAGTTTTAAATGTATTGAAAACTCCTAGATCTTTTGAGATTCATTGAACTTCTCAATGGCATGTTTAAATCTCAATATGCCCTTCAAGTTTGTGACTGGGATACCGAGGATCACAAACAAGGTGTGAATAACCATACAAATGTACATGGTGCCCCTAATGTTACATTCACCTAATCAATGTGTCGGTTAGCCACACACGCTCCATTGATCTATAACAAACATCGAGTCACCCTTTTCCACCTTTGTTTAGAGCCAAATTAGTGTGCCGGTTAACCACACACACTCCACTAACGTCTTAGCAAGTGTATAAAGTGTAATTTCATGGAATAGCATCAAATTCACATTTTTCCTAAAGTAACTAAGATTGGGAATTTTATAAAAACATTTAGTTACTTTATTAATCATTGTACTTTTAATGAGGAACTGGTTGCCTTATCCTACCCGTCCGGCTAACGACCCTCCACCAATCAAGGAAGCGGTGGGTGAGAGTAGACACCCATTAAACGGCCATTTTATAGGCCATAACCTTATACCCCCCTTAGAGATTAGCTTCATGAATGAGGCCTACTAACGGTAAGACTAGCATTTATCTTATACATATATAATGATTATTCTTATAATATTATAATAGTATAGGGTTGAATTTTAAACTTGTAAAATTCTAGGGTTTGGAATTTAATTTTTTCAAAATTAAACTTTCTAATCAAAAATTTAAATTTCAAAACTATCTAGATCAAAATTCAAATAATACAATTAAAAAATTAATATGGAATTATCTAATTTTGACCTAATCGAATTACATGAAAGATAATTGATCAAATAATTCAAATAATTAAGATTTATCAAATAAGGTAATAATTATCTAATTAAATGATAAATATCTTTTATTTTTACAAGGATAATCACAAGGAATCAATAAAATTTGGATTTTATTAACTAAAAACAGTTATGGTAATTATCCTAAGTCAAAATTAGCAAAAATCCCAAATTTCCCTCTGTCAGGCAGAAGGCTAGAAATCAAATTTAAGCAAATGAAAAACATACAATGCCTCAAATACAATACAAACCAAGCAAGGCTCTGATACTACTGATTGTTTTTGAGCAAAAGAACATCCTATGTGCACATGCAAGACCCTAAAGCTTTGGATCTAGGTTTCTCTATTGTACATGCAAATTTATCCAAAGCTTTCAAACCCTAATCTAGCATACTATAAAACGAAATCTACAACTAATACAAGTTTAGATGATTACCTTGTGATAATAGCAAGAATCTTCAATCTTCAAGAGCTTAGTATCACAATTGTAATACCTTTAATGGCTCACAAACACCAAGGAAAGAATATGATCTAGAAGAGAGGGAAAGGAGGCACAATTTCGGCTATAGGAGCTCTAGGGTTTCTTCTGGTAGCCGAAAATTGAAGCCCAGTGGTTCCTTATATACTTGAGTTGCTAGGGTTTCAGCCAAAACCCTAATTGGATAACTTAGGCCTTAAGCGGTCCAAGGAATCTACTGGAATAAGGCTTGGATGATTTTAAGGTGGGCTTCCACCCTAATTTCCTCCCCGCCTTATGTCCATAAGGATTTACAACCCAAAACCAATTATCTTATAATTGCAATACCAGTCCCCTTAGTTTAATTAATCTCTTTTAATCTCAGAATTAATTTCCTAATTAATTCTTGATTACTATTAACTAACTAATATGATTTCTCTTTTAATATATCACTCATGCAATATATTAATAAACCATAATATCCTCTTTCTCCATAAATCATCCTGTCAAGTTGCTTTGGTGAAGGCAACCCAAAAGGACCATGCACAATCGGGTCAAGTACATACCAAATATAGTTATGGACTTAGACATTAATCCAATATAACCGTTGCTGGGATGAATGTTCTACTCGAAGGATTATTTGAGCCTTCTGTTAAGTATAAGTGTTTTGTAGTTGTTTATGGTCAGAGACTTTGTTTCCATTGCTAGCATCAAGATAATCAAGGTTAGAAGTGTTTTGTTTAGTCTATTATTTGGGGAGTCAAACCAATGTAGATTTCAGGTTTAGGAAGGGTAGAAGTGGTTTTCTGCAGGGGCTAAGGATTTGTTTGGGTTCAGTTGTCTTGGGAAGGTCACTTTATGCTTAGAATTTTCGGTTACGTTCCACAGGTTGTTTAGTATGATCTGAGTGTTAGTAAGGAGAGCTTTTGAGGACGAAATCTAAATTAAGTAGGGGAGAGTTGTAACATTCGGTTTTGGATTTTCTTCGTTATTTAGGGTTGCGGCCCAATCATCAGTTGTCATGAGGCTTAGGGCCTTGGGGAAGAAAGGATGTGGCCATTTTGGGATGTGGGTGTTATGGTTTAAGTGATCCAAGTGTTCGACGGTGTTTTCGGAGCCTAAGGGTATAATTGTAATTTGATAATTCGATCCTTTATGAATTTTGGGTTTTGTTCGGTAATTTTTAAGGCTATGGTGAGTTGTTAGAAGCGTAGGGCTTGTCGCCACCTTTCCATGGATATAAGGTTCGTTAGAAACAGACCTAAGATGAGGAAGTTAGGGCACTTTCAAATAATTGCAGAAATGGTCCTTAGTTGATAAGATTGGCAACATAGGTCCCATGTGTGCATGGTAAGTTGGTGCGTGCCTGGGTGAGTACGCCCGACGTAATTGGCAGAGTGCCAAATTCTAGTGTTTAGGGTTTAGGTAGTATTTAAACATCATTATAAGCTCAAGGCTCTCTCATTTCTCAGCCTCCGCTCACCTTTAGCCACATTTTGGAAACACTAATCTCTCATTGAGTGTTTTGTGAGATCTAAGTGTGCATTTTAGTGTGCTTTTGATCATTTTCAAGGAAAAGGTGATTGGTTCTAGCTTTTGGTTCAAAGGAAGACTTATAGATCCAGAGTCTTGGCTTCATTTCCAGCTCATTTAAGGTATCAAGTTCACACATTGGCTTCTTGTTATGCTTTTGGGGTTTAAGTCTAGATTTGTTCTTATTTTGGTGTTTTGAGTCCTCCTTATGAGTTTGAGCCACTCTAGGAGCTAAGATTACAAGATCTTGCCCTTTCTGAGTTTATAAGTTCATAAAAATGGTATCTTGATCCTTGCTTTTGGTCCATGCATGTTATAGTTGGATTTATATAGGTATTAATGGATTAAGATGGTTGTTGGGTCCCATTAAGACATACAAATGCATAAAGGTGCAAACTTTATGCATTAAGAGCTTTATTATATGGTTCTCTAAAGTTTGGATGCAAAGTGCTTAAGTGGTTTAGCCATAATATCTGTTTTGGAATAAGTTAGTTTACGCCCCATGTAACTGACCGTACGCACAACATACCGAGTTGTGTTCGCGATCTGGATTCGTCAAGTACGCCCAGCGTAACTGAGCGTACGCTACGCGTATAATACTCAACTGGGTTTTCGATTTGTTGTGTTTTTGGGCTTTGTATCTTTGGGCCACTTCTTGCACTTTATTGCTTTGGGCCTTTGGGCCATCTCAGATCAACTTTTTGGACTAAGGAATTAGTTGGCTTTAGGATAAGGCCCATATGGGGGTTGGGGACCAAATTGGAAAATTGGGCCGTAAGTAGGCCTTTGTGGATCTTTTGGTTTTGGGCCTTTTTGGTTTATGGATTTGGGCCTCAGTTTTGGTTCAAGCTTGGCCAGGGGGTAAAATGGTCGTTTTACCCCAAGGATGGATTATGGGCCATAGATTGGAACCCAAGTTCTAATTGGGTATTATTTTTTACTAATAGCTCGGGGAGTCGTTAGGGCAACAACTAAAGATTTCTTTCAGTGAGCTTCAACATTCGAGGTGAGTCTTCTCACTATACTATGGGTCAAATGCACCAATGCCGGTCCATGTAGTTTATGTTTTATAGGAAGACCCGGGATGGCCCTTGGCAATTGTATGAAAGACCGGGAGGTGACTCCTACCAAACTATATGCAAGACCAGAGTCTGAACTCTAGCAATTAATTAGTTAAGTAGTTGTAGATTGTATGTCGGTTGTCTTTGTGATGCTTACATAGAAGACCATGAGGTGGCTCCTGGCACTTATCTGTAAGAGCCAGGGTTTTGGCCCCTGGCCTGACAATGAAGATCAAGATACGACTTGTGGCATAATGGCAAGACTATGGTTAGCACATAGCACTTTTTATTGATTGTTGGATATGTATGATATGTATGACTCATTTGATGTGTATGTTATGTGGTATTTGGGGAACTCACTAAACTTTGTGCTTAAAGTTTGTGGGTTATGGTTTCATGTACTTCTGGTTCGAAAGGGAAGGGACTGGCTTGACCGCAATCCATACACCCGTGTTTTTCCGCAATTCATGATTTTAGATTTTACTCTCATAATTGTTTATTTTGGAATACCTTTAAATGTTTTAACAAAGATAAATGAATGTTTGAATATATATTAAAAATGATTTTTTTTTCTTTTTAGCTTATGATTTTCTGGATGTCACAAAATATATATATATATATATATATATATATATATATATATATATATATATATATATATATATATATATATATATATATATATATATATATATATATATATATATATATAATATAAAGTGATGAAATCCATTAATTCTCTTTCTTAAACCACTTTCTTGATTTTGACATTTGTGTTGTTTTTTTTTATCGAATAGGAAGATTTGTGGTAACAAAAAATATAAATTATTTGAATGAGAAATTAAGTAATTTAACCACAATTTAATATGTATTTGATTAAAATAACAAAAAAAAAAAATTGGTTTTTGAAAAAAAATAATCACTTAGTGTGGAATGGGCATTCCAAATTAAAAAAACAGTTTTTGCGAGAAAAAAACTATATTTCGGATCGAGAAACCGGAATCCGGACCAAAATTTCAGAGTTCAGAAAAATACTATGGAATTTCAAAAACAAATACGAAATACAATGAACACTTTCAGAATTTTCAATTAAAATTCATTTTTTTACTTAAATTTGAACTATAATCGATATTAAGGCGTAAAATCCAAAATTTAATTGAAATACGGTCTATATATATATATATATATATATATATATATATATATATATATATATATATATATATATATCCTTTTACTCATATAATATAAAGTGATATGAAATCCATTAATTCACTTTCTTAAACCACTTTCTTGATTTTGACATTTGTAATGTTTCTTTTATCGAATAAGAAGATTTGTGGGAACAAAAAATATAAATTATTTGAATGAGAAATTAAATAATTTAACCACAATTTAATATGTATTTGATTAAAATAACCAAAAAAAATTGTTTTTTGAAAAAAATAATCACTTAGTGTGGAATGGGCATTCCGAACAGTTTTTGCGAGAAAAAAACTATATTTCGGATCGAGAAACCGGATTCCGAACCAAAATTTCAGAGTTAAGAAAAATACTATAGAATTTCAAAAACAAATACGAAATACAATGAACAATTTCAGAATTTTCAATTAAAATTCATTTTTTTTACTTAAATTTGAACTATAATCGATATTAAGGCGTAAAATCCAAAATTTAATTGAAATATGGTCAACATATATATATATATATATATATATATATATATATATATATATATATATATATATATATATATATATATATATATATATATATATATAGGCTTAGGTTATTTTATTCTAACTAATTATAGTGCGGATATCGTATGCTATGAGAATGATAAACAAAATATGTTGTTTGATAATATAAATACGTTCAGTCTTACATAACAATTGTCATTAACACATATTCTTACTAATTAAATCGTCTATAAGGTTATTATACACTTATTATTATTATTATTATTATCATTTCTGTCAGAATGTTTATTAGGTCGTATTCTGTCAGAATGAAAATGAGTGAAAAACGATGTGTGAGAACAAAAATAAATAATAATTAGCGAGAATGCATTAAAATGACGATATTTTTGTAAAGTTGAACGCATTCACATTGCTAAACAACTTATTCTTTTAATAATTCTTATAGCATACTATATCCGCACAAATTTTAGTTAGAATATTTGAACCTAATTATATATAGGAGTAGGATCAAATGAGAACACCAAAAAGGTTAAGAACACGATAACAAAGTATATTCATTTGTGATTCCATTTACTAATTTGTGGAGGAATGATAAATTTTTACGCCTTTAATTTCAATTGAAGAGAAAAAGCATATTCATGTTGATTGTGCGTAAAAATTTATTATTTCTCAACAAATGAATACATGGAATCACAAATGAATATACCTGTTCTTGCGTTCTCAACCTTTTAGGTGTTCTCATTTGATTATTTCCCTATATATATATATATATATATATATATATATATATATATATATATATATATATATATATATGGGAGGGTTAATGCAAAATACAAATAATTTGCGAAAACTCGAAAACAAGAAAAACGTATGATATTGTGTCACCTCAACATTATATTTTGAAAAATAATTCATCTAAACTTAATTTGAAATACATAATGATAATCGATGATAGATGAGAAATTGTTGCATATTAGCAAAGTATGATTTTTAACATTTTTATTATGAAAACATTAATTTAAAAATGATTAAGGATGTGAAAAAAATTATTAAAACCGTCTTTAAATCTATATTACCATGACATCATCCAATGTAAACTTACTATTTTTAATTTATTGCTAAAAAGTTTATTTTGTATAGTACATGTGTTTGATTTTTATAAGATAAAATATGTCTTCGCATTTTCGTAAGATATTTATGTTTTCACATTAATATATATATATATATATATATATATATATATATATATATATATATATATATATATATATATATATATACTATCTTATAAAAGAAATCTCACTATTTCTAACAAATAGATTGAATATAATAATATTATTTTTTTAAGACGTTCAAATCAATAAGTTAATAGTACAAGTAGTCATCAATAAAATAATATTAAATTTTAACCTGTGTTTTGAATCCTTATATTTCTCAACAAGTTCTATTTCCTTCCCTAAATTTCGGACAATTCAAAATTTGAAACAATCAGAAAATACATGTTGATTCAAATATCCCTCCTGCAGATGGCTCTTTCTTAACATATTTTTATTTTAATACTTACTTGTAATTGATTTCATCATTTGTAACTTTTTGTATTTTTATCTTATAAATATATTGGATGAATGTTTTATTATATTAGGTTTGTTCCTAAAAAGGTTTTTACTATGTTTCTTTAATGTGTTGGCTTTGCAGGTACAAAGAACTCAACCAAGAGGGCCAGTTAGAGCATTGTATTATCATTAGTTTGTATATTTTGGCTTCTTACTTTTGCAATAAAGAACGGTTAAACATAAGATTTGACATGATTAAGGTAGTTTGTATATTTTTCATCTTGTTTAGTCTAAAAATGAAACCTTTTTCATTATTGGTCCTTATACTATCAAGTTTCATCACATGGACTTCCTGATTACGGTGATTATTGTCCTTATTATAAGGTTGTATATAGATTTTGCTCAATATTTTAAGGTTTTGAGAACCTACATCAATATGAATCCTTGAATTTCATACCATCGTTGAAAATGTTTTAATTTGTGACCAAACTTGGTTTAAAATCACAATGAACAAGTTGACACCTGAGTATTTTGGCATTCTCAAAGGCCTATTTATCGACTTTTGAATCACAACACCTGATATTCTAAAGGTTTATTTTTATATAAACTATTATTTATATATTTTAGCATTTTACTTAGTAGGTCATTAAATTAATAAAGGAATTAAGGAAATCGAAAAAAAAAAGAGCGATAAACAGTACAAGTGGTTTGGATATGTATAAACGGAAGTAATAACCATTTACGGGGTGTTTGGCAAAAAAACTTATTGCTTATTAGTTTATTAGCTTATAAGTTAATAAGTAAGTGTAGGATAACTTATGAAAAAATGACGTATTAGAGGTTCCCCACCGGAATAAGTTATTTTAATCTAAACATTTTTTTAACTTATAGTGATGTGGAACCTAATAAGTTGCTTTAAAAAAGTTTAACCAAACACCCTCTTAATATGGTATGGTAATGCTCTTGAAAAATAGATGTCATTTAATATTCATTTCTTGAAGTGAACGCAAAATAATTTTAACTCTAAAGTGATCAAATTATTCGCCGACCGCCGCTTCGCGGGGGTAGACGGCTAGTATATATATATATATATATAATTCGAAATGAAGCATTCCGAGTAAATAGTTATTTTTTCAAAGACCTAACAAAAATAAATCTCTTTTATGGTAATTATTTTCCTCAATTTTTCTATTTTTTTCTTTTAAAATTATAGAAGGGCATGCCTTTTTGCAAAATCATTTTGTTTTTATAAAATGGATATATTTGTTTAATGTAAACACATTTAATATTCAATATTCATCACCCTCCAGTCTTCCTATTTCTGTAATTATCCGTCTTCATTTTATGTGGCACAGGTAATTAAAATATCTAAACATTTAAACTTATTTAAAACATCATGCATGGGTTCCGTCGAGAAATATCTCGCCCACATATAAAAGATCTCATTCATCCTGGTCCCCACTCCGTTTTACGCCGTCTTCCGCTCCTCGTTAGCCACGTGTCCCCTCTCACTCACTCGTGTCAATTTTTCATTGGCTATCTTCCACTTCATCAAAAATCCTTCTTACGTCATCATCCTGTACATCCGTAAATCCTCCACAACTTTACAACCCTACAATAAATGATTAATCTACCCCTCATTTGTGACGTGGCGTAGAATTACTGTCAAACAATAGTCCTCGTACTAACGGCTGTATTACACTTGATCATGTACGGTTCACCTCATCTTAAATACCATGGTCCGTAATACGCACACTTATTCACCTATATCTAATTTCATCTCTCTCTCTCTCTCTCTCTCTCTCTTTGGTTAACGTCAAGAACATGCCGGCGATCTTCTCCGATTAGTTCTGAAGCTAACAAAGCGATCATCGGAATATCTTTAAGCATGGAAAGTACTGATTCATCTACATCTTCACAACAACCACACCTGCCGCCGGGGTTCCGCTTCCACCCCACCGATGAAGAGTTGGTGGTTCACTACCTCAAGAAAAAGGCAGCCTCCGCTCCTCTTCCGGTGGCCATCATCGCCGAAGTTGATCTCTACAAGTTTGATCCATGGGAGCTTCCAGGTATACACACACACATATAAATAACAACAACATCTACTATCGTGTGATCATCTTGTTATACATGGATCTCCGTTTTACGATGATTAGGGTTTCTAAGCTTTCTGTTTTCTGTGTTTATAGCTAAGGCGGCTTTTGGTGAGCAAGAGTGGTATTTCTTCAGTCCTAGAGACAGAAAATATCCGAACGGAGCTCGGCCAAACAGGGCGGCGACGTCGGGTTACTGGAAAGCCACCGGAACTGATAAACCGGTATTGACGGCTGGTGGAACACAGAAAGTTGGTGTGAAGAAAGCTCTTGTTTTCTATGGAGGTAAACCCCCGAAAGGTGTTAAAACGAATTGGATCATGCATGAGTATCGACTCACTGATGGTAAATCCGTCTGCAAACCACCTGGCTGCGATCCTGTGAAAAATAAAGGATCTTTAAGGGTAATAATCAGTCGTCTATTCAGTTTTTTCAGTTATAATCTTATATACATGTGATCGATAACCATGGTGGTGGCTTGTTTCTTGAAAAATACTCACACTTTTAAGTTTGTTGATGTAAATAATATTATGGATATAAAGAAGATTCCTTTCTGTAGCTCGATAGATAACCATGGTAGTGGTTCGTTTTCTTGGAAATGAATATTCAAGCTTATAATTTACAAAAAAAAAATAATAATAATTATGGATATAAATTAAAAAAGATTCTGATTACTGTTTGTGATGGGTTGATCGGGTTGATAAATTCGCAGTTGGATGATTGGGTATTGTGTCGAATCTACAAGAAGAGTAATATGCAGAGACCGGTGGACAGTGACGGCGGCGGCGGTGGCAGTGATCTGACGATGAACGGGATGATGGTATCTCCACCGGCGAGTAGGTCATTCAACCACCCGGGAATAATGAAACCCACTGGAGGCTACACGGGGTATAATACAATGATGGAGAATCATGAACACACCAACGTTCTTTACGAGAACGTCATGCTAAATACCAACTCCGTCGACGCCGACGATAATAACCACCACCACCATAACATCACCACCTCCAATCTCCTGCAGACAAGACGATTAACACTACCAGGGTTGTTCTGGAACGAAGAGGGTAATACAGGAAATTCATCATCATCGACGGCGTACACCAAGATGTTTCTGACTTCGGAGAATAACCAGGATGGAAGTCCGATGGCAGCGCAACCGACTGGAACCACCGAGGAAAACAATGGATCAATGGGGAGTTTACTTAGTCAGATACCACAAACAGTTTCACAAATGCATCAGCAAACAATGCTAGTGGCTCCCGGAGAAAGCATATTCCGACAACAGTTTCAGTTGCCTGACATGAATAATTGGTACTCTTGAATCGAACATATGAAAAAGATGAAATTTTTGTTAATTTTGGTAAGACAAAATGGTCTACAGTTGGTGTGAATGTGTAGCTGGTTTGCTGCCAAATTTAGGTAAGATGCCATGGATGATATATTTGCTTAAGCACTGAAAATATTAGCTAGAGTTATTAGATATAATACACAATTATGTAGAGACATATTAATTATTATGTGAAAAAATTTGCCATTATTTTGAATAAAATCATTATGAAGCTTTAGTTATTAATTAACTATATGAAAATTACTTGCGATAAATCTTGATTTGTTATGGTGAAATCAGTCATATGCATTAATCTGAAATTGTTGTATTTACATGAATTTGGTACATTTTAAATAGACTAGCTATAAATTTGAATCATTATATATAGTTTCATGAAATCTTGTTAATTTTATTACATTGGTTATATACAGGTTCAACAAATGAACAAATCTTGAATTATATATACGGTTTAAAAAATGTTTGCATTAACTGAAGATTACATTAATTTATTGAGAAAATTAATCAATTTAACAATTTGGTTGAATATATTAATGAATTATAATATAATTCTTCTATTTATTTATTACATATAGTTTCAAGAAATCTTGATTAATCCTGATTAATTTGGCCGGCTTCAATTTTTTATCAATTATAAAAAATACTTGTGTTACCCAAAACCACCCACATTGTTTTTTGAGATGGTTTTTTAGTACAACCCAGTTAGTTATGCCAGAAATTATACACAGTTATATTATAAGGAGATGGCTGTTTTACGTGAATATAACTTTATTTTTAAGATGATTTTTATATATTCGTCCTGTTCTAACTTATGGTGACTGTAAAAACCCTAAAAGGTGACAATGGCGCTCATTATGTCTGTGGACTCTTTGTCTTCTAGAACTTCCATGTAATTTGGTGCCCTTCAACAGTCCTTGAAGATTTTTTGAGTGAGAAAACTTGTTTTGTATCACAATGTATAGGTCATCACATGTGCCTTTATGATCCTAACGACCGTAATTACCATATACTTACTCCCCCTACCCCCGAGAATATATATATATATATATATATATATATATATATATATATATATATATATATATATATATATATATATATATATATATATATATTAGTTTATAACCCGTGGAAACCACGGTTATAAAGTTAATTAAACTTTAATAGTGAGAGCTCAAAACTATTAATAAATTATTTTAAATAAATTATTAGTTAAGATATATATTTTTTTAGTTATATAAAGTTATAATCGTTAATTTAAATAAATATGTAAAATTATATCACTTTATAATTTGTATTAATTTTATTCTAATTTTTATTCTAATGTTATTAATTTAATGTAAATACAGTGAGAAATTTAAAATTTGAAATTGAGAATTAATAGGTTGACAAGTGACATGAATTAATTAGGAGACCTAATAAGATGACACATGACAAAAAAAGAATAAAATATACATTAATTAGGAGACCTAATAGGATAACAAATGTCAAAAGAAGATTAAAACTATTCTTTTATTAGAATAGGGATATATATATATATATATATATATATATATATATATATATATATATATATATATATATATATATATATATATATATATATATATATATATATAGAGAGAGAGAGAGAGAGAGAGAGAGAGAGAGCGAGAGAGAGAGCAGAATTCATACGAAAATACAAATAATTTCCGAAAACGCGAAAATAAGAAAAACTTATGACACTGTGCCACATCATTATATTTCGGACAATAACTCATCCAAACTTTGAAATACATGATGTTAATCGATAATAAATGAGAAATTGTTTAATATTAACAAAGTACGATTTTTGAGATTTTTATTATGAAAACATGAATTCAAAAATGTTTAAGGGCGTGAAAAAAATGTAATTATAAACCGTTTTTAAATCTATATTATCATAACATCATCCAATGTAAACTTACTATCTTTAATTTATTGCTAATAAATTTATTTTTATAGTATATGTGTTTGATTTTTATAAGATAAAATCTGTTTTCATATTTTCGCAAAATAATTATATTTTCGCATGAACCTATTTGTGTGTGTGTGTGTGTTTATATATATATATATATATATATATATATATATATATATATATATATATATATATATATATATATTCAAATGAAAACATTTTTTGGATTGTGTATATTTGAGAATATTTTTTTGCCTATCACATTAAAAAACAAACGTATTTGTATCTTTAGGGTATTAAGTAATTTTGTCTGTTACAAATGATTGTTTTTCTTAATTAAGAATGATTCGATTCGATTTTTTTTTGCAATTTATCCTAGATCTCAGTGATTTATAGGATTTTTCTTTCAAAATTCTATGTTTGTTGTTCGTCTATTGTTATAAAAGAAGAAATTGGGTTATCGTCCAAGAATTTGAGGTTTAACTGTGTAACAATGTAAAATTTCCAATTAAATTTTGAATTTTTAAAACCACAAAATGTATATCATATCATAATTTCAAATCCGAAACAACAGTGTTTTCAAAAAAAATTCTCAAGATCTCTCAAAAGTGAACTCCATCGGTGTGAGTATGTACGAGTCAAGTCGTCGCCTTCCCACGGTCCTCGCTGGTACTTGAGACATCAAACACAACAACTATAAGCATAATGCTTAGTGAGTTCCCCAAAATACCACATACCACAAATACGCCTCTCGAGGCTAACCCTACCCTCCGGTCAAGATGTCTCAGCGGGACCCTCCAGCCCCGCAGCTCGTTGGACCCTCCGGTCCGGTCATAGCTCATTGGGCCCTCTGGCCCGGTCTGAATCGTTGGACCCTCCGTTCCGGTCTATATAGTCATACAACATACAAATAACACATAGCATGAAATCTCAAATATAACACATAATCTCATACATAGCACATAAGACCCTCTGGTCAACTCAGAATACCACTCAAGGTAACGTATAGTGAGAAGACTCACCTCGTGGAAAGTCTAAGATCTCGCGTACTCGCTATCTCCCAAAATCCAATGACGACTCTACCTCGCCTAATCATAAAAATATCATATTAATACTCAAAGACTTTCATAACAAAACTTTTACCCCTTAACACCAATCCTCAGAGGGTAAAAGACCATTTTACCCCTCCTTGACCTAAAGTCTTCATGTTGACCAAAACCCTAAAAAGTCAACAAAAGTCAACCCTACGAGTACGCGGGGCGTACTGCTTGATGTACGTGGGGCTTACATCGCCAACCCATGGATCGGGGTCTCCACCCAGTACACTGCGCGTACTGGAAGTTACGCCCAGCGTAACCATCAGACTTTAGCATACATCATTTATAGTCATAATCGGTTAAGCCATTACTCCAACTTCTAGATACGGCTCTGTTTATGCGTCTATACCCATAAAGTCGAGACCTTTAAGCCTTGGCATGGCTGTAAAGGCTCCAACACTTCATAACATCACTCTATTCCAACTCAAGGACCTAGATCTCATGCATGGTGCAATGTTCACGACCAAGATTGCATTTTTATGAGTCTATAATTCAAATAGACCAGAAATACGAAGGATCTAAGCTTATGGAGACCATTTGCTCAAAAGTCTCCACCTTTGGGACTAAAACCCTAGAAAATGGTACATGAAGCATATTACAAGAACTTTAGGACAAGATCCGAGCTTTTTACCTTGAAATGAAGCCTCAACCTTTGCTAAGCTCAGATCTACACTTGAGTACCACTTCTAGCCTTCCCCAATGAGCTCCTCTTCTCCTTTGCTACCTTGAAATGGCACCACCAAGCTTAGAATACTCACAAATGGCCTAAGAACGGTTGCACACTCTCTTTAGGGTTTCTCTCTGAGGGATGGTGGCTGAGAAGTCGAGCCACACATTCCTTTTATAGCCCTTCAAGTGAATTAGGGTTTTTTAGGTCTGGACCGGTTACACCCCGCGTAACCTTGGGTACGCCCAGCGTACCTGAGGGTGAACGCGTCCAAATGAAGCGCACGAGTACACGCAGCGTACACCTTGTACGCCCAGCGTACTCGCTAATCATGCAACCCTAAAAAGA
Source organism: Lactuca serriola (assembly GCF_051521515.1). NCBI lineage: Eukaryota > Viridiplantae > Streptophyta > Magnoliopsida > Asterales > Asteraceae > Lactuca > Lactuca serriola. The sequence continues at coordinate 170,122,507 of NC_136416.1, read as the reverse complement.
GAACATAATAAAGATGAAGGGATAAATAGAAGGGTACCTAGTTTTCGGGCTGTTACAATTCTCCCCCACTAGAACCAGACTTCGTCCCCGAAGTCTCATACCGAAAACAACTCCGGATACTGATCCCGCATCTCAGCCTCAGGCTCCCATGTCAGCTCGGACCCCTTCCGATGTTTCCACTGCACTTGTACCAAGGGTACTTCCTTGTTCCTCAGAACCATAACCCTTCGATCCCTGATTGCCATTGGCCTCTCCACATAATTCAGGCGTGCATCCACCTGAATATCATCCAAAGGCACCACGGCCGACTCATCGGCGATGCATTTCCTCAACTGAGAAACATGAAAGGTGTCGTGGATCTGTCCCAATTCAGCAAGTAGATCCAACCGGTAGGCTACCCTGCCTACCCTAGCAATTACCCTGAAGGGTCCAATGTATCGGAGTCCCAACTTGCCCCTCTTCCTGAATCGTATCACTCCTTTCCAAGGAGAGACCTTTAGGAGCACAAGGTCACCAACCTGAAACTCGAGTTCGGACCGACGCCTGTCCGCATAACTTTTCTGGCGACTCTACGCGGTCAACAATCTCTGCCTGACCTGCTGTATCTGCTCGGTCATCTGGAGTACAATCTCTATACTACCCATTACCCGTTGCCCCATCTCTCCCCAGCAGATGGGGGTGCGACACCTCCTCCCATACAACAGCTCAAAAGGTGGCATACCAATGCTCGAATGATGGCTGTTGTTGTACGAAAACTCTGCCAAGGGTAGATAGGTGTCCCAACTCCCTCCAAAATCCAAAACACATGCTCGGAGCATATCCTCAAGCGTCTGAATCGTCCGCTCGCTCTGTCCGTCCGTCTGCGGGTGGTATGCGGTACTGAAATGCAGCCTCGTACCTAACTCCTCGTGGAACTTCTTCCAAAATCTGGAAGTAAATCGCACATCTCGATCTGAAACAACCGACAACGGAACCCCATGCCGCGATACCACCTCTCTCACATACAACTCTGCCAACCTCTCAGTAGAAGAGCTCTCACTTATAGCAAGAAAATGATCGCTCTTCGTCAACCTGTCCACAATCACCCAAATTGCATCGACTCCTCTCGCAGTCCTTGGCAATTTGGTGATAAAATCCATGGTAACCTGTTCCCACTTCCACTCGGGAATCTCCAACGGTTGCAGCTTACCATGCGGACGCTGGTGCTCGGCCTTAACTTGGCGACAAGTTAGGCACCTCTCGACGAACCAAGCAACATCCCTCTTCATACAGGGCCACCAATACTCTTTCTTTAGGTCCAAATACATATTGGTAGCCCTGGGATGGATCGAGAACTTCGATCGATGAGCCTCCTCCATCAAAATGGTACGCGTCCCCCCCACAAACGGTACCCAAATCCGACCCTGAAACGTCATAAGCCCCCGACTATCGGTAACGAGCTCCGACACCTGCCCAACTGTTGGGTTTTGAGCAATCTAACACTTCCTAAGTGTGCATGCAACCCTAATAAACCTTGGATCTATGTTTGTCTAAATACATGCAAAATAATAATTTTCCAAGGTTCATAACCTATCTAACATGGCATGGGGTACTTTTAAACATAAAAGAATTAGATGAGATTACATACCTTTTGATGATGAGTTTGAATCCTAAGGAGTTTGAGGGCCAAGCACCAATAGTGTGAATGCCTCAAATGGAATCACAAATCACCACAAACTCTTGGAAAAGTTTGAGAGAGTGTATACATACTATAAAATCGGCCACACACAAGCACACACACACACTAGTGACACTAGTGGCTATTTCATGCAACATAAGCATGCTTATATAGTGTACATGATTAGGGTGAAACCCTAATAACCCATGACCTTTCCTTTTCCAAGGATCCATGGGTTCAAAGCTCCATGGATCATCCATGGACTTCCATACAAGCCTAGCCCATTAACAAATGAGTGTTAGCCCACACTATATAAAACCAATAGCCCACAATCTAATTAGTCTTCCTTTTAATATCTAAATTAATTCATAATTAATTTAAGACTAAGACTAATTTAAATAACATGACTTCATATTAATATATTATAACTTATAATATATTAATAAACATATGTGTATAACTCTCATAAAATTATCCATAAATAGTTTGGATGAAATGCAACCCAAATGGACCATGCCGCGTCAGGTCAAGTATATACCAAATAAGTTATGGACTTAGACACCTTATCCAACAGAATCCCACTTGGATAAGTCTAATAACTATATTTGCGTATGTTACTTCAGGAACCAACCAACAATCGTAGCTCTCGAAAACTCCGTTGAACTATGAAGCGCCATTTTAGATAAGTGATCGTATAATCCTCTGTTCTCATGATATCAGCTGGACAAATACATGGAACAACATCGTACTTATTGTCCAACAGTTTGTTTCCCAATTTTCGATTTGTTTGACAAAGAACTTAATCGAACACATCAATTTAGTTCTGACCGGCCGGTACATAGGTCACAACAAAATCATCGCGGGGCCTAGATATCGCTTCTATTTCTAGAAGGAACAGATAAACTTTGACTCATATGCTTGTTCTACTACTTGTTGAATTGTACACAAAGGCACGTTTTATAACATCAAGTTACTGATGCGTTTACGTGCAATCAATGCACAACCAACTCCTAGGTAACAACTCATATCTCTAGGTTTGAAGATTTATATAATATTACCGTCTCACGATCACTCGAGATAAATTCCATGCAGTGATACAAGTGAGCGTGGGTTTATTCCAATACTCATAACTTATGAGCACACATGAATGTTGTAGCAACCATTGCTATGACTAAACCCATTTAGCCATCTACAAACTCGATTCGTGACAGTCTTGATTCATACCTACTTCCAACATATGAACGACTGTGGAGTGTTTAAATAACTTAGTCATTCGGAAAGAATAACCTAGCTATTTTGGAAGTCAAAACATGCAAAGTGAAACACAATAATAATCGAATCCAATATGGTCTCAGAACCCTTTTGAATATAAATAGAACCACCTTTTATTTATCACCATATTGATTACACATTATTCATTGTATAATGTTTCAAACAATCAACTTAAGACTTGAATAAAAACAATAGTTGTCCCATGCTCCTAGCATGTACACTTTGTTTTTTCTAAACAATAGTTATTCCATACTCCAAGTATGCACACTATGTTTGTCTATGACTGTGATGTAGATCAATTGAACATGATTCCATTGATACTCATTTCACAATCCCAAATCCTTATTTTAAATGTGAGAATCCCCGATTCCTATCATTTACCAAAAAATCTGTTAGATTTTAAACTTTTATGCAATGTTCCTCTTGTAATGATTATGCACAAAGTCACCAGAACCTTGTCACCAGTAATTACAGAGTATTCCAAAGAAGGTCAACTTCTATGGAACGGAATTCTCATATTCAAAGTATATTGCTTTGAACATCCTTCTTGCATTAAGGTTTTCTAATCTTACATAGATTGAATAACTTCCACCTATGGAGACATTTCCATAGTCCCATTTTGACTATCACTTCCGAACAAGAGTTACTTCTTTTCAGAATATGTCAATATGGTCCTTTCCGACAACTTACATCATACTTCCAACTTTCCCTGAGCAACCAATCTTTGGCGAACCTCAGATTGTCCTCGACAATTGCTTAATCACTTTAGTCATATCCAGTTCTAGACTTTTCCCTTCTCAATGCCTTAAGCATTTGGAAAGTTTAGAAAAGATGAATATTATAGCACATGCAATCGATCATATATCCGAAGCATATGGGACACAATTCATGATGTTTGACATAAAGACATGATACTAGACAAGTCTTTTGCTACAATATTTTTTATTTTCCATGTTTTCAAAATTTAACTATGAAGAGGGATGCCGTAGTCATAATTGAATTTTAAGAACGCAATATATATAGAATTTCTTCAAGTTGAACCATTCCAACATAAAATTCATATATATATATTCTTGACTAAAGATGATTAAAATCTCAATCTAAGCTTTAGAATTGAAATGAAGTATAATTTCCTCTCCCTTAATTATAACAAAACAACTTTTCAACCCCTACAACTTCATGAATTGAAACTTTGTTTTCTATAATTAACATTGCTAACTTGCAACACTAAACGTAATAATCATGCTCCCACTAACATGATGATTATCAGCATAACACTTATGCTCCCACTAGCTCTGACATATTTCCTGAAATCTGCTGGACTTCTGAAATTTAGATTCATACACCCTTTCTTAGATAGCTCACATGTGTGTCTAAACAATTTTCAGAACTATGAAAAGGGATACCGTAATCATAGTCTCAATTGCTTAGGCATTTGCCATTTCTCATAAGTCCATGTTAGTGTGCCGGTTAACCACACGCGCTCCACTAACGACTTTTGAAAATGCAAATAACACAATTGATATCTACGTAAAATCTACTTAGTGAAAGCGTTTCCTCACCATCATTTTCATGAATCGGAGAGAAACCTTATGACACTTAGATTTTATAGTGTATGAGTTTCTATCCATGTGAATTTGTCAAAACCATAATCACAAGATAAGGTTACTGACAAATTCAGCCTTCCATGGATTAAACTTGTTCAATCTTAGTTTTTTGTCACCTTGGTAGCACAAGGCCCACCAATGCTTCCAAGTTGAACTCTGATAACTCACATGCAAATTCAACTTATTTGAAGTGTTATGTCAACACGATAGGTTGCAAACCTTAAGTCGTGTGCTAGTGATAAATTACAGGTTTTACTCTTGATTAAATCTTGAAACTCTTTCAGGATCTTTAAGGCTCCCACTGTCCCCTTGACATATAAGTTTCCCCAGTCAAGAACCATTCCTTGACAAAACAAATATTCAAGGGACAGTGCGGATTCTTATCAAGACTAACACTTCACACAATTGGTCTTAGTTGGTCTTTGTCTCATCCAAGACATCACAACTTACCAAACTCAAATGTACAAGAGTAGAAAACACTTTACTCTTACATTTGACTAGTGTTAATAAATCTGCCTATATGTCACTCAAAGTTACAATCTTGGAGTATGACTCTAAGAATTGTTTTGGAACGAAGTATGACTCATCTTCTTGATTTTAACCAATCCAACAATTCATGACCTCTCTTCTTAGCCATAACAATGCACTAAGACGTCCTTAGAGTATGAATTTGTGATATGGTTTCATAATCATTAAGATGATCATGAAATATGATACTAAAGTACTCTCCCATCCTTTCAGATTTGAGAAACTTTTATCTTTCTGCCTAATTTGATTCTTCTCATTTGTTTTGTCATACATTGTAACCTATCCAATGTTACAGAATTATACTTAACCTCATAAGTATAATCATATTTATTAATCTTTAGTAAATCATGACAAATTAATCTTTGTGGTGGACCTTGAGCAGCGCACACCCAATGTACCTAATTCCTTAGTCCTTCAATTGACTCACATATACATATGATCAAAGAATTAGTCTTAATTTTCAAAGATGAAAATTCTCATTCATCATACAATACAACTTGTATGATTCCAAGTTTCTGTCCAATTGAAACCTGGGCGATGAAAAACTTTCTTCATTTGGTAAATTCAGACACTACCACAAATGAAGGAATCAAATCCACTTTCCAATATTGCTATTACTGGAAACATATAAGCAACAATTTTCCACAGATGCCATTGTAAGGATATTTTTAAAATAAATAAAATTAAAACTTTTTTTTATTCTTTTATTTTAAAACTTTGCGGAAAAACTTATCCTTACAATCCACATGAAAACCTTGTTGTTATCTATTCATAAGAAATATATTATAACTCTTAAGCAACAGCTCAAAATTCTGATTACCGAACCATGCGATCGAAACCCACCTTCGCAATCAGAATCAACATATACTTCTTTTAAGCTTCCTATCTTTTCTTTGATTCTTAAAAAACATCAGCATGTAACCCATTCACATTATGTAATAAGAATTCTCCAAATAGGAACTTAATAGAGTTAGACAGTGGACTTTATCCGAAGTAGAGTCAAACCTCTTGACTTGATCAACCTTATGACCTTTCAGGTGAATAGGGCAGCTTCGCAATCAGTGTCCCTCCCTTTGGCAATAAAACATATAGACCCTTTGGTAATGGCACATGAGACTATCTCAGACTTAGCCTTTCTCTTTACCATTTGGTCAACCGAGTTGACTATGGCCGATCCCTTTCCATTGGGAAGAGAAATGCTTTTCTAGATATCCAATGCTACCATTGTCAATGTCCTTTTAAGATTTGGGAAGTTGTTCTTTTAATCAAATTTGCTTTACTGGTGTTCCAAATCATTGCTGATTCCACTACACCAAGCAAATAGATAACATCATTAAGGGTCATGTCATAGTCTGTCTCATAGTAGTCCCAAAGAGACTCACTATGTTACTAAGAAAGTGACTGAACATCCAACTTTCACGAGACTTTGACACCTAACTCTCCCGGCTTGTCAATATGTGACTTTATCTCCAAGATGTGAGCACACATAGATTATGCTTGCCAATAGGGATTGAGTGACTTTAAACTTTTCAAGAACTTGTGGGTGAGGGAGAATAATTGGAGGAGGTGGAGGAAGTGAAGCATGATGTTGAGGGACACCATCTTCAAGAGATTTGGGAAGATCATAGTTGTCTGAACCAGACATCTATAATGGGAGAAAATCAAGTTAGTTGATTCAAAATCCTTAATATAACACCCAATATGAAATATTAAGGCTAGGACCCAACACAATATTTTATAATTTGGAAGAGGGATGCCGTAATCCAAGCTATAAAATATTTGAAGGTAGGTGAATGACGATTCACCAATTTCCACCATGAAAAACGAAATAATTTATTAGTTTTAATTGGATTTGAAATTCCTAGATCTTTTGAGATTCATTGAACTTTTCAATGGCATGTTTCAATCTCGAGTGTGCCCTCTCAAATTTTGTGACTGGGATGCCGAGGATCACAAAACAAGGTGTGAATAACCATACCAATTCACTTGGTACCCTTAATATTATCACCCAATCAATGTGCCGGTTAACCACACACGCTCCATTGATCTATGACAAACATTAAGTCACCCTTCGTGATCCTTACTAGTCCAAGTTAGTGTGCCGGTTAACCACACACGCTCCACCAACGACTTGGTAAGGTACAAAGTGTGAATTCCATGGGCTAGCACCAAATTCACATTTTTCCTAAAGTAACTAAGATTGGGAATTAAATAAAAAATTTAGTTACTTTATAATATTCATTATACTTTTAATGAGAATTTAAAGTCATTGTCCTACCCGTTCGGCTAACGACCCTCCACCGATCAAGCAAGTGGTGGGTGAGAGTGGACACCCATTAAGTTGCCATTTTATAGGCAACAACCTTATACCCACCTTATAGACCGGCTTCGTGAATGTGGCCTACTAACGGTAAAACGACTTGTTCTTATACATATATATAATAATTAACCATTAATCTTATAATAGTATAAGGGTAGAATTTTAACTTTTAAAACTTCTAGGGTGTGGAATTAAAGTTTGTGTGAGACTTTACAAATTCCAAAACTTGAGGGCAAGTTTTGAACAATTCATAAACTTTTGGATATTCATAACTTATGAGTTTTAATCAAGTGTTTAATACTTTTAATGAAGAGTCTCTTGGAAATCCATAACTTGAGGACAAGTTATGAAGTCCATAAAAGCATTTATGGGAAAAACTCTTCAAGAAAATGTAACCTACAACTTCTTAAAAAAACATTTAAAAGAAAACCTCTTGGAATTCCATAACTTGAGGACAAATTATGAATTCGATTAAAACACATTAAGATCAAGAATTAACTAACAAACAATTTGAAAATAATTCCTATGATCTAACAAAACTCATATGAACATGAACATCCACATCAACAATTTCAAGAATCATATGAACACATATAAAATTGAAATTTTGATTATAACTTTGAAATTGGTCCACCATCATCATTACCACATCAAAAACAGGTTTTATGAGTCCAAAACAGTTTAAGGTAATGATTCTAGACCAATTCCAGCACCAAAACTCGAAGATATGCTGTCTGGGGGTCTAACTCGTCGAGTGCATGAACCAACTTGCCGAGTTGGATGAGTTTTGCCTTGGACTCGTCGAGTCCCTTCATGGACTCGGCGAGTCAGCTGTGCAGTCAGCATAAAATCTTTGATTTTCAGCAATTTGCATCAAGTATTCAAACAAGCAAGCCTAGGCTCTGATAACACTATTGGGTTTTGAGCAATCTAACACTTCCTAAGTGTGCATGCAACCCTAATAAACCTTGGATCTATGTTTGTCTAAATACATGCAAAATAATAATTTTCCAAGGTTCATAACCTATCTAACATGACATGGGGTACTTTTAAACGTAAAAGAATTAGATGAGATTACATACCTTTTGATGATGAGTTTGAATCCTAAGGAGTTTGAGGGCCAAGCACCAATAGTGTGAATGCCTCAAATGGAATCACAAATCACCACAAACTCTTGGAAAACTTTGAGAGAGTGTATACATACTATAAAATCGGCCAGACACAAGCACACACACACACTAGTGACACTAGTGGCTATTTCATGCAACATAAGCATGCTTATATAGTGTACATGATTAGGGTGAAACCCTAATAACCCATGACCTTTCCTTTTCCAAGGATCCATGGGTTCAAAGCTCCATGGATCATCCATGGACTTCCATACAAGCCTAGCCCATTAACAAATGAGTGTTAGCCCACACTATATAAAACCAATAGCCCACAATCTAATTAGTCTTCCCTTTAATCTCTAAATTAATTCATAATTAATTTAAGACTAAGACTAATTTAAATAACATGACTTCATATTAATATATTATAACTTATAATATATTAATAAACATATGTGTATAACTCTCATAAAATTATCCATAAATAGTTTGGATGAAATGCAACCCAAATGGACCATGCCGGGTCGGGTCAAGTATATACCAAATAAGTTATGGACTTAGACACCTTATCCAACACCAACAACCCGCTCATGCTTTCGGTTCTCTGGTCTCGCAGCCTCAGCCTGGGCCCCTCGGATGGTGTCCAGTACCGGAGTCATCACCGTCAACCTCATACAAATGCCTCGGATCGGGGCACTCTCCGACCTGTGGCTCAAAGCGTCGGCTACGACATTAGCCTTGCCCGGGTGGTACAGGATCTCACAATCATAATCCTTCACCACATCCAACCATCTTCTCTGGCGTATATTCAGGTTTGGCTGATCCATCAAGTACTTTAAGCTCTTGTGGTCAGTGTATATCGTACACCGAACCCCATACCAATAGTGACACCCGATCTTGAGGGCAAACACTACAGCCCCCAACTCCAAATCATGGGTGGGATATCTCGTCTCATGAGGCTTCAACTGCCTCGATGCATACGCGATCACATGCCCTCTCTGCATCAACACCGCTCTCATCCCCAATATCGAAGCATCACAATACACCACGAAATCCTCAATCCCTTCCGGTAGTGCAAGTACAGGAGCTTTGCACAATCTCTGACGAAGGGTCTCAAATGAGGTTTGCTGCTCCGGACCCCATGAGAAAGTAACACCCTTCCGGGTCAACTTGGTAAGTGGCACGGCGATCTTGGAGAAATCTCTGATAAATCTCCTATAGTAGCCTGCCAGCCCCAAGAAGCTTCCGATCTCCGTAGGTGACCTCAGCACCTCCCAACTCATCACAGCCTCAATCTTGGCTGGGTCAACCAATATCCCATTCTGGTTAACGAGATGCCCTAAGAACTGGACCTCCCGTAACCAGAAATCGCACTTGGAGAATTTGGCAAAGAGCCTCTCCGATCTCAGAATTCCGAGGAGCTCCCTCAAATGTTCTGCATGCTGCTCTCTGGTCCTTGAATACACCAGGATGTCATCAATTAATACAATTACCGAAAGATCCAACATCGGCCTACACACCCTGTTCATGAGATCCATGAACGTCGCTGGTGCATTGGTGAGTCCGAATGGCATCACCACGAACTCGTAATGCCCGTAACGAGTCCTAAACGCCGTCTTCTGGATATCCTCATCCCGAACTCTCATCTAGTGATATCCCAACCTCAAGTCAATCTTGGAGAACCAAGACGCCCCCTGCAACTGATCGAATAGATCGTCTATCCTCGGTAACGGATAATGGTTCTTGACCGTCAACTTGTTCAACTCCCGGTAATCAATGCACATCCGGTGTGAACCATCTTTCTTCTTGACAAAAAGGATCGGAGCTCCCCAGGGAGAGCTACTGGGACGGATGAACCCTTTCCCCAACAGCTCTTGCAGATGTGAGGATAACTCCTGCATCTCTGGCGGTACTAGCCGATACGGCGCCTTAGCGATAGGCGCAGCCCCGGGAACCAAATCGATACGAAACTCCACCTGCCTCTCGGGAGGCACACCCGGAAACTCCTCGGGAAACACGTTCGGGAACTCACGAACTATTGGCACCTCATCCACTGAACTTGGCCTCCCAGCGGCCTATCGCACATCTGTCACATAGGCTACAAACCCCTTGCAGCCCTGCTGCAAACTCCGCCTCGCTCTAGCGGCCGAACAGAAAACCGAACCACCACGAGTCCCCTCGCCGTAAACCGTCAGCGCTCCCCCACTAGGATCTCGGATCGTCACCAACTGACGCTCGCAATCTAGGACAACCCCAAAATGGTTCAACCAATCCATTCCCACTATGACACAAACATCCCCCATAGCGATCGGAATCAAATCAATCGGGAACTCCACCCCGAAGATCTCTAGCATGCATCCACGTATCACCTCGGTAGCATATACCTCACGCTCATCTGCTATGGAAACCCGTAGAGGTCGACTCAACGCCTCCCTCCGAATACTAATGTGTCGACTAAAAGCCAAATATACAAAAGACCGACTCGCACCCGAGTCGAATAAAACCAATGCAGGTACAGAACTCACAAGAAAAGTACCTACACATAACATATAGCAATTACAATAGCATAAACTCAACATAAAATAGATAAAGATTACACACCCGCCACGACGTCAGGTGCTGCGCGGACCTCCTCCGCAGTCAGCTGGAAGGCTCTCCCCTAGCCTTCGGAGCTTCGGCCTTCACTGGCCGGGTCTCAGTAGCTCGAACCGCAGGTGCAGATCCCTGCACTGACCTCTGAAGTTGGGGGCACTCGACCTTCCGATGGCCGGTCTGGTTGCAATGGAAGCAAACCAAGAACCCCTTCAGACAGTCCCTCGCAAAATGTCCTTCCTTCCCGCATTTGTAGCATACCCTAGTCTTGCACGGCCCATCATGGCTCTTGCCGCACTTCCCACAAGTGCGGCCCCTCGAACTACCCGTCCTCGAATTAGCGGGCTTTGCCCGCTTGGCGGCCGGCTGCGACTGCGCCAGTCGTTGATCACCCCTCTGCAACTCAGTCTCCTCCCTCGCCTGTGTCTCAAGCTCAATCTCCCTCTTCCTGGCATTTGCCTGGAGCTCGGCAAATGTCTGGTAAGTCAAGTTCGCCATGAACTCGCGGATGTCCCTCCTCAAAATACTCATATAATGGCTCACGCGAGCCTGCTTAGTGGATACCAACTCCGGGCAAAACAGTGCCCGCTCATGAAACATCCTCGTAATCACTGTCACCGACTCTGTCCCCTGCTTGAGGGTCAGAAACTCCTAAGCTAAACGTTCCCTCTCCACCTAGGGAACATACTCGTCACGAAACATCACAGTAAACCTCTCCCAGGTCACTGCAGTCAGCTCAGCTGTAGAATAGCTCGCGGTCACGAATTTCCACCAGTCCTTCGCCCCCAAGCGAAGCTGGTTGAGTGCGAATTGCACCCTCAAGTGCTCCGGACACGAGCATGTATATAAACACCCCTCCATGTCTGTGATCCATCTCATAGCGGCGATCGGGTCCTGCGTACCATCGAACTCTGGTGGTTTCGTGTTGCTGAACTCTCGGTACAGCAACGAATCACCACCCTGGGGTCTTGCAGCAGCAACAGCTGTTGTGGCTGCAGCATCAGTCAAGGCAGCATAACGCTCGTCAAACGTCTCGATCAGTGTGGTCTTAATAGACCCAAACATCTCTGGAATCTCGGCTCTGATGGCAACAGCCACCTCCTCATGGATGATCCGACGGATCTCCTCATCGCTCACCCCACTGCTCTCGGGGTTATGGCGTGTCCCGACCATGATCAACCTCTGAAATACAACATAATAAATATCAGGAATACTCTCGAGTATACTCACACTCGATAACTCAAACATCCTCACTCCTGGTATCCCCAAGGATTCTTACTTGGACTGCGCACCAATCCGGTGTTTTCAATAGTACGAGCCCAATACTATTGTCCACATCGGATCAATATACAATCCAAGTCCTCCTCCTAGGATCCCAAATCATAAATACTCTACTCTCGCTATGCATTGGCTACCCTCAGTAGACCTATCATGAGCTCCTCACTGCTACCTACTCACTCTCAAAGTATCTCATAGCAGCAGTAATCTCCTAGGCTAAGGTATCACAAATCAGGCCACTCTAGTCCTTATAGGAATACCTAGCCTCTCTATCATGCATAAAATAATATCTCATAACTCATAACATATAATGTAAGGGTATTTTGGGGATTCACCGTTCGGGCGCTGGCTGATCGTACACACCATCCACTCTGCTCGTTTCCAAAACTTCTTTTTCTTTTTAGAAAATTTGCAGTTTTGGTTGTAAAATTTCTCAAATCCTCGGTTTGAGTTCAAATACGCCCGAAGGTGCATCCGAATCCCTCAAACCAAGGCTTTGATACCAACTTGTAACAACGTAAAATTTCCAATTAAATTTTTAATTTTTAAAACCACAAAATGTATATCATATCATAATTTCAAATCCGAAACAACAGTGTTTTCAAAACAAATTCCCAAGATCTCTCAAAAGTGAACTCCATCAGTGTGAGTGTGTACGAGTCAAGCCGTCGCGTTCCCACGGTCCTCGCTGGTACTTGAGACATCAAACACAACAACTGTAAGCATAATGCTTAGTGAGTTCCCCAAAATACCACATACCACAAATACGCCTCTCGAGGCAAACCCGACCCTCCGGTCAAGACGTCTCAGCAGGACCCTCCAGCCCCGCAGCTCGTTGGACCCTCCGGTCCGGTCATAGCTCATTGGGCGCTCTGGCCCGGTCTGAATCGTTGGACCCTCCGGTCCGGTCTATATAGTCATACAGCATACACATAACACATAGCATGAAATCTCAAATATAACACATAATCTCATACATAGCACATAAGACCCTCTGGTCAACTTAGAATACCACTCAAGGTAACGTATAGTGAGAAGACTCACCTCGTGGAAAGTCTAAGATCTCGCGTACTCGCTATCTCCCAAAATCCAACGACGACTCTACCTCGCCTAATCATAAAAATATCATATTAATACTCAAAGACTTTCATAACAAAACTTTTACCCCTTAACACCAATCCTCAGAGGGTAAAAGACCATTTTACCCCTCCTTGACCCAAAGTCTTCATGTTGACCAAAACCCTAAAAAGTCAACAAAAGTCAACCCTACGAGTACGCGGGGCGTACTGCTTGATATACGAGGGGCGTACATCGCCAACCCATGGATCGGGGTCTCCATCCAGTACGCTGCGCGTACTGGAAGTTACGCCCAGCGTAACCATCAGACTTTAGCATACATCATTTCTGGTCTTAATCGGTTAAGCCATTACTCCAACTTCTAGATCCGGCTCTGTTTATGCGTCTATACCCATAAAGTCGAGACCTTTAAGCCTTGGCATGGCTGTAAAGGCTCCAACACTTCATAACATCACTCTATTCCAACTCAAGGACTTAGATCTCATGCATGGTGCAATGTTCACGACCAAGATTGCATTTTTATGAGTCTACAACTCAAATAGACCAGAAATACAAAGGATCTAAGCTTATGGAGACCATTTGCTCAAAAGTCTCCACCTTTGGGACTAAAACCCTAGAAAATGGTACATGAAGCATATTACAAGAACTATAGGACAAGATCCGAGCTTTTTACCTTGAAATGAAGCCTCAACCTTTGCTAAGCTCAGATCTACACTTGAGTACCACTTCTATCCTTCCCCAATGAGCTCCTCTTCTCCTTTGCTACCTTGAAATGGCACCACCAAGCTTAGAATACTCACAATTGGCCTAAGAACGGTTGCACACTTTCTTTAGGGTTTCTCTCTGAGGGATGGTGGCTGAGAAGTCGAGCCACACATTCCTTTTATAGCCCTCCAAGTGAAATAGGGTTTTTAGGTCTGGACCGGTTACGCCCCACGTAACCTTGGGTACGCCCAGCGTATCTGAGGGTGAACGCGCCCAAATGAAGCGCACGAGTACGCGCAGCGTACACCTTGTACGCCCAGCGTACTCGCTAGTCATGCAACCCTCAAAAGAGAACATAATAAAGATGAAGGGATAAATAGAAGGGTACCTGGTTTCGGGCTGTTACAAACTGTTTGTTCCATTATAAGGTAAAAATCTTCTCTTTGCACCATTTTTTTATGATTAAACTCTGACATTTTTATTTATTTCATCTATTCTAGTAATAAAATGAGTTTTGAGTTTCAAAGGAGTTAGGTTTAACATATTGTTAATCAAAAAATAAAGATCGTTACTTTTCAAAACTTATTTTGATCATTTATCGTCGATTCTTGCATTATAATTACATTCACTACTAGAAAACAACCGGTTAATGACACGCACTGATTTACGATACGCCTTTTTTGCGTGTCCTGAAAATAATGTTAGTTTTCCAAAATTTTAAGGATAGAGGACACGCATTTGTGCGTGCCCTAAAATTAGTGTCAGAAAAGAAAAAAATACGGAGGGCACCTATCATAAAATGTGTGTCACTTTATATTTTTTTAATGAAACATATTTTTTAAGGGGGAAAATGAAATCCCCAAAAATTAACCCTCTCCTATTCTATCTGAAAAATTAAAACCCCCCTCGCCTCCTCCAATTAGCAAGAAAGAAGCCCTAGGGTCTTCGTCTTCAGCCACTTTCAGCGCCTCCAACGCTTCTATGTTCATCCAACCTATATTTATCTCATTATGCATGTCTATTTGCATTTCTATGCTGAAAGAGCTTGATTTGAATGAGGATTTGGAAATTGGGTTTGAGTAATTATGAGTTGATTCTACTGCATTCTCCCAAGTATGGGGATGAATTCTTTTGTTCATTCAAGTTTGGGGATTTAAGTTTCATTGACATTTTTTCGTCAGGTAACGCCTGCTATCGAGAAGATGGGTGGACGCGAAGGGATTAAGAGGAATTCAACACTAATCTGTGCACCGATAATGGCAGATACGGTGGATCAAATGTTGATTCAAATGAATTTGGAGAAATCTTATCGTGCCGACCTCATTGAAATCAGATTGGATAGCTTGAAAGGGTTTAACGCTCGGGAGGTTATCCAAATCCTAGTCAAACTTAGTCCACTCCTAACACTTTTCACTTACAGGTGCTATTTCTACATATGTCATTCTTAGAATAAGAATGATTTTCTCGATTTTATCTACATCTTTCTTTCATGATTAAGACTACAATATATTGTACCTTATGTTGATCATTTAACGTCGATTATTGCATTTGTTACTGTATTTATGTAGCATAAATCAAAATTGTGAAGTTGGAAGTATAAATTGAAAGTTTTGAGTTCGAAAGGAGTTGGGTTTAATATATTGTACATTATGTTGATCATTTAACGTCGATCATTGCACTTGTTGTTGTATTTATGTAGTATAAATCGAAATTGTTGAGTAAGAACTTAATAATCGTGATTTATGTTTGCAGGAAAACCTAAATCATTCAGAAATCATTTGATTAGTATATGTTTAAAAATCTATTATTTAAATCACATGTGATTAAATTCTTTTATTAACAGTTTATGATTAGCTATTAAATAAACAGATGTGATTGATATCTGTTATGTAAACTATAATATTCAACATAAATTATATGTGATTGATATCATTGATATCTGCTATAAACTGTAAATGTTTTATTAACATTGATAAAATCTTATGTTATTGATATATGTTATAAACTATAATACAATGCTTTAAATCATAAATTATTAAGATAAGTTATAATCATAAATGTTTTGGTTATATATGTTTAAAATCATATGTGATTGATATATGTTGTGATCACAGATGTTATGAACATTTACATTTTATATCATAACATAACATTTACATATTATAATATAGTGTTTTATATCATATATTATTAATATTTGTTTTAATAATAAATGTTTATGTTGTTAGTGATAGGTTATGTTGTTTGACAATGTCTTTTACAAGTGATAATGTGAGTTTCTTTATAAATAAACATTAAATTATTAATTTTGTTGAGAGTGTTGAAGTTGTTAACGAAGATGTTGAACAATAAAGTCATCAAAACCAAATCTACAGTTTTTTAAGTGAATTTTAATTATTGATGTATTTAGAATTGAATATGTTTTTATAATATTATGTGATTGTTCAGTAATTTTTTAGTAAATGTGATTAATATTTTGTTAATCATATGTGATTATTCATTTTTTCATATTTTAATAAATATTTACATCTGTTTATTTTATCTATGTTCAATTTTTATTATAATCACATATGATTATTCAAGGAATTCCTTATTAATCATATGTGATTAGTCATTTGATTTTGTTAATAAATTTATCCTTAATCACATGTGATTTTACATTTAATACATTGATGTATATTCAATTTTATGTTATGTGATTATTCAATAGTTCTTTATAAAATATATTTATTATAGTGTTAATCATATGTGATTGTCAGTTTATTATATTGATAACCATAAGTGATTGTCATTTTATCTATGTTCAATTATCTGTTATAATCATATATGATTATATAATGAACTCATTTTAGATCACATGTGATTATTCATTGATTCTACAGGTGAATTGTCACACCCCGAAACCGATGGCGGAAACGTTCCGGGGCGGAGGTGACGTCATGCATAGCATCACAACCAATGAATAACAGCAAGCATAGTAAACACAACCATAAATTGAATACATATGTGAAAAAGGTTTACATTGTTTAATACATAGTTTTTTTCTTATCAAAGGTAAAATAGAAATTCATGACACTAACGCTTCGACTTCTCCGAACTCTTGGAGGTACCTCTCTACTAATTCCCTGAGAATACAAGAAGTTTGAAAGTCAGCATAAAGCTGGTGAGTTCATAAGCATTTAGTTTTGGTGGAAAACTATTCTTTGAATCCTTTTAAAAAGTGTTCCTCAAGAAAATCCTATATTTTCTTATGAAAAGCGCGTTTGAAAACCCATTCATTCCATGACTTCAAGGTTCGTACAGAATGTGTACAATCCAATGTGTCGTGGAATGAATATGAATATCCGTTGGTTGAAAAAC
The DNA here is from genome assembly GCF_051521515.1 of Lactuca serriola. Lineage (NCBI taxonomy): Eukaryota > Viridiplantae > Streptophyta > Magnoliopsida > Asterales > Asteraceae > Lactuca > Lactuca serriola. Next base: position 170,105,002 of record NC_136416.1, on the reverse strand, counting down.
AATCCGTTTTGTATAGCCGGTTTATCCCGGGAAAATCCTATATATTTCCCTAAAGGTGGTTGGTTGATTATCCGTTTTAAACTGAGGTTTGCAAGTATCTACCACACTCATGTGTGTGTGTGTACATATATATATATATATATATATATATATATATATATATATATATATATATATATATATATATATATATATATATATATATAAGCAGTTTTCTTGTAAAGACTCTGGTTACACCCAGAGATATATTAGTCTTAAAAGCTAAATAAAAGAAATCGTGATGAACTAAGTCCTGAAGGTATTATTAATACACTCCACTAATCTAACGGTTGTTACTTTGAGGTTAGTTCATTTGATTCATTATTACAAAATAAATTCCTGTTATCTAGGTTGTGAGTTTCGTAACCATAACTAACTGGACATGGCCTGTAACGGCCGATATCCTTAATGACTTTGTCAGCCGCAGACCTGCCAATCCAACTGTAGCTAGCAGTGAGGTGCGAGATTGTCAGTCCTGTATAGATCTATACACAACAGTCACGCTCTCCCTACAAGAGATTCTGGTCACCAGGGCTAGTCCTCCACTCTGTTTAATGTGGTGAGTGTTACCAAGGACGTGTCTCAAACATAGCCTAAAAAATTTACACGTAATAACACCGAAAACCGTGTTTATTATTTGCATGAATCCTTTATAAATCAATACATTTTACTATATGCTTCACAAGTTCCTTGTTCTAGTTTAAAAAAAAAACTGTTTCTACGAGTTGATTTCTTAATCGTTTGGTAAAACTGTTTTTTGTGTCAAAAGCATGTTGAAATATGGTTATCTTAAACAAAATAATATATTTTAAGCACATGTTTCCTTGTACTTTTGGTTGTATTCCCCCCCTAAAACATAAAAATAACTCGGAAAAACATAGGGGTATGAACTCACAGTTGTTTCGTTGAGTTGTTGACTGAAACGAAGATTCCCGAGTTGTTGCGCGTGAGACTTAACGAAATCCTATTATCAAATAAATACGTATATGTATCTAAATTAGCGATTTAGATAAATAAAGTGTCGGAAACACTTGAATTTGGTTGAGAAATGTTACCGAGACTTGCTTGAATCGAAGGAATGAGTTGACAGCCTTAAAACACGAATTTACGGATTCTGAAGGTGAGTTTACGGCCTTAGAACACGATTTTACGGTTTCTGAAGTTTGCCGAGTTTACGGCCGTAAACTCAAGAACTGAGTTTACGGTCTTTGAAGGATGGATCGTAAACTCGGAAAATGGGGTTTGGATGCTGATTTCGACGAGCTGAGTGATACCAGACGTTCCGAAAGACTCCAAGCATGGTTTTCTCGATGCTCTCCGAAGTTTGATGGCATTTTGAGTGTTTATGGTCGAGGTCTAGAGAGATAGAGGGAGAGAGTTTTTGGCCATAAATGTTCTAATGAAGGTGGAGGCATCGTATTTACAGGGGTGAGGTGTAGGGGTCCACTTTCCACTGTCCGTAAACAAGTTTACGATCGTAAACAAGTTTACGGCCGTAAACTAGTTTACGGTCGTAATCCCATTTTAGACCATAAATGTAGTTTTCTCGAGATATTTGGGTTTCCGTGCGATTTTTAGTTCCGAATCGTAAATATTTTAATTAAATATAACTAGATTATTTTATTAAATCAAAATTTTGACGGAAAAATTAATGAATTCAAAACTTTATTAACAAAAATCGCATGACAGAAACGGACAAAGTTTCGGGTTGTCACATCATCCCCCCGTTAGAGGGAATTTCGTCCCAATATTCGAACATGGAATACAAATCATGGATTAGGAAAGTGATGCGGATGCGGATACTTCTGTTTCATCTGATCTTCTTGCTCCCAAGTGAATCCAAGTTCCTGTTTAACATTCCAGCAGACCTTCACTATCGGGATGTGACGTTATTTTGTTCGCTTGACTTTTCGATCCGTGAGTTCAGATGATTCTCACACAAAGTGTAGACTCTCATCTAACTTATGGTTTTCGAGGGGAATTCGCAGGTGTCTCATCGGACGGACACTCTTTTTGGTTCAACACGAAGAAGAAGGGATAGACTTCGCTGAGTTCTCGGGGTAACTGGCGTTTGTATGCTTACGGGACCGATCCTAGCAATGATCTTGGACGGTCCAACGTGTCTTGATTTTTGCTTTCCACTCTTTCTGAAGCGTATATGGCCTTTCCAGGGTGAGACTCGCAAGAGACGTGTCCACCCATTTGTAACTCTAATGGTTTTTGTCTCTCATTGGCGTAGCCCCTTTTTGCACGATCTTCTCAGTCGTGTTTCGGATGATTTCAGGACTTGCGAAAGTGCTGCCGGGGATTTGACTCTTGACTAGTTGCGTGTCACCTACCTCAGCCCAACAAGGATGGAATCTGTACTTACGACCATAGAGGGCTTCGAAAAGGGATGAATTTTCGAGGTTCACATCTAATTTGTCGTTACGAGGAATGAGAGTTTTCCGATCGAACGATTTTCAGACAAAATGGTTTAGTATGACATAGACTCGATTAGACTAAACAGGACGACGTTGTAGGATCGCGTGTTAAGTTCGTCCGGAAAGATCGTTTCTTTAGCACATTAATGCCTCCGGGTGCATGTCTCTGGTGTTTGTCGTGTTTGATTCGAAATTAACAAGTACTACTAACACGAGGGTTCTGATGTCTTGAATCTATGAACTTTCATGAAATGGTTCTTACTAGATTTCCCTATGATTGTTTGGTGTACACAAGTCGTGTATAATTACAACCGACCCTAGCGTATTCACTAAGTTATCATAATTTGTTCATCAGGGCTTTTAAATCTTATAGGAATGTCGCAATTAAATTTGGACGAGAAATTAATCACAATTATAGTGGTTTTTGAAAACGTACCAAAACATAGCAGGGTTCTTTGATGCTTCCTCATTCTCTGAGGCCAGACTCCTCCTGTTTCCCCATTGTTCTTTTCTGTTGGGCAGTCTCTTTTGAAATGTCCTAAACTTCCACAGAGGTAACAGGTTGGACTTATCCCAACATTGGTAGTCAGAGTGATGAACTTGACTAGGGTTCTACAACCGCGAGAAGTGTGTCCCTTCCTATTGCATCTGGTGCAATGCAGCACTCGGCAGACCCCATGATGATGGTAATTGCTCTTGTTGCAGTGTGCGGGATTTCCACAGTAGGGTATGGTTGGTGTGGGAACAGCAGGGCTGACTGGGGTACTGACTGTCCCAATTAGTTGCCTCTCAGTAGATCTTTGGGTTGAAAAACTCCCGTTTAACTTTCATTTTAGGATGTTAGGTTGGAGATTAGGTGTGTGCTTTCTAGTAGGTACTTGTTGTTGAGATTGGTTAGCACCAAAATTCGGATTACCATTCACACTTCCACCCACATTCGTGTTGTTAGTGTTAAGAATAGCTAGGGCGGCTGCTACAGCTGCTGTGACGGTAGCTTGGAACGTAGTTGGGTCCATCTGGAGGATTGGTGTCTTACTGGTGGGTTGGTTACGTTTCTTCGGAGAGGCATGATCTGCTACATATCAAAGAAAGAAGATTGTGAGCAACAATGGTTGCCCCCGAATATATCCTAAATGTTTATCTATGCGTTGAGATTTCCCGTTAAGTTATCAGACTCTCAGTGATTCGACCCACATCCCCATGATGTGGTGTTAGCTATGATAGAAAAGATTTGAGCACACAAAGTTTGCATATAATAAGTTTACGAATTCTTGGTTGCTCAGCTCATCGGACTGGCTGAGTAACTCTCACATATTTGTAGGCTTTTGACGATATGGAGATTTGGCTATGAGGGTAGTTCCGAGGATCAAGTCGATACGGGATTCAACTTGGCACTCGGAATAAATTCCTGGAATGTCTTCGGGGAAGACATCGGGAAAGTTGCAGAGTTTGAAGATGCTCTCGAGGTCTTTAACTTCTTGTGTTTCATTGTCAACATGAGCCAGGAATGCATAAAATTCCTTCCGCATATGCTCCTAGACTTGACGCAGGAAATGATACGAAGGTTTGAAAAATCTAATCACTGAGACCAGTGAGGATTTCGTTGAAGGGATGAATCGCTTTCGCCGAAGCAAGGGATATCAGCATGATTTGAGGTTTAACCATTTCATGCCAGTTAGGATATCGAAGCTGACACGAAATTGATAGGGAAAGGAATAATCGTCTAAGTACATCTTATGATTCACTTTTTGAGGGTAAAACAGTGATGGGACCTTGATAAAGCTGCTTACTTTTCATGCTATCAATCTAAGGTACACTTTTGACAATGAAAATCTTTAACTAAAATATGATAGTTGCCACCATTATCGATATCAAGATTACACATAGTTTGAAGAATTTGACCTAGGAGTAGGTCTACCACATACCAACAGAGGAACAATTTGACAACATAAAGAACTAGCAAATTGGTACTTGCAAGACAAGAATGTCTCTAGAGAAAGGATCTACTTGAACATAAATAGGGAAGCTATTCCTTAGATCAAAAGGAAAAACAAGTAGAATATTTCCTACGGGCGACGGGCACTTCTCGGGCGGAACCTTAGGTTAGTCAACTGGTGCTCCATTTCAAGCAGGTGACTCTCGTATACTGATTGGCATGCTCAGAGCTCCACGAATTCAACTCGAGTTGCAGCTAGCTCTCGCTGTTGGGCATCGTTGTCTCTCAAAATCCTCCCATAAGCAACCTCGAGACTGTGAATACGGTTTGTGTTGGCATCCGAGTCTGCCTCGAGTTCCACAGTTCGTTGAATGGCCGCCACGTTCATCTCAACATTGCGGGCCACTCGGCGGATTATGATTGGAAGGGCTCTATCGGTGGAGCCTCCTCCGTCCACATTGTAGAAGCGGCGATCCCCATTATACGGGCAGGGTTCGCCTTGTTCGTGACCACACCTATCCAGGCTTCCAAACCACATGGGTGTTGGGCCTTCGAGTACAAGATGAGGGTTGGGATTTGGTATTGGGGCCACTGGGGGTAAGTTCTCGACTTCTGGTTCCGAGTCAGTCTCTTCAGCAAAATGGTTCGGCAATGCCATCATAAAAAGGGATTTCATGGTTTCCTTCTGGCTCTAGTTCGATCCATCCATCATCTCCTTGGTTAGAAAAGTACGGGTCGCCAGGGAGATGGAATCCAGCCATGCTATCTACGCGAGGTGAGGGTAAAGGAATAGTTAATAGGCATCGAATCTATAATACTTCTAATGTATTATAGTTACATGATTGATTCTCCTGGGTAAAACTCTGGTTCGGTCGTTATAGCAAACTAAAATACTCTTACAGTATTTTAATCCTTATGCTCAGTTCTAGAACTCTTCTGGTATCTAGGTAAGTTTTAGACTTGTTGCAACGCCATAGTTACTCCCAAGCACATGTTGGTCATGTCTCGAATGAATATAGTTGATCAAGCTATATTGACCGTATACATGATTACATAACTGCCTAGGTTTAACAGCAATGTCCAACATCCAAATACTTTTGTTTTGTTCTACTCACGGCATGGATTCTGATACTCGGGTATACTTATATACTTTTATAAAAATACTTGTATTTTCAAAAGTATAGTTTTTAGTTTAGAGCACTTAGGCCCCTTAATATTTATAGTTGTGTACCATGTAAGGTTCGGTATACTTAGTTCGCTATAAACAAGGGCTCTGATACCAATTTGTCACACCCCGAAACCGATGGCGGAAACGTTCTGGGGCGGAGGTGACGTCATGCATAGCATCACAACCAATGAATAACAGCAAGCATAGTAAATACAACCATAAATTGAATACATATGTGAAAAAGGTTTACATTGTTTAATACATAGTTTTTTTTCTTATCAAAGGTAAAATAGAAATTCATGACACTAACGCTTCGACTTCTCCGAACTCCTGGAAGTACCTATCTACTAATTCCCTGAGAATACAAGAAGTTTGAAAGTCAGCATAAAGCTGGTGAGTTCATAAGCATTTAGTTTTGGTGGAAAACTGTTCTTTGAATCCTTTTTAAAAGTGTTCCTCAAGAAAATCCTATATTTTCTTATGAAAAGCACGTTTGAAAACCCATTCATTCCATGACTTCCAGGTTCGTACAGAACGTGTACAATCCAATGTGTCGTGGAATGAATATGTATCCGTTGGTTGAAAAACAATCCATTTTGAATAGCCGGTTTATCCTAGGAAAATCCTATATTTTTCCTTAAAGGTGGTTGGTTGATTATCCGTTTTAAACTGAGGTTTGCAAGTATCTACCATACTCGTGTATATACATATAAGCAGTTTTCTTTTAAAGACTCTGGTTACACCTAGAGATATATTAGTCTTAAAAGCTAAATAAAAGAAACCGTGATGAACTAAGTCCTGAAAGTATTATTAATACCCTCCAGTAATCTAACGGTTGTTACTTTGAGGTTAGTTCATTTGATTCATTATTACAAAGTAAATTCCTGTTATCTAGGTTGTGAGTTTCGTAACCATAACTGACTGGACATGGCCCTCAACGGCCGATATCCTTAATGACTTTTTCACCCGCAGACCTGCCAGTCCAACTGTAGCTAGCAGTGTGGTGTGGATTGTCAGTCCCGTATAGATCTATACACAACGATCACCCTCTCCCTACAAGAGATTCTGGTCACAAGGGCTAGTCCTCCACTCTGTTTATTGTGGTGAGTGTTACCAAGGACGTGTCTCAAACATAGCCTAACAAAATTTACACGTAATAACACCGGAAATCGTGTTTATGATTTGCATGAATCCTTTAAAAAATAATACATTTTACTATATGCTTCATAAGTTCCTTGTTCTAGTTTAAAAATAAAAAACTGTTTCTACGAGTTGATTTCTTAATCGTTTGGTAAAACTATTTTTCGTGTCAAAAGCATGTTGAAATATGGTTATCTTAAACAAAATAATATATTTTAAGCACAAGTTTCCTTCTACTTTTGCTTGTATTCCCCCCCCCCCCCTAAAACATTAAAATAACTCGGAAAAACGTACGGGTATGAACTCACAATTGTTTCGTGGAGTTGTTGACTAAAATGAAGATTCCCGAGTTGTTGCGCGTGACACTTAACGAAATCATGTTATCAAATAAATACATATATGTATCTAAATTAGCGGTTTCGATAAATAAAGTGTCGGAAATATTTGAATTTGGTTGAGGAATGTTACCGAGACTTGCTTGAATCGAAAGAATGAGTTGACAACCTTAAAACACGAATTTACGGATTCTGAAGGTGAGTTTACAGCCTTAGAACACAAGTTTAAGGTTTCTATAGTTTGCCGAGTTTACGGCCGTAAACTCAAGAACTGAGTTTACGGTCTTTGAAGGCTGGACCATAAACTCGGATAATGGGGTTTGGATGCTGATTTTGACGAGCTGAGTGATTCCAGACTTTCCAAAAGACTCCAAACGTAGTTTTCTCGATGCTCTCCGAAGTTTGAAGGCGTTTTGAGTGTTTACGGTCGAGGTCTAGAGAGAGAGAGGGAAAGAGTTTTTCTCCATAAATGTTCTAATGAAGGTGGAGGCATCGTATTTATAAGGGTGAGGTGAGGGGTCCACTTTCCACCGACCATAAATAGGTTTACGGTCGTAATCCCATTTTAGACCGAAAATGTAGTTTTCTCAAGATATTCGGGTTTCCGTGCGATTTTTGGTTCCGACTCGTAAATAGTTTAATTAAATATAACTAGATTATTTTATTAAACCAAAATTTTGACGGAAAAATTAATGAATTCGAAACTTTATTAACGGAAATCGCGTGACAGAAACGGACAAAGTTTCGGGTTGTCACATGAATGTTGTACTTCTTCTAGTGATGCAAATTCAAGCAATATAATGGGTACAAGTTGTGTATCGGATTTTTATATGTCAGAGCCTTTGCATGATATCAGACCAGATGTTCCTGAAGAATTTAAACCTACTAAGTCAATGAGGTTCAAAGATGTTGATGAGGGAGTATAGGCTTGACAAATTTCAAGAAAATCACAACCACTACCTTGAAGATACCTTTCACTTCAAAAGTACAAGGACACTTTCATATTCCGACAAAGTGGTCATTTTTCGGGTGTCTACAGTGAATATTGTAGATTACATAAATTTCAAGAGGGATATGGGATTTATTATCTGATTCAGAGATGCACAACTTATCATGAATAAGATGAATGATAAAGAAAACAACTATCTGAGTTATTCTTTAATTGTGATGAAAATAAGGTTTTGAATGCAGTGTTTTGGGCAGATGAAACGGAGAAAGCATACTACAATGAATTTGTGGATGTTATATCTTTTGATGCAACCTTTTGTACAAACAAGTAAGTTTTTCTTCTATATTTATCTTTTTAATTATATGTGATTTATGAATACACAGTACGTATGCTTATGTAATTATTTTTAAATCACATGTGATTTATCAATTGTCAACAATTATACTGATGTGATTATGACTGTAATCACATGCGATTGATGAATGATCAACATGTATTGTAATGTGTTTATTATCATAATTATATATGATTGATTTTTTTATCAACAAGCATACTGATGTTATTATGTGTTATAATCACATATGATTGATGATTGATTAAATCTCAACAAGTATGCGGATGTAATTATTTTCTAATCACATGTGATTTAATAATTGTTAACAAGCATTATGATTTGATTTTTTGTTTCATCATATGTGATTAATATCATTATTTTTAGTTTTTTTCTAAGTTCCAAATATGCTTAATTGTATTTTGGTTATGTTGTTATATATGAAACATATATGCATTGGTTTTTGTTCCATTCACTGCTATTGATCATCATAAATCATCTGTTACTGTTCGAGCTGGGTTGTTAAGCACCGAGGATGTGGATTCGTACATATGGCTACTTGAACAATTTTTGAAGGCTCATTCAAATAAAAAACCATTACTGGTTTTAACGGATCAAGATCCAACATTGAAGCAATCTATTGATTCAGTTTTTTATCAGTCAAAGCATAAATTGTGCATGTGGCATATCATGAAGAAACTTTTTTTTTGTATATGTTTGCTTCTATTAATCATATATGATCGAACATATTTGGATATATAAAAGATTTATTATCACATATGATATTAGTCATATATTCATTAAAGATTAATACATTTAAGATTGTTATTAAATGTTATTTTATTGTAACAGATTCTAATCGCATATAACTAAAGCACATTGTTTGTTGTTTTATGTTTATAATAACTTGTGATTGAATCATTTTAAGTTTCAAGATCTTATTATTAACTTTATATTTGAATATTAATATGTGAATCACATGTGATTATTACAACTATCTGTGGAATTTCTTAAAATCACCGATTTCAAAAAAAAAAGATTCAATAAGCTTGTTTTGGGACATGTATATTGAGCGTGATGTTTTTAAGTGGAATTGGGAACTGTTGATGAAAGAATTTAATCTTGAAGATGAGAGGTGGTTTAAAGATATTTTTGAAAATACAGAAGCATGGGTACTTATATATTTTAGTGATTTTCCAATGTGTGGGTTGATGAAGACAACATCAAGGTTTGAAAGTATCAATTCCTTTTTCAATATATACTCACAAACGACAAATCTCCTCCTAAATTATATGAAGAATTACAACAATTCCATTCAAAATCAAAAATATACAAAATGTGAACTTGATCATAAAAAACTAAGTGAGCACATTACTCTTTGATGTCTCCATGTATGATAGAAGAACATGCAACAAACGTCTACACGAGCAAGTTACTTTTTGACGTTCAAAAAGAGATTTATAAAGGAGGATGGTATTGTGATCTTAAAGATTTTGGCGAGGGAGATGAACGATAACTTTTTAAAGTTATGCACACGAACCATAAACATGAAGTAAAAAGGAACATATAAGGTATTTTATTTTGTAAGTATACCTTATTTTTATATTTTCATAATGTTAAAATCAGATGTGTTTTTAGGTACATATGATTATAATCAGATGTTAGAAAATTTTAATTTTTTAAATCACATATGATTATAATCAGATTTAATTATAGGTACATGTGATTAAAATCACATGTGATCATATGTGCCACTTCAGATGTGATTATTCATACATATTATTAAAATCACGTGTGATTATAAGTACATATGATTACAAGTACCTGCATAATCATATATGATTATAAGTACATATATAATCAGATGGTTAATGTATAATCATATGTGATTTTGTATTGTTCTGGTGGAACTAAAATATGCTGAAACAGAAGTGAACTACACTCGTGGACATTTTAATCGTTTCGGTATAATGTGTAGACATGCTTTCAAAATATTGATAAACAAAAATTTGGATGAAATTCTGGATAAATATATTCTTAGGATATAGAGAAAGGATGTAATATCTTCAAATTATCAACTATCAAGAGATCGTTTTGATGAAGAGGATGAATATGTTACTAAACTGGTCAATGAAGTATTTTTTTAAATATTGAGTCTTCTTTAGATTTTGTTGAATGATGTGAAGAGTAATTCTTCAAATGAAGTGCCTATTACAAATTTGATGTCGTTGAGAGACTTTATAAGGTTACTATACCAGAAGAGGTTGAGATTTTTGTTCCAGATGTTCAACACAATAAAGGATGTAGAAAGAAAAGGCTTATTGGTGAAGTTGAAAAATCAATTATGAAAGTTCCAAAGTAGACCAGAAAATGCTCAGTGTGTGGTAAAAGCACTACAAGAAAAATAGCCTTTAATGACGCGCAAACAATGACACTCGCTGATTCACGTTACGCATTTCTGAGCGTCCTTAAAAATAGTGTCAGACTTCCAAAATTTGAAGGATAGTGGACATGCATTTTTGCATGCCCTTAAATGAGTGTCTCAAGAAAAAAAATTAAAAACACAGAAGGCACTTTATCTTAAACGTGCGTCTTCTGTAGGTGTCGCTTCATAATTTTAGTGAAATGCGCCTTGAGAAGATAATGGGGGAAAACGAAACCCTAAAATTTTGAAAACCCGCCTTTCTTTTCTACCTTCTTTTCTTCATCTTCACAATCGACTCTCCCCTCTTTTTTCTCTATAGTGAGAAGTGATTGAAAGAAGGGAGACTAGGATGGGTCTGTCGGTGATGATGAATGAAGGTGCTTTCCGGTCAATCTCGGAGATGGCATTGTCGATTTCGATGGTTGTTTCCCTCTTGCCGTAATCACGTCGTCACGGCGAATCACACACCGCCGGGCAGTGGAAGAAGATGATGAAGTTTTTCGTTGTCGTATGCCGCCCTCCCTCGTTGTTTCCAACGATCTCTGCCCTTTCTTTATTCTTCGCTTCTATGATCTTCTCATATTCCATCATCTTCTCGGTTTTCCATCAGGTAATTATCGGGTTTGCTCGTGATGCTGCAATTCATAAAAGAGTTCTTCTCCGGTCTTAGCATCTTCCTGCGTAGCTGTACTTCTATCATCATTCAGGATTGATCTCAGCCTCCTATTCACCTCTATACGATCTTACTTGTAAGTCCACACCACACTTGTTCTTATCTTGTTTTGGAAAATCAAGAAACATTCGAAAACCCTTAGGGTTTCGCTTCTTATCATCGGTGAGGTCGCGTTTCTTCATATCAATACTAGGGTCTCATTTCTTATCATCGGTGAGGCCTCGTTTCTTCTTATCAGTATCGGATTTCTTCTTGACTGAGGGGCCAGATTGACAAGACCTGTGAGACTTCTGAGATCGCTCCATGCTCCCTGTGTGACTGTGTGAGGATACAAAGATTAATGGCTGCGACAGGGGTTAGCAAAGCTCCTTATTTCTTCTCTACCTGGTATAATAATTGTTGCTTAAAATGATACTTTTTCCTATTCATCACTATTAGGGCTTATTTCTTCTCTAGGACGGATTTGATTTTTTTTTCTGATTTGGGAACCAAAACATGCAAGACTAATGAATCTATTGGTGATAATTAATGGTTTGACGATTCCTTAACATATGAACATTCACATTTATCTGTTATAGTGAACATCAAATCTTGTGTTTGGATACAATAACAGGCAAATATACTTGCTGCTTATTTAAGTTCTAATATGTAGTGGACCAAACAACAAGACATTATCAGAGATCTTTGTTCACGGCATTGTAGTTACATTCAATTTGCACCTTGTGCACCAAGGTAAAAGAAATAGACAGAATAGGGGAAAAGCAATCATAGGTAAAAGAAATTGTAGTAAATTAGGCAGGGTTAAATATGTCAACGTTTGACTTGAAAAAAATGTTTTTTATTGTAGGTTATTATTGCTACTTGTATGCAAAGTATTTTGCACCAACCTTATGGGAAAGAGTATGCAAGGAGGATCCATTGTCATTAGAGACTGGTACTGTTATTAGAAAAAAGTTATTGCAACATGGTGGAGCTAAAGATCCTACACAGTTACTTAATGATCTTGCTGGTGATGGGATTACAAGGAGCTACCAAAATCAAGGACATGGAGGAGGTATAGTTCCAGACATTACAAGCCTATGTAACGAATTGAACTTGAGAAGATGAAAAAAAATCACGATTCTGCCCTCCCATGCTGTTTTTTCAGAGAAGGAAATTAAGCAGGTCTGGTGTGACCAATGATGACAGTTGCCTTTCCTTAATGTGTTTCTTATTGTGTTCTAGGTAGGAACCAGCAAAATAGGTTTCAGGTATCTGCAATCATCAAGAACATTATTATTAATTATCATTTGATGCTAATGAAATTTGGGAGAAATTAGATCAAGGGTTTCGGACCTTCATGATAACGGGTTGTCCATCCTAAAAAGGTATATCTGGAAGGACTCACTAAAGATTGGAATGAAGAGAATTGACCCCTGCATCTTTTCTCTTTTTACTCTATTTTTGTTGTGTGAAACAAGGCCTGAACCAACACATATGCTATTGTTGTTGTTGTATATGATTCTTTTTGATTCATTGTCTACAAGACACTTCAAGGAGATGGTATAATTATTATTTTTAAAGGCTTAAATGCAACAAATGGAAGTAGAGTGAAAGTAGATTGGTATTAGGGATTGTTTAAATATTGATGTGAGCCTGTTTATACGTTGTAGTTTGTAAACTTTGTGATAAATAACCATTTTGCCCTTTTTCAGGAAATCAAAAAATTACTGGTACAATGTTTGCAAATTTACAATTTTAACTTTTGTCCATTATTCATCAATATCACATTAAAAATAACTACTAGTGTATCTTACTTTTTTAGTCTGATTGTTGTAACCTTTTTGATCCATATTAAGTTAGAAGAAGCTTCGGGTTCTTCTGTTTATTGACGTACTCAAGAACTGGTCCAGTAAGAGGTTATCTCTTACTCAGTCTGGTAAGGACGTTTGATTACAACACTTTTTACCTCTTACCGGGTCATTATGCCTCTTACCCAGCCATCCAAAAATTATAGCTAACCGAGTTTTTTTTTTGTTATTCTTGTTTCTAACCCTACGCTGCTACACAATACTCCGACACGTTTCTATCAGTTTTTCATCAGCGATCGTGTAGGAGAATCACACAAGTCTCATCGCCTCTACTCTCTGCTAGTCGATCACCACCGCCGGTTGATCACCACCTCCAATCGATTTCCACCCACTGCATCAGAAGAAGGTAAGGTCTTCAAAAGTTTTTTTTCTTTTTTTTTCTTTAATGAATTAGAAGCAAACGAAACATGATGATATTTGTTTCTAGAAATCGGATAAGATACATAGTATTGTTGCAATTACATGTTCTTTGATATGTATGATATGAAATCAAATATTATTTTTTCTGAACTGGAAGCGAAAACAAAAACATATGGTATTTGTTTCTTGAAATCAAATGATATTTGTTGATGGAAATTAGAAAATCAGATAAGATGTATAGTATTGCTCCAATCATATGTTATTTGATATATGTGATATGAATCAAATGCAGTTTTTACTAAATTAGAAGCAAAAACGAATTCCCTTTTGTATTTGTTTCTTGAAATCAAATGATATTTGTTGTTAGGAATTAGATAATATGCATTATATTGTTGCAATTGTATGTTATTTGATATGCATGATACATGTTTAGTATTGTAGAAGTATATTAGAGTATTGCTGAAACCAATTGTTATTGGAGTGCATATATGTTAAAATCAAAATTTATATTTATATTTTTAATGGTTTATGTTTAATTTGAATTTTGTATGTTATTTTGTATTTTTTTTATAATTAGTCATCAAATGTAAATTAAAGGAAAAATATGAGGATGATGATTGATATGTATAGATGAGTTATTGTTTATATGAAAATTCTAGTTTTCTTGCTAATTTAAATACTGTTTTTCAGGAATAGGTTACACCTTAGCTAAACAGTTTCTGAAAGCAGGTGACAATGTATTAATATGATCAAGGTCTAGTAATTACAAGCTTGTTCAAATATGAACTATTAGAGTGATTAAACATTTAATTTTTTTCAATGCAAAATACCAAAGAAAGCTTGTTCAATTATGATGCAGGGCGAGATCGTCCTTTCTTGCCTCTCAGCAGCTATGAGAAAAGCTTGCATCTTAGCTCACGTGAAGTTATAGTCATGGATAGGTAGTTTTTTTAATCTTGATAATCAACTATTTTCTATTGAAGGACAATGATATGCAAACTGATGTTAATGTTTTTTCAGGGAAAAGGATGAAGAGTTGGATGTTGTACCACTTTGTGCTCAATCATTGATGTATCATTTAAATCAGATGTATGGTTCCACAAAAGATTAGGGAGACATTTTTCTTGGTAAATTATAGATTTCTTTCTTGCTTGCTCTGTTTGTATCTGATCACTTTGGAGGGCACGCAAGTCTGTATCTGGATCAAACTATAACAACCCTTTTGTCTGCACAAACTATAACAAGCCTTTTGTCCCTATTGGAACTCTACAATTTGGTGTTTGTAGACATAGGTTATTTCTCGTGAAGGTAGTTTAATAATCTATTTACTTGGGTAATCAGTATTGCATCATTTACTTTTTGTGTATAAATAAATAATTTATTTCTTTTCCTATTTGCTTATAATTCAGTACCTTTGTGATCGAATGGAGCCTCAAGTACCATGTGACCTTGTGACACCACGGGTATGAAGCAAAAACAAATTAACACTAATCATAGTGTCTAATTAACATGGTCTGAGCGTAAATCTAGTAGTGTGTGTGCACGAATTAACCATGCTTTGTGCTAAACCTAATCGATTGGTTTTAAGTATTTACATAATTTTAATGTCTCTGTGGACGAATCAACTAAAGACATGTTATGCTGCATACTTTTATTTTCCCTATGCTATAGATCTGATTTTCCCTTTCTGGAATGTTTTCTATTCTGTGATGGAACTTATTGTGCAAGATGCACACTTATATTTCATTTTTTTTGGTAATCATTATACTTATTGTGTTTACTTTATGTAGATCATATACGGTACACCAAGCTGCTGCAACAACCTATGGTGCCTTGTGTGCAGTCTTATGTTCACTCCCTATTGGGTCTAATGGAAGACAAAACATGTAATTCTTGGAAATTTAGTTGATAGATTTATAGGATGGGTATTTCCATTGTTTAGCAATATTAATGTTGGTGATGGGCCAGTGGAACTTGCAGCAAAAGGTCTTCATGAATTCCTTAATGCTGCAGAAGGTCTTAATGCTGGTGATGGGATAGCTACTAAGCTCTCTTCACGACTTTGTCCCACTATGGGAAAGTCATGGAGATTATTTCTTCAGATCAAGTGTTTAATTCTATTCTTTCACACAAACTTATGTTGTCTACATGTGTTAAGGTGGTATTCATTGCAGATTATTTCTTCAGATCAAGTTTAGCCGAAAGTTCTACCTATGCAGATTTAAAGGTAAATAACATCTTCACAACTGATTTTTCTCCTTCAATAATTCCGTGATCTGTTAAAGTAAGACAAGTTGTATAATGGTGGAATTCTTTTGTTTTTATACACTAGGTTAAAGTAACACTTGATAAGTCTATGAAGATCAATGACATTACAGATGTCAAAATTGAAGCCACACTGTTTGATATCAATACCAATGAGGGTTCCAATCTGCTATCAACTAACGTGGCCAGTTTGGAGCTTCAGCAGCCTCCTCATTTTCCTTTAGGGTTTCATGGGTATCGATTAGAAGGAAAAATGAAAAATCCCAAGCTTTGGTTTGCAGAGAAAGTGAGAAATCTTGTCTTTTAATTAAACAAATTACTTTTCTTTTCACCTCTTCATCTAATAACATTGGATTATGTTGCACGCAGCCAAATCTGTATACATTAGTTGTCACCCTGAAAGATGCATCAGGCAACATTATCGACTGTGAATCATGTCTAAGTAGGCAAGGAGGGTTTATTTGGAATTGGGTTGACCATGTTTATTTGGGATTCGGTTGACCAGGTTTGAAACTCATCTCTTAAATTTAATAAAACTGTAAATGTGGTGCAAGGGTAGTTCTAAATATTTGCACATGGTTTCAGGGGTTACTCAAGGAAAATGAAAATGGTAGCAAATATTGGGCATATGGAGGTGACTTTGGAGATACACCAAATGACTTAAGAAGGCAGAAAAGAGATTGCAGGTTGATCCTGCTATATGGCCAATAATGATATTTAGGGTCTGCTAGAAGGATTGGATATTACGGTTAAGCTTCTATTTAAGACTTCACGCCAAGGACTTGATGAATTTATGATATCATATTTTGGCATGGCTAGAAGCTTTGGAGGAAACGAGACTCAAGCAAAAGTAAACACACAGAGAGTTGTTGGCACATAGTAAGCTAAATAATGCAATTGTATATAAATGAGTTCATTTTTTTATAACAATTACTCACTCTTGGAATAATTATTTGTATTTGACATATCAGTGAAATTAATTATCTTTGTTATTTATGGTATTTTATTTTGTATTATGAGATTTTTAATGTATTATTTAATTTGAAAATTAGTAAATCTATAAATAATACTTTTTTTTAATATTTAAAATTATGATACGCAAAAATGTGTGTCATCTTCATTTATGACATGGCCTTTCTTGACAGGGGCTTTCTTGATACGCATTGCGTTTCATTAACACGCGCGTCGTAAGGTTACGACGCGCAAATGCGTGTCGTCTTCCTTTATGACATGGCCTTCCTTGATACGCATTGCATGTCGTAAACGCGCGTCGTAATTGCATGTCGTAAATGAGCGTCGTAAATGTGCGTCTTCTATAGACGACACGCAAAAGTGCGTTGTCTCTCTTTATGATAGGGCCTTCCTTGACACGCATTTGCGCGTCGTCTGAGCCTTTTACGACGCACAATGAGCGTCGTAAAAGGCTGTTTTTCTAGTAGTGAAGAGAACTGCACAATAGCCGTACTTGTCCACGCAGATTTATAGCTCATAAATGATGTATAACATACAATGTTCATAAGAAGTGATAATCATATATGATTTTTTAAGTTATAATCAAATTTCATTTTTATGAGATTTATTTTTTGATTATTAGTTTTCTATTTTTTAAGCATTATATGTTCATAACAAATGATAATAATCATATTTGAGTTTGTTTTCAATTTTCATTACCAGTGATAATCATATGTGAGTGTCATTGATTTAATCTGTTGGTCTATATTACATATGGTAATCATATGTGATTAAGTATTTAAATTATGTTTTTGTTTATAATCACATGTGATTGATGTATAAATCATACATTGTTCATAACAGATGCAAATTAATCATATATGATTCTTTCTGATTTTATATTTCTGATCAAGAATCTTTAAATTACATGTGTTTGTCGAAAACATATGTTCATTCTTTTGTAAATGATTATGAATATAATCACACATAATTTTCCAAATAATATGTGATTACATTCATAATCACATGTCATTGTGCAAATAAAGCATTATACAAGAGTTTATGTCTTTGTATAATTTTTCTAATCACTTGTGTTTATATTAATGTTTATATGTTTAATCACATATTCAATCGATATATAAATTATTTTTACGTTATTCAATATAAATGTATTATAAAAAATGTTTATAATCATATATGATTTAATCTATATGGTGCTAATTACATGTGATTGTCTATCTCATATGTAATTATATTAATAATCACATGTGATTATCGATATCACATCGTGTTTGACAAAGAGCAAGGCATTTTATAACTGTTAGTGTTGGATTAGGTGTCTTAGCCCATAACTATAATTGGTATATACTTGAATTAATAGTAGCACAGTCTTTTTGGGTTGCCCTCAAAACTAGCAACTAGACAAAATGATTTTTGGAGAGAGAGAGATTGATTTATTAGTTGATTGATAATTGAGATAGATAATTTGTTAATATATGATGAGAATAATATATTAATTAGAAATGATAATATTTAATCACAAATTAATTGGAGTTAATTGTGGGATTAAATGAATTAATTGAAAGTGCATGGACTGAAGTGCAATTGTTCAATAGTTGAATAAGAGGCAATCTAGAACCCTCCATAATGCTTGGACAGTTTTCATAGGCCTTAGGGTTTCTAGAATTATCCTTGGTGGATAAACAGGAAGGTGGATAATTACCCAGTTTAAGATAATCTTGGATTTGGGCTTATATAGGGTTTCCTAACTACACTATAAATGCAGCCTCAACACTAGGGTGTTCGGACACCTGTATTTGTGAAGAGCCAACCGAATTTTAAAGCCTTCCTCCTCTCTCTCAATCATCTTCCTTTGCTAGTGTTGGGTGTCAACCACTAGAGGCGTGATATTTGTGACGCTTGCTCTCAAGGCTTCAACAATACAAGGATTTTTATTGTTAATACTAAATAGCAATCAAGGTATGTTTCTCCTAACCCTATTTGTATTTTCGAAAATATGTTAGTGTTCTAGGGTTTCTATTTTGTTGTTAAAAGTTGTATGTTGAGTTAGAGAAAACATAGATCGAGCATTACGGTTTCATGCACACATAGGGATTATATGTTTTGCATAATACCCATCAGTGTTATCAGAGCGTAGGTTTAGTTTTCTATTGAATTGATACAATCGTTGAACTCGAACAAGGAGTAGCAAAACAGAATCGTCATTTTGTTTTGACCCGGCGACGTGGTGACCTACAATTGTTTTCTACCACGACGTGGTAATTGTTTACCAGAACGTGGTGGGCAGTGAGATCCATAAAATTCAGTTTTATCAATATCTCATGAATTGAGTAGGGTAATTACCTTTAATAACATTTTAACTGTATAAAATTAAATATTTTTCCAAGTAATTTGATATCCTTATCTTGACTTCATAATTGGTTTACTTTTAGATTAAAATTAATTTATTAATTTTTCGAAAATTAAAAAAAATATAACCCAGTATTTTTGAAAAAGCTTTATGTTAGGAAGAAAAACGGATAACTAGCAAAACTATAAGCACATAAGACACATTATTTATGTAGTACGATCAAGGTGGCCCACGTCCATGGACAGGAAGGGAGTATTCTTTTATTTTAGAGCTCTCAAACAGAAGTTATAAGTACAATTACACAGAGATTCGCCTATCAGTCTAGAATTCAAGATACAAAATGACATAACATTCATCCCTATTTATAATTGAGGTATCATACCTGAAACCCTAATGGGCCAAGCCAATCGGACCATATGCCCATGAAAGGTGTCAACATATCATAATCCACCATACAACATCTTCTGGACCATTATTGAGCATCATCATCTTCTAGGCATACTTGGATCAACATGTCACAACAAAGGAATCAATATGGTGCATCATGTACTAAGATGGTCCATGATGGCACAACAACTTCTTCATGGAACACCAGTAACTCTAAATGGTGCAAAAGGGGTATAAATGGTGCAAGAGCGTCAAGTATGGTGCACAAGCATCAATATTGGAGTAAAAACATCATCATGGAGCAACAAGTACATGCATGGCACAACAACAAGCATCATGGCGCAAGAGGAGAACAAGATGGCGCAAGAAGGATTGCCATGGTGCAAGAGCATCCCTCTTGGCCCATCCCTTTTTCAAATGGCGCAACAAGGACCCCTTGTGGCTTTAAATCCCTCCCAAGTGCTTCAAACCTCTTCCATGGTCTCCAAATCACTTCCAGGTGCTCCAAACCCCCTTATACATGATCTGTTCCTTTGGAAAATGATTCGTACCTTTTTCTTATGATCATTCCTCTCTCAGAAGATTTATTCCTTTGTCACATGGTCCATGAACCCCAAGTGATCCATTAAGGTCTAAGTACTCCAAATGATCCATGAACATGATCTAAATGCTCGAGTCACATTTAACAATCTCCACCTTGACTTGAGCATCCTCTGAACTTCACATCGAACAAGAACTTCCTCTCCCTTCCTACCAATTCGTCCCTAAAGGGACCTACCTCCGGTTAACATCAACCAAGTCCAAGCAAAGCTTGAAATTCTTAGTGGGAAATGACTTTGTCAACAAGACTGATGGGTTAACCTTGGTATCAATCTTCAATATTGAAAATTTGTCTTCTTCTAGAATATCCCGAATGAAATTCAGCCAAACATCAATGTGCTTTGTCTTCTCATGATACACATGGTCCTTTGCATGATTTAATGCAGTTTGACGATCACAATACAAGACATGTTTCTCCACCTTCACACAAGGACTCTGAATAAGCCCTTGCAACCATATCTCCTCCTTTATTCCTTCCGTCATGGACGTATACTCATATTCAATTGTGGACAAAGAAATGGTATCTTGTAACATTGACTTCCAACTGATGGCACATCCAAATAAAGTGAATATGTAGCATGTTCGTGACATGCGCTTCAACAAGTCACCACCATAATCAAAGTCAACATTTACCACCAAGTTACTCTTCATATTAGATCCATACACCAAGGAAACATCAGTCATTCCCTTAAAGTATCGGAAGATCCACTTTAAAACTTCCCAATGAGTCTTCCATGGATTACTCAAAAACATACTAACCACACTAACTGCTTGAGCCAAAGCAGTTCTGGTATAGACCATAACATACATGAGACCTCCAACAACACTTGAGTATGGAACCCTGCTCATGTACTTCCTCTTTTCATTAGTATTGGGTATAGTGCTTGGACCAAGTTTAAAGTGATCCGCCAAAGGAGTTACAACTGGATTGGACTGATCACAATTGAAGGACTGTAGGAGTTTCTCAATGTACTTTTGTTGAGAAATACATTAACCGCCCTGATCTTCTGTCCCTTGAATCTCCATCCCTAGTATCTTCTTTGCTACTCCTAAATCCTTCATCTCAAACTCATTCTTCAGGGTCACCTTCAAGTCATTTATTCCATCCATGTCCTTAGCTGCGATGAGAATATCATCAACATATAGCAACAACTATATGTATGAATCTGGTGATAATTCCTTTGACTAAAGACAATTGTCAAACTAGTTCCGACTATAGCAATTTGAGATCATGAGTGAATCAAATATCTTATACCAATTTCTTGGATACTGCTCCAACCCATACAATGATTTCTTCAACAAACATACATCATCCTTCTAAGAATTCAAGGAACACTTCTGGATGGGACATATAAATCTTCTCTTCTAAATTCCCATGAAGAAATGCAATTTTCACATCGAGCTGCTCAAGCTCCAGATCGAATGAACTCACCATGGCCAAAAGCACCTGAATTGTCTTGTGCTTCATGACCAGTGAGAACACCTTGTGATAATCAATTCCTTCTTTATGAGAAAACCCTTTCGCTACCAACCTTGACTTGAACCAAGCTAGTTCAACGTCTGGTATCCCTTCCTTCTTCTTAAAGATACATTTGCAGCCCACTGGCTTCGCTCCCTTTGGTAATGTTACAAGATCCCATGTTTCATTCTTCTCTAAAGATTGCATTTCTTTATTCATGGCCATCAACCAGTCATTGTATTCTTTACTTGCCACAACCTCTTTATACGATTGACGCTCCTCAGTGTCAATGTCTTCTCCAATTGGTAAAGGAAAAGAAATGGATTCAATTTCACCTGAATTCACATATCCCACATATCTATCAGGATGTTGAATGAGCCTCATTGACCTTCTGTTGGCTATTGATGTAGACCCATTATCCTTCCCAATATCAAAACCACTAGACGAAGATCCCATTGGTTGATCTTAGGTTTCATCTTGTCCAGGTTGCTCACTACCGCCTTGCTCTTTGTCACTTATCACAACTCTATCTAGAGTTCGAGTTGCAAACTCCACCTTATGGCTAGCACCCTGATCTTTGTTCCCTGCTTGACTTGTATCACCTCCTTCCTGGTTACCCATGGTAGATTCATCAAAGGTCACATCTCTGCTCATGATAAATTTAGGAGTTCTTCCTTCTTATGTACACCACAGTCGATAACCTTTTACTCCCATCACATATCCTAGAAATATGAACTTCATTTCCCTTGGCTCATGTTTACCATCACTCACATGAGCATATGTGGGGCATCCAAATATACATAAATCATAGTATTCAAAAGGGTTTCCCCAACCATACCTCTTAAGGAGTCTTCAAGTAAATAGTAGTTGATAGTGATCTGTTCACCAGATAGCAAGGATTGTTAACTGGTTCTGCCCATAATTGCTTGGATAAGTTAACAAATATCTGCATGCACCTTGCATGCTACATGAGTGTTTAGTTCATCCGTTCTGCCACTTCATTTTGTTGTTGTGTGTGTTGTATAGTATGGTGCCTCATTATACCTTCTGCCTTGTAGAAATTGTTGAATGGAGCATTGCAGAACTCCAATCCATTGTCAATCCTTAGAGTTTTGACCTATTTTCCAGACCTTTTCTCAATCATGGTCTTCCACTCCTTGAACTTCCCGAACACTTCATCTTCGGTCTTCAGAAAGTACAACCAAATCTTCCTTGAATAATCATCAATGAACATCACAAAGTATGAGCATCCTCATTGAGTCTTCATTGTTGCAGGTGTTGGATAAGGTGTCTAAGTCCATAACTATATTTGGTATGTACTTAACCCGACCCATCATGGTCCATTTGGGTTGCATGGCATCATGCATTTGGATAGACTAAATGAGAGAAATAACACTTGTGGTTTATTAATATATTATAAGTTCTAATATATTAATAGTATTATTAAATTAGTATTGATCAAGAATTAATTTGGAATTAATTAAGTGATCAAAAGATGACTAATTAAATATATGGGTTGATTATTTAAATCATCCATAACCTGTATAGTGGGCTAAAAGGCTCCATGGATTATGAAGTTGGGTTAAACCCATAGGATGCTCTATGGATGCTCCATGGGAGTTACAAACCCATGGGTCATGGAAATGAAGAGTCATGTCACATTATGGTTTACATGTTGTTACCCTAGATGTGACACACTGTATAAGGAATATGATATTCATTCTCTTAAGAGAGGGCTAGGCCGATTTTTACAAGTGTTATACATTCTCTTAAGTTATTCCAAAGCATTTGGTGTTGTGTGAAGCATTTGAGGCATCACACTTGGGGTGCTAGGCTCTCAAGGTTTTCAAGGAATCAAATCATTTACAAGGTATATAATTCTAGCCATCTTTTAGATTAAAAGTTCCCCATGTATGCTAGGTAGGATTATGAACCTTGGAAATCATATTTTGCATGTATTTTAGACAAACATAGATCCAAGGTTTTCAACGGTTGCATGTACGCTTAGGGGTGTTAGAATGCTCAAAACCCATCAGTGGTATCAGAGCCTAGGCTTGTTTGTTAATACTTGATGCAAAATAGTGAAAAAAAATTGATTTTTGAGCTGTCTGCACAGGGGACTCAACGAGTCCATGGGGAGGAATCGAAGAGTCCAAGTGAAAATGCATCCAACTCGGCGAGTCAGTTCATGTACTCGACGACTTGGTGAGGTAGGGTGTAGAATTTCGATTTTTGCTGCTGGAAATGGACTAGAAACATTACCCTAAATTGTTTTGGTGTTGTAAAACTTGTTTTAGATGGTGTAATGGTTGTTTTAATCCATTTACAATGGCTAATATCAATTTTTCATGATTTTATGTGTTCATATGTTCTTGAAACGTTGATATGAATGTTCATGTTCTTATGAGTTTTTGATATATCATAGGAATTACTTGTTTAAATAACCAATTCATGATCTTTACGTGTTTTAATGGAGTCCATAACTTGTCCTCAAGTTATGGATAACCAAAAGTCTCTTTCTGTTAAAAACCACTAAAAGAATACATAATTTATAAAATGAAGAGTCTTCATTTTAATAACTCATAAGTTATGAATTTGAAAGGTTTTGTAAAGTTACAAAACTTGCCCTCAAGTTTTGGAACATGTAAAGTAACTTAATAAACTTTAGTTCCAACCCCTATATTTTTAGAAGTTAAAAATCAACGCTTATACTTTATAATATTATAAGTTAATAATATATATATATATATATATATATATATATATATATATATATATATATATATATATATATATGTATGTATGTATGTATTTATGTATGTATGTATGTATGTATAAGAGCAACTCGTCTTACCATTAGTAGGCCTCATTCACGAAGCCGGTCTATAAGGCAGGGGGGGGGGTATAAGGTTGCTGCCTAAAAAATGGCAGCTTAATGGGTGTCCACTCTCACCCACCGCTTCCTTGATCAGTGGAGGGTCGTTAGCCGAGCAGGTAGGACAAGGACTTATAAATTCTCATTAAAAGTATGATGAATATTATAAAGTAACTAAATGTTTTATTAAATTCCCAGTCTTAGTTACTTTAGGAAAATGTGAATAAGGTGCTAATCCATGAAATTACACTTTACACTTTATTTAATTCGTTAGTGGAGCGCGTGTGGTTAACCGACACATCGATTGATTGATAAACTTTAAGGGTAACAAGTGATTTGTATGGTTACTTCACACTTCGTTTTGTGATCCTCGGTATCCCAGTCACAAAACTTGGAGGGCACACTAGAGATTGAAACATGCCTCTGAAAAGCTCATTGAATCTCAAAAGAATCTAGGAATTGCTAAGAACCAATTAAAACCTAATAATTTATATTTCGGTTTTTGGTGGAAATTGGTGAATCGTCATTACCTACCTTTCAAATATGTTATAGCTTAGATTACAGTATACCTCTTCTAAGTTATGATATATTGTGATTGGATCCTAGCCTTAATATTACATTTGGGTGTTTTATTAAGGACAATCTTGTTCTCTTCTTTTCATATGTCTTCCAACAACACTGCTTCTGGCTCAAACCCTACTGGCTACTTTTCCCTCATGAACCTATGTGGGAGGGTCGTCTTCGATGGTTCCAACTTTATGGATTGGATCAGGAACATTAGGATGGTGACTTGTTACAAGGACAAGGAATATATCCTCGATAAGGAGCTAAAAGAGATCGATGATTCCACTGCTACTCCCCAGGAGATCGTTGACTTTCGGACTCATGAAAGAGATGCCACCAAAGTGGCATCCATCATGATGGCCACGATGGCAGCTGAACTCCAGAAGTCCTATGATGACTACTACCCTTTTGAGATGCACCAATATATGATGAAAAGATACCATTAGAGTGCTTGTCAACTTTATGGATTGGATCGTTTGCTGAAGCTCAATTTTGCACTCCTTACCCTCGTGTTATGATCAATTCCGCATGACATACCATATGAATAAAGAAGAAGTCACGCTCAACAAAC
Organism: Lactuca serriola; assembly: GCF_051521515.1. Lineage (NCBI taxonomy): Eukaryota > Viridiplantae > Streptophyta > Magnoliopsida > Asterales > Asteraceae > Lactuca > Lactuca serriola. Next base: position 170,079,330 of record NC_136416.1, on the reverse strand, counting down.
TTCACGGACTTCTAAAGACCGGAGAAACAGGTCTTAAAGGTAAGTTGGTTGTTAACACTCCTACTCCAACTCCAAACTCCACCCCTGTCTTGACAATCGGGAAAGGTAGAGGGAAGAAGAGGAAGAGCTCTTCGAAGGGTACCAAGGCTAGGACCCTTGATGGCTCTTCTTCAAGTGGAACCAAGAAAGATTTTGTCCCTCCTTCTTCTGACCCAAAAGTGGCTGAATGCTTCTATTGCCATGAAAAGTTGCATTGGAAGCGGAACTGCCCAAAGTACCAACAAGATGTGAAGGATGGAAAGTTAAGACCAACCATGCAGGTATTTACACTATTCTATCTAATAACACACCTTATTCTAACTCTTGGAGCATGGAAAGATAAACTTGATATCTGTTCCTTCATACCGGTTGTGGTATTCATATATGTTCTGATTTGCAGGGACTAAGAAGAAGTGAGAATATGGAGCATGGAAAGATAAACTTGATCATGGAGAATAGGAAAGCTTCACCTATGACCAAGACTAGTGGAATAAATGCTTTCTTTAATAATGTTCTTTATTTTAAAGCATTACCTTGTGATGGTGTGTATGAAGCTGTATCTATTGTAGATAATCTAGGAAATAAATGTTGTGTATTGATTCTTCTGATAATAATAACTTGGATAAAGCATCATTATGGCATTGTCGTCTTGGACATGTGAGCAAGAAACGCATATGCCAACTCTAAAAGGATGGAGTCTTGGAGTCATTTGACGTAAAGTCAGATGATAGTTGTGAATCTTGCTCACTTGGAAAAATGACAAAGTCACCCTTCACTGGTTCTTGTGCTAGGAGTGAAGGTTTGTTGGATCTAGTGCACACAGATGTGTGTGGACCCTTCAAATATACCACAAGGGATGCTAATCGTTATTATTTGACTTTTATTGATGATTATAGTAGATATGAATATGTCTATTTAATCAAGCATAAGTCAGAGACTTTTGAAAGGTTTAAAGAGTTTAAATAGGAAGTCGAGAATCAATTGGGCAGGAACATTATGATGCTTCTATCCGATCATGGTGGTGAGTATCTTAGTAGAGAGTTCATCAAATATCTTAAGGAATGTGGGATTATCTCACAATTGACACCTCCCAGTACACCACAGCTTAATGGTGTGGCTGAGAGTCACAATTGAACCTTTTTGGATATGGTTCGTTCCATGATGAGTCGAGGTTTGCTAACAATCTCATTTTGGGGGTATGCCTTAGAGACTCCCACCTATATCCTTAATTTGGTCCCTATTAAGAAAGTTGCCAAAAATCCTCATGAGATGTGGACTGGTAAAGTTCCCAAACTAGACCACATCAAGATTTGGGGTTGCGAGGCTTTCATGAGACGCAAGACTCATGATAAGCTCGAACCTTGAAGTTAGAGGTGTATTTTCATCGGCTACCCACAGAAATCCTTTGGTTACCTCTTTTGCAGACCTAGTGGCAATGTGATCTTTGTAGCAAGGAGGGGTGTCTTGAGAGAGAGAGAGAGAGAGAGATAGAGAGAGAGAGTTCATAAGCCAAGGAAACAGTGGGAGGCAAATTGACCATGAAGAAATTCAAGAGTCAAGTGGTGAAGGAACTTCAAACCCTAGCACTCAACCTGAAGAGGATACTCCTATTGAGCCAATTGACAAGTCTGTACCTCTGAGGCATTCCAAAAGGGTTAGGAATGCACCCGAGCATTATTATGGTTTCCATATTACCGTGGAAGGTGAGACACTTATCAGTGATGAGACATTGGTAAGTTTGGATGAACCTAACAGTTACGCGGAAGCCATGGCAGGCCCTGAGTCTGCCAAATGGTAAGAGGTAATAGACAGCGAGATATAGTCCATGTATGACAATCAAGTTTGGAACTTGGTTGACAATGTACTAGGTCGTAAGACAATTGGGTGCAAGTGGATCTTCAACAAGATGACCGACATGGATGGTAATGTACACACATATACGGTGCGATTGGTTGCAATGGACTTCTCTCAAATTCCGGGAGTTGATTATGATGAGACCTTTGTTGGGTCAAAAATATGGTTTATACTTTGCTTTTCTGGGAAATTGTGTTTTTCTGTAATATTTTATGAGTTTACGGTCAGGTTTACGGCCAGGTGGGTGTTTACGGCCAGGTGGGTGTGTACGGCCGTAAACCCTGTTTACGGCCCGGGTGTAAACCCATTTACGACCCATGTTTCTCATGTACATATATAGGGGTGAGGGGTGTGAGGAATAGATTGATGAACACTAGAGGAGCTTAAGTGTGTGCATTTGAAGGTGTTCTAGAGAGAGAGAGAGAGAGAAAAGAGAGTGTGTGTTAGTGTGTGTGATTCTTGTATCTGGATATTCATTCATATCAATACATACAAGATTCATCATCATGTTCTTCTCCTTCTCTTCTTATTGTGATCTGGCATCATCCGTTTGATTGGGATTCTGCACCATCAAACGGATTTGATTGATACACAAGAATTTTTGGAGACTTACAATTGGTATTAGAGCTTGGATTGTATCACTCATCTTTGTCAGATCTGGAGCCGATTTGCTCTTATTTTGGAAAGATTCCTGCGTTTTTGGATAGATCTCTAAAAATGACAGGGGGTTTGTTCTTCGCATTTTTTTTCATAAAAACGAGTTTTTGATCGAGTTTTGGAGCAAAAATGGTGAAAAATGTCGTTTTTTTCACAACTTGAAGTCGTGTTTACGGTCTTTGAAGGGTTTACGGTCCGGAGTTTGCGGTCCGAGTTTACGGTCCGGAGTTTGCGGTTCGAGTTTACGGTCCAGAGTTTGCGGTCCGAGTTTACGGTTCGGAGTTTGCGGCCCGACGATTTACGGCCCGCACGTGTACGGTCCAGCAGGACGCCTTCTCGTTCAGCAGCCTCGCACTTCCTTGCATTGCGTCATCAGCCTCGTCCTCCCAGCAGCATCTTCGCCTCGCATACACTAACAAAAGGGGGAAACGGATTTGAGGGTGCCGGGGTTCGAAGTCGGGACCTCTAGTTCACAAGTCAGCGCGCTTAACCAACTCAGCCAGCGAATCCCTTGTGACTTAACTTCGGATTTTTAAACTTAACCTCTCCCCATCGATTCCAAGTTTCGCAATTTGACAAAATCAGCCCAAAAAATTCAAAATTTTATTTTTTAAAATCCTTTTTCAACCCAAAAATTTTAGTTTTTAATTTTATACTTTTATTTTTGACTTTTTGCTAAAAATCTTGACTTTGACTTTCAAGTTTGATCTTTGACTTTTTCATTTAACTTTTAAATTTTCAAATTTAGATTTTTGGTTTGACTTTTATGTTTGACTTTTTAAGTTTGACTTTTTAAGTTTGACTTTTGAGGTTGACTTTTTAAATTTGAATTTTAAGGTTGACTTTCTCGTTTTGTTTTTAAGTTAAAGGGAAATTAAAAAAAAAAAAACAATTAGTTCTTCAAACATTGCAGTCAATAAAGTTTCATGTTCTCAATCTTGTGAAATTACGATTAAATTTCTTTGGGAACAAATTGATTTATTAAAAAGAGAAGTTGAGGACCTGAGATATGAAGGATATCAACTCAGGAAAGAACAGAAACCCCTGAAGGCTGAATTAGAAACAAAAATAAAGGATTTTAGAAGAATTCAGTCAGAATATAATGTAAAATGTGAACTCTATGATTATGTTAAGAGACAAAATGATGAGTTAATTACCGAGCTTGATACATTAAAAAGACAATTTGAAACCGCAAATTTTGATTTTAGAAAATTTGATGGATTAAGGGAGGTAGTTACGAAGATGATTGATCAGTGCATGCAGTTCAAACGAAATCAGTCAAAGGGTTTAGGATATGACAGTGTACCTCCTCCTTATAATCATACATATTAGTATCAACCCCTGTCCAAAGAGGAGATTACCAACGAACCATTCATGGTTTATGGCAAGCCATCTGGTTTTGTTTCAGGAGGATTTATTAATGTTTAAAGTACTAACGTTTCTACTTCCACTGCAAATCAATCCTTAGATCAGTCAAAGCTCAAAGTCGAATGATCTGTTTCTGATAAGAAAACTGAGCATGAACTTGATGTTTCTGTTTCCAATGAACAACCTTCTGCTTCTGATATTAAATTTGATGATACATCTTGTGATGCCTTTGATGCTTTTGCATCGGATCATGTTAAGTTAAACTTTTTTGACATATTTGATTACTTGTTTGAAAATACTGATGTTCCTATTTCTAGCACATCTACTTCATGTGCAGGTAAAGTATCATAGGATGAGAACAAGGAGAACACCTCTGAACATACCAACATCTCCTTGAGCTCTGAATATGTTTTGCTTCAAACTCAGCTGCTTCTGATCAACCTGCTGTTGAGAAATACAGGCCACCAATTCCAGTGAAACAGAGTGCCTGTTGTAATTGTGCGTGTGGGAAAAGCAAGAAACAAGGCAAAGACACGCCACCAGGGGCAGGAAGAAGCAATTTCCCAATGAAGAAAAAGACTTGTTTTCACTGTGGAACACCTGGACACATTGCCAAAAATTGTCCTAACCGTGCATACGTTCCCTACTATGCACAAGGATGGCAGAACGCGCCAAGAGGGAGATACTCCAAAAGAAACCCCTCAAGGTTACGTTCAGACAATGATGACTGGAATGCGCAGAAGGGCAAGAATCAAACTCCAAATGACAAGAATCAAAATCCCAAAGTCAAGAAGGATATGTCGGCCAAGAAGCCCAATCCAAGAGATGCTCGAATGAAACAAAGACTGGTTAGGTCAAATTCATCTCAAAGGTCGACATCAAGATCAAAAGCAAGTTGTAGCACCTGGTTCCTGGTATGTATTCTTGGTTATTAAATCTCCTTATATTGCATGATTAACCTTGGACTCGGCGAGTTGAAGGACTAACTCGCCGAGTAGAAGCGGGACTAGACGCGGGATCTACTTGGTCTACTCGGCGAGTAGGTCCGAGGGGCTCGGCGAGTAGACCCTGTCTGGACTTACTGCCTAACCCGGGTGTTTGGACCCTATTTAAACGATCTAACCTAGCCTCCATTTCCCCTAGCACTCCCAGAGATCTGTAGAACGAAACCCTAGCCCCTTTTGTGTCCTTGTGGGTGATTTTTTATCATTTTGAAGGTGGTTTGGAGCTTGGGAGAAGAAGGAGAAGGTTAAAGAGTGCAAAAAGGGAAGAAGATCCAGAATCTACTCTGTGAAGGGCTTTTATTCAGGTAGAAAAGTTCCTACCTTGATCTTTAGTTCATTGAGTCCTCTTTTGTCCTTAAAAAGAGGTTTTAAGCCCTAAGAACCTAAATCACTATGTGTCTATGGTTAATGTTCTGCAAGGACTTCGGATTTGGACCTTTTGGTCATCCTAGTAGCATAAAGTCTCTGTGGTTGAGGTGATTGAGGTCCCCATTGAGTATATGACCTCTTAAAGAGCTTGGAATTGCATGTTTGAGCTCATAGGGCCATGCATGCACGTAAAGTTTGCAACTTTATGTGGTAAATGAGCCCTAGGACCTTGGATCTGTGGTTTTGAAGTGTTGCATGTCCCAAATTTAGCCTACTCAGGGAATGGGTTGAAGGACTAGGCGAGTTCTATGAAGATGGTCGTCGACTCGGCGAGTTTGAAGAACAACTTTGCGAGTCGTATGAAGATTGCCTGGAGCTCGCCGAGTAGTTCCTCAAACTCGGCGAGTCATATGAACATCCACAGATCACGAGGGGTTTAAGCATCGAAGGCTCAACCCTTCGTACCTGTGCGCGGAATTAACTGTGTAACGTAGTCCCGAAACCCCAAACCCTCGTATGCGGTGTTCTGGTGTGGATTGAAAGCGAGCAGGGGATCTGCTCGAGGAACTCGGCGAATTGGGACTCGAGTCGGCCCCATAGCCCCGGGTAGCGAGTCAAGGGTGACTCAGTGAGTGGGGAGAGGGACCTGGTGAGTGGGACCAGATCAGTGAGGGATGGACTCGGCGAGTTGCTCGCAGACTCGGCGAGTCCAGTCAACTGGAAGTTGACTTTGACCTGGACTTGGCTTGGTAAGGGGTAAAAGGGTCATTTTACCCTAAGAACATCTAGTGGTGTTTGACTGATCGTTTTGTGGGAATTATAGCCGGGGGACGTCCGGAGCAGCAACAGCAGCAACAGTAGACAGTCAATTCCTACACAGACCAACAGCCTTTTCGAGGTGAGTTACCTTCCAGTAGCGGTGGGTCTACGGCCACAATGCCGGTCCACCAGTAGGAGTTGTTGTTAGAAGATTGTCTTTGTGATATCATCCTGGTTTGCTACTACCTGGTATGTTATGTGCTAGCATGATTTGTTTTATGTGATAGTATAGAGATCGGTTGTTAGGACCGAAGGGTTGTGCAGACACCCCAGAAATGTCTGACAGTATATGATGATGTGTTTGCATGCTGGCTTGTTATGTTATATGCGATAGAGGTAGTGGGAGGGGACTAGTCCCCGAGGATCGGTTGTCAGGACCGACGGGTAGTCAGCACCCCAGAATGGCTTGACACGGGTAGGACAGCACCCCAGAATGGCCGCACGGGTAGTCGGCGCTCCAGAATGGCCATACCGGGTAGTCAGGCACCCCAGAATAGCCTTGCAGTATTTGTGTTATGTGTTTGCATGGTATGTGGTAGGTTGGGGGAACTCACTAAACTTTGTGCTTACGGTTTTCAGATATTGTTTCAGGTACTTCCTCATCTAAGGGAAAGGAGCAGGTGCGGTAGCGGCTCATCACACACGCACTCCTTGGTTCCGCAATAATGTGTTTTACCTGGGATTGATACTCTGATATTTTGAATGTTTATCTGTTATGGATTTTAAACATGGTTGTCGATGTGAATTGGTTTAACTAATCAATGTTTTAATTGTTAATGTTTCCTAAAGTAATGTTTTAAAAACGAAATTTTCAGACGTGAAATTTGGGACGTTACAAGTTGGTATCAGAGCCCTGGTTTGAGGGATTCGGACACACCTTCGGGGGTGTCTGAACTCAAATCGAGGGATTAAAAGATTTTCTAAAAGAAAATGTTTTCTAAAAATTGAGAAAAGAGTTTTGAGAAAGAACGAAGTGTGTGATGTGCTCGACCGGTCGAGCTCAAGTAAGTATTCCCCAAAGTACCCATACAAGTTTATGTTATGTTTATCAGCTTTTGTAGAACAGCATGCTAGAATAGGACTAAGGATCTAGGAGTGATGCCTTATATGCCTGCTTTATGTGTCTCAGCTGTATGAGAATTGCATGCTAGTATTGAGTAGACAACAAGTAGGATAGCCTGATTAGGTTATGTCTGATGGTATGAGCTTAGCCTTGCATGCTGGTACAGTTCCTGTAAGCCGATAGAGTTGAATGAGATTGTTCCCTTGGTTCGAATGCTGCTTGTTTTGTTCTTTGTGGGACTCTGAGTGGTGGGAGTTAGCCATTAGGTGAATACGTCACGTCACATGTGATCAGGGTTGAATAATCTTAGAGTGTTGGATTTGGCCCTATTGCGCAGCTCTCATTTGAGTCTAACCGTTGTAGGGGTGAGCCTGTTACTCAAAGGATTATCCGAGCCTCACCAAATGTGATGGTGTTCAGGTAATGGTTAATTGGCACTACTAAGAGGCCTTCAGCAGCTGAGGACCTGGTAGGGTGGAGTTTAAGATTTTCCTAGGGCAAGCCTAGGATGAGTATAGTAGTGATCAGCCATAGTGGAAGGGATCTGGCGAAGTCAAGGCAGTCCTTGAAGAAGGTACGGATAGATGTGGAAGGTAGTATGGGCCCGTACTACTGAAAGCAGAGGATCCGTACCCGAACCAAGGAAGGCCAAGATAAGACCAGTGAACTTGTAAGTAGTTGTGATCCCTTAGGAAGTATCAGTATCACTGATGTGTGTTATTATGTATTGCAGAATGGTGGTACTTCGATCGAGGCCGATAGATGGCGGTTCAGGAGAGGGGCCAGGTTCGGGATCAGGTTCCGAGTAGGTAGATGAGGGACTATGCGAGTTCATCGCGTCATAAATCACCAGGGGTATCCTTGAGTCGACTCCCATTAACTTCGGGTCGATCAAGGAAGGGATCATCGGGTTGATGGAGGATCGCCTCAGGGCATTCAGGAACGACATGGCATCTAGCCAGTCGGGTCCTTGCACACTGTCCTTTAAGGACTTCAGGGGCAGTGGTGCGCCAGATTTCCACGGGGTGAAAGACCCCATTGCTGCCGGGCGATGGATTGCAGACATCGAGTCTGCACAGTTGACTAGCTTCTGCCGTGAGGGGTCGAAGGTGAGGTATGCAGCAGGGTGCTTGCGAGACCGAGCTCGTGATTGGTGGGAGTCAGTGGGTGACTCGTTGAGAGCCCCCGCTATCAAGGCTATGACCTGGTCGGACTTTGTGACTAGATTTAGCACGGAGTTTGCACCGGCTGTCGAGCTTCAGTAGCTGGCCAGGGAGTTCCTAGACACGAGACAGACGACGGAGACTGTGGCGGAGATCACTGCCAAGTTCTGGGAGAAGGCATTGCTGGTGCCCCAGTATGCGGGCGATGAGGACATGAGGAGGACCCGCTACCATGACATGCTCCAGGCTGATATCCGGGAGCACGTCAGTTTTTCAGCTTGCCCCACCCTGGACTCCATGATTGCCAGGGAAAGGGAGAGGGAGATAGATTTGGAGCACATCCGGAAACGGAAGTCAGAGGAGGTACAGACAGGAGGGGCTTCGGGAAAGAAGCCCAAGGGATCAGATGGGAGGCCGAAGGGCCAGTCAGGACCGAGCCGCTGCAGGAAATGCGGCAGGCCGCACGAGGGGCCGTGCAAGTTGGGATCATCAAGCTGCTACAAGTGCGGCAAGTATGGGCACTTCAGCAGGGATAGCACTGCTCCAGTAGCAGTTATTCAGACATCCGAGTTACTGTGTTTCCACTGCAACCAGAGGGGCCACAAGAAAGCCAATTGCCCCCATTTGACAGTATCAGCACTAGTGAAGGCGCCAGCTCCAGCGACCCTGCGGATCACGGATGGCCGGTAGAGCAAGGCAGAGGCTCCAGTGGTGAGGAGCCGGGCATTTGAGCTGACTACCGAGGAGGCACGCGCCGCACCCGATGTTGTGACGGATATGATCCTTTCCCTCTATTTTATTTTTATGATGCTATGTTATTGATATGTGCTCTGTATGTATATGTATGCATTAGGATCGTTCCATGTGAACGGCATTCCAGTTCAGGTGTTGTTCGACTCGGGTGCATCCCGATCATTTGTTTCCCTTGCGCTTAGTAAGAAGTTTCATGAGTCATCGGGCGAGTTAGATTGCCCTTTGGAGGTAGAGATTGCTGATGATCGATCAGTGCGAGCATCGATGGTATTTCGAGATTGCGTGCTGCGTTTGTTCGAGGAGCGCTACTTGGTAGATTTGGTTCCCATTCCGCTGCGTGGGAACAAGGTGATTATAGGCATGGATTGGTTGAGCCCTAATGGGGCAGTGATAGATTGCGCGCAGCAGCTAGTGTGAGTCAGGACCCCAGGTGGGGGAGAGTTAGTGATTCATGGCGAGAGGCCACCTTACGGACCCACTGTATGTTCAGCAGCAAGGGCTAGGCGCTATCTTCACCAGGGATGCGCAAGATATGTCGCGTATGTGATGGATACCCGAGAGGCGGGTAAGGCGACAGTGAGCGAGGTTCCGGTGGTTCGAGATTTTGCAGATGTTTTCTCGGAGGATCTTCCTGGGATACCTCCGGAACGACAGGTGGAGTTCAGGATTGACCTCGTTCCTGGTGCGGTTTCGATAGCCAAGGCATCGTATCGGTTGGCTCCTCCCGAGATGCAGGAGTTGTCTACGCAGCTGCAGGAGCTGCTAGACAAGGTATTTATTCGTCCCAGTAGTTCACCTTGGGGAGCCCCGATTCTGTTTGTGAAAAAGAAGGATGGGTCGCATCGGATGTGTATAGATTACCGGGAGCTGAATAAGGTAACGGTGAAGAACCGTTACCCACTCCCGAGGATTGATGATCTCTTTGACCAGCTTTAGGGAGCGTCTTGGTTTTCCAAGATCGATTTGCGTTCGGGATACCATCAGATGAGGGTCAGGGAGGAGGATGCGCCGAAGACCGCGTTTCGGACGCGCTATGGCCACTATGAGTTCTTGGTGATGCCGTTTGGGCTCACCAATGCTCCTGCCGCATTCATGGACCTCATGAACCGCGTATGCAGACCGATGCTGGATCGGTCTGTGATAGTCTTTATCGATGCATATTGTTTTATTCCAAGACCCATGATGAGCATGAGGAGCATTTGAGAGAGGTGTTGGAGACCCTGAGGAGGGAGAGCTTATATGCCAAGTTCTCCAAGTGTGAGTTTTTGCTGGGCGAGGTGCAATTTCTCGGACACCTCGTCAACCAGAACGGGATTCTGGTCGATCCGTCCAAGGTCGAGGCCGTGATGAGATGGGAGGTTCCGAAGTCTCCATCTGAGATTCGGAGTTTCCTGGGATTAGCAGGATACTATCGGAGGTTTATTCAGGATTTCTCCAAGATAACCGTACCCCTGACGCGGATGACGAAGAAAGCCGTGGTCTTTCGATAGGGACCCGAACAGCAGGCTGCATTTGAGACACTGAGACATAGATTGTGAGAGGCGCCGATCTTAGCCCTACCAGAGGGCGTAGAGGATTTTGTGGTTTATTGTGATGCGTCCACTTCAGGGTTGGGCGCGGTATTGATGCAGAGGGGGCATGTCATTGCCTAGGCCTCGAGGCAACTCAAGCCTTACGAGGCAAACTAACCGACGCATGATTTGGAGTTGGGGGCGGTGGTTTTTGCCCTCAAGATTTGGCTACATTACCTCTACGGGGTTCGATGTACCATTTACATGGACCACAAGAGTTTGAGGTACCTCATGGATCAGCCGAATCTGAACATGAGGCAGCATCGGTGGTTGGACGTGGTGAAGGATTATGATTGCGAGATCCTCTACCAACCGGGGAAGGCCAATGTGGTGGCCGATGCGCTTAGCCGCAAGGTGGTGCCGATCAGGGACGTATGCATGAGGATGAGAGGGAATTCGGGAGGCTCAATAGGAGGCTATTAAGGAGGAGCATCGGAAGAGCGAGCGTGTGGTGGGTCAGGTTTCCTCCTTTGATTGTGATTGCCGAGGACTATTGACACTACACCGTAGGGTGTGGGTGCCGTATGACGGAGGCGTGCGCCAGATTTTGATGGAGGAGGCGCACAAGTCCCGATTCTCTATTCATCCCGGGGCGACGAAGATGTATAGGGATCTTCGTCTATATTATTGGTGGCCCTGCATGAAGTGGGATGTGGCATGGTACGTTGAGCGGTGCTTGACCGGCAGGAAGGTCAAGGCCGAACATCAGAGACCGCATGGCAAGATGCAGCCGTTGGATATTCCACTGTGGAAATGGGAACATATCACAATGGATTTTATCACGAAACTTCCCAGGACCGCGAGTGGTGTGGATTCGATTTGGATCATCGTGGATCGATTGACCAAGAGTGCTCACTTTATCTCGATTCAGGAGAGCATATCGGCCGAGAAATTGGCTGACATCTACATCAGGGAGATCGTGGCGCGGCACGGGGTGCAAGTATCGGTTATCTCGTACAGGGATGTGCGTTTTACTTCCAGATTTTGGAAGAGATTTCATGACGAGTTGGGCACTCGTTTGCATTTTAGCACCGCCTTTCACCCGCAGATGGATGGTCAGAGCGAGCAGACCATCCAGATCTTGGAGGATATGTTGCGGGTGTGCGTGTTAGACTTTGATGGTAGCTAGGATACCTATCTTCCCTTGGCCGAGTTCTCCTACAACAATAGCTACCACGCAAGTATTGACCGACCTCCATTCGAGATGTTGTATGGACGGAGGTGCAGGACCCCGATATGTTGGGGTGAAGTTGGCCAGAGAGTTATGGGGAACACCGAAGTGGTGCTCAAGACGACCGAGAGGATCCAGCAGCTTTGGAGCAGGCTTCAGACTGCTCAGAGTCGACAGAAGAGTTACGCCGACAAGCGTCGATCCGACTTGGAGTTCCAAGTTGAGGATATGGTTCTCCTGAAGGTGTTTCCTTAGAAAGGCGTCATTCGATTCAGGAAGCGGGGCAAGTTGGGCCCGAGATTCATTGGACCGTTCAGGGTTGTAGCCCGGGTGGGCAAGGTGGCGTATAGACTGGATCTGCCAGTCGAGCTCAGCCAGATCCACAACACTTTCCATGTTTCTCAGCTGCGGAAGTGCCTAGTGGACGATTCAGCAGTAGTGCCTTTAGAGGATATTCAGGTTGATGACAGCCTGAACTACATTGAGCGCCCAGTCGCAATCCTCGACAAGAAGTCGAAGGATTTGAGGAGCAAGAGGGTGGATCTAGTGAAGGTGTAATGGCAGCACCGCAAGGGTTCGAAATGGACTTGGGAGCCGGTGGATGAGATGATGGATCATTATCCCGAGCTGTTTCAGGATCGAGCAGCAGATTTCGAGGACGAAGTCTAAAATAAGTGGGGGAGATTTGTAGCACCTGGTTCCTGGTATGTATTCTTGGTTATTAAATCTCCTTATATTGCATGATTAACCTTGGACTCGGCGAGTTGAAGGACTAACTCGCCGAGTAGAAGCGGGACTAGACGCGGGATCTACTCGGTCTACTCGGCGAGTAGGTTCGAGGGGCTCGGCGAGTAGACCCTGTCTGGACTTAAACCCTAACCCAGGTGTTTGCACCCTATTTAAACAATCTAACCCAAACTCCATTTCCCCTAGCACTCCTAGAGATCTGTAGAACGAAACCGTATCCCCTTTTGTGTCCTTGTGGGTGATTTTTTAGCATTTTGAAGGTGGTGTGGAACTTGGGAGAAGAAGGAGAAGGTTGAAGAGTGCAAAAAGGGAAGAAGATCCAGAATCTACTCTGTGAAGGGCTTCTATTCAGGTAGAAAAGTTCCTACCTTGATCTTTAGTTCATTGAGTCCTCTTTTGTCCCTAAAAGAGGTTTTAAGCCCTAAGAACCTAAATCTCTATGTTTCTATGGTTAATGTTCTGCAAGGACTTCGGATATGGACCTTTTGGTCATCCTAGTAGCATAAAGTCTCTGTTGTTGAGGTGATTGAGGTCCCCATTGAGTATAGGACCTCTTAAAGAGCTTGGAATTGCATGTTTGAGCTCATAGGGCCATGCATGCACGTAAAGTTTGCAACTTTACGTGGTAAATGAGCCCTAGAACCTTGGATCTGTGGTTTTGAAGTGTTGCATGTCCTAGATCTGGCCTACTCGGGGAATGGGTCGAAGGACTCGGCGAGTCCCTAAGTGGAACTCGGTGAGTTCTATGAAGATGGTCGTCGACTCGGCGAGTTTGAAGAACAACTCGGCGAGTCCTATGAAGATTGCCTGGAGCTCGGCGAGTCATATGAACATCCACAGATCACGAGGGGTTTAAGCATCGAAGGCTCAACCCTTCGTACCTGTGCGTGGAATTAACTGTGTAACGTAGTCCCGGAACCCCAAACCCTCGTATGGGGTGTTCTGGTGTGGATTCAAAGCGAGCAGGGGATCTACTCGAGGAACTCGGCGAGTTGCTCGAGGAACTCGGTGAGTTGCTCGAGGAACTCGGTGAGTTTGGACTCGAGTCGGCCCCATAGCTCGGGGTAGCGAGTCAAGGGTGACTCAGTTAGTGGGTAGAGGGACCTAGTGAGTGGGACCGGATAAGTGAGGGATGGACTCGGCGAGTTGCTCGCGGACTCGGCGAGTCCAGTGAACTGGAAGTTGACTTTGACCTGGACTTGGATTGGTAAGGGGTAAAAGGGTCATGTTACCCTAAGAACATCTAGCAATGTTTGACTGATCGTTTTGTGGGAATTATAGTCGGGGGACGTCCGGAGCAGCAGCAGCAGCAGCAGTAGACAGTCAATTCCCACACAGACCAGCAGCCTTTTCAAGGTGAGTTACCTTCTAGTAGCGGTGGGTCTACGGCCACAATGCCGGCCCACCAGTAGGAGTTGTTGTTAGAAGATTGTCTTTGTCATATCATCTTGGTTTGCTACTACCTAGTATGTTATGTGCTAGCATGATCTGTTTTATGTGATAGTATTGAGATCGGTTGTTAGGACCGAAGGGTTGTGCAGACACCCCAGAAATGTCAGACAATATATGATGATGTGTTTGCATGCTGGCTTGTTATATTATATGCGATAGAGGTAGTGGGAGGGGACTAGTCCCCGAGGATCGGTTGTCAGGACCAACGGGTAGTCATCACTGATGGGTTTTGAGCATTCTAACACTTCCTAAGTGTACATGCAACCCTAATAACCTTGGATCTATGTTTGTCTAATTATCATGCAAAGTTGAATTCCAAGGTTATATTCCTATCTAGCATACATGGGGAACAATTTTAACTTGAATCATAGATAGAATAACTTACCTTGTTGTTGCTTGTGTTCCTTGAAACCTTGTGAGCCTAGCACCCCAAGTGTGATGCCTCAAATGCTTCACACAACACCAAATGCTCTTGAAAGACTCTTGAGATAACACACTTCTCAAAAATCGGCCAAGCCCTCTTGTTTCCTTATTAGTAGTAGAATACCGATTTTGGTGGAGAATATGCTTCTTATATAGTGTTGACACATCTAGGGTTACACCATGTAAACCCTAATGTGTCATGACTCTTCATTTTCATGACCCATGGGTTTGTAACTCCCATGGAGCATCCATGGAGCATCCTATGGGTAGAACCCAACTTGATAATCCATGGAGCCTCTTAGCCCACTATACAAGATATGGATGATTTACACAATCAACCCATATATTTAATTAGTTATCCTTTGATCACTTAATTAATTCCAAATTAATTCTTGATCAAACTAATCAAATAATATTATTAATATATTAGAACTTATAATATATTAATAATCTCCACGTGTTATTTCTCTCATTTAGTCTAACCAATTGCATGGTGCCATGCAACCCAAATGGACCATGCCGGGTCGGGTCAAGTACAAGCCCGAAATAGTTATGGACTTAGACACCTTATCCAACAGTCTCCCACTTGGATAAGTCTAATAACTATATCTCTAGTACTTCAGGAACCGACCGGCAATCGTAGCTCTTTACAAGGTTTCTCGAAACTTGAGAAGATGATGGTACGCCATTTAAGATAAGTGATCATATAATCCTCCGTTCTAGATATCAGCCGGACAAATACATGGAACATTGTCTTACTTATTGTCCAGCATTTGTTTCCCGATTTCCGATTTGTTTGACATAGAACTCAATTGAACACATCAACTTAGTTCTGACCGGGCCCGGTACATGGGTCAAAACAAAATCATCGAGGGGCCCAGATATCAGCTTCTAATCCAAGAAGGAACAGATAAACTTCGACTCATATGTTTGTTCTACCACTCATTGAATTACACACAAAAGTACGTTTTATAACATCGAGTTACCAATGCGGTTTCGTACAGTCAATGCATAACCAACTTGTAAGTAACAAATCATATCTCTAGGTTTGAAGACTTATATGATATTACCGTCTCACGATCACTCGAGATAGAATTCCATGAAGTGATTCCAGTGAGCGTGGGTTGAGTCCAATGCTCAGAACTTATGAGCACTCATGATTGTTGTAGCCTTGTCCAACACCTTGGACCTCTACAATCCATCATGACAGTCTTGATTCATACCTACTTCCGACATATGACCGACTGTGGAGGTTTGAATAATATGTTACACCAAACAAAATTATTCTGGAAGTCAAAACATGCAAAAGAAATATAGTAAACGATTGACAAGAGATAGCAACACTTTACTCATAAATAAAACACCTTTTATTCATCATCAAATGTCAATTACACTTTACAAATTTCTGAGTTATCTAACTACTAAAACTTATATCATCCTTCAGCCCTATGCTCCGAGCATGCTGGAGATGCTTAACCCTACTCAGTCCCTTCGTGAGGGGATCTGCTGGGTTCTCATCCGATGATACCCTCTTTGCCACGAGGAGTCCTTCTTCGATCCGATGTCTAATGAAATGGTATTTTCTGTCGATGTGTCTGGATCTCCCATGATCCCTTGGTTCCTTGGCTAAGGCAACAGCACTTTCACTATCACAGAAAATTTCCATTGGCTCTTTAATAGCTGGTACAACTCCAAGGTCTCCAATGAAGTTCTTCAGCCATATCGCTTCCTTTGCTGCTTCACTAGCTGCAATATACTCTGATTCACAAGTAGAATCAGCCACTGTCTCTTGCTTGGAACTCTTCCAAGAAATTGCTCCTCCGTTTAGGGTAAAGACCCAGCCCGACTGAGAGCGGAAATTATCCCTATCAGTCTGGAAGCTAGCATCACTATACCCTACAACTCTCAAGTTATCACTCCCACCGAGGGTAAGGACCCAGTCCTTAGTCCTCCGTAGGTACTTGAGGATATTCTTTACCGCAGTCCAGTGTGCCTTGCCAGGGTTCGCCTGATACCTGCTAACCATGCTCAAGGCAAAAGCTACATCGGGTCGAGTACACGTCATAGCATACATGATCGATCCTACAGCCGAAGCATAAGGTGTTCGACTCATTTCTGCTATCTCAGCCTCAGTGCTAGGGCTTTGTGTCTTACTCAACCTGGTGTTACTCTGGATGGGTAACTCTCCTTTCTTGGAGTCCTGCATGCTGAATCTCTTCAGCACCTTATCCAAGTAGGTACTCTGACTAAGTCCAATTAGTCTTTTACTCCGATCTCTCAAGATTCTTATCCCTAGAATATAGGCAGCTTCACCAAGGTCCTTCATAGCGAAACACTTCCCAAGCCAGGACTTTACTTCCTGCAGGGTTGGAATGTCGTTTCCTATGAGTAGTATGTCATCCACATACAATACCAAGAAGCTAACTATACTCCCACTAGCCTTGACATACACACAAGATTCATCTTCACTCCTAGAAAAGCCAAATTCCTTGACCTTTTCATCAAAGCAAAGATTCCATCTGCGAGGTGCTTGCTTCAATCCATAAATGGATTTCTCAAGCTTACACACTCTATTAGGGTACTCGTTGCTGACAAAACCCTCTGGCTGACTCATGTAAACATCTTCAGCCAACTTCCCATTAAGGAAAGCGGTTTTGACATCCATCTGCCATATTTCATAATCATGAAACGCAGCTATGGCTAACAGAACCCGAATAGACTTAATCTTGGCTACCGGAGAAAAGGTCTCATCATAGTCCACTCCAGGAATTTGAGAGAAGCCCTTTGCAACCAGTCTAGCCTTATAAGTGTGTACTTTACCATCCATGTCGGTCTTCTTCTTGAAGACCCATTTGCACCCTACTGTCTTACGACCTGGTACATTTTCAACCAAGTTCCAAACTTGATTGTCATACATGGATTGTATCTCGCTATCCATAGCCTCTTTCCATTTAGCAGACTCGGGGCCTGCCATGGCTTCCTCGTAGCTGTTAGGGTCATCTTGACTTACTAGTGTCTCATCACTAATAAGTGTCTCACCTTCTGCAGTAATATGGAAACCATAGTAATGCTCAGGTGCACTCCTAACTCTCGTGGAACGTCTCAGAGGTACAGATTTGTCAATTTGCTCAACAGGAGTTTCCTCCTCAAGTTGAGGGCTAGAGTTTGAAGTTCCTTCACCGCTTGATTCTTGAATTTCTTCAAGATCAACTTGCCTCCCACTGTCTCCTTGGCTTAGAAACTCTCTTTCTCGAAAGACTCCTCTTCTTGCTACAAAGACCACATTGTCACTAGGTCTGTAGAAGAGGTAACCAAAGGAATGCTGTGGGTAGCCGATGAAAATACACCTCTCGCTTCGAGGTTCGAGCTTATCATGAGTCTCGCGTCTCACGAACGCCTCGCAACCCCAAATCTTGATGTGGTCTAGTTTAGGTACTTTACCAGTCCACATCTCGTGAGGAGTTTTGGCAACTTTCTTTGTAGGGACTAGATTGAGGATATGGGCGGCAGTCTCTAAGGCATACCCCCAGAATGAGATTGGTAGCGTAGCTCGACTCATCATGGAACGAACCATATCCAACAAGGTTCGATTACGCCTCTCAGCCACACCATTCAACTGTGGTGTCCTGGGAGGTGTCAATTGTGAGACTATCCCACATTCCCTTAGATAGTCGAGGAACTCTGAACTAAGATACTCACCACCACGATCGGATCGAAGCATCTTAATGTTCCTGCCCAATTGATTCTCGACTTCCTGTTTAAATTCCTTAAACCTCTCGAAAGTCTCTGACTTATGCTTGATCAAGTAGACATATCCATATCTACTATAATCATCAGTAAAAGTCAAATAATAACGATTAGCATCCCTTGTGGCATGTTTGAATGGTCCACACACATCCGTGTGTATAAGGTCCAACAAACCTTCACCCCTCTCACATGAACCTGTGAAGGGTGACTTTGTCATTTTTCCAAGTAAGCATGATTCGCAACTATCATCTGACTTTAGGTCAAACGACTCCAAGACTCCATCTTTTTGGAGTTGGCCTATGCGTTTCTTGCTTATATGTCCAAGACGACAATGCCATAATGATGCTTTATCCAAGTTATTATTAGTAGAATCAATACACAAAACATTATTTCCCAAGTTATCTACAACAGATACAGCTTCATACACACCATCACAAGGTAATGCTTTAAAATAAAAGACATTATTATAGAAAACTTCTATAGAACCAACTTCATTATTAAATGAAAAGGTAAACCCTTGTTTGTACAAAGCATGAAAGGAAATAATATTTCTTGCCATTCCTGGCGAATAACAACACTTATTCAAATCTAAACTAAACCCACTACTTAGCGATAAAGTATAAACTCCAATCTTGGTAACAGGTATAACTTTCCTATTCCCCATGATCAAGTTTATCCTTCCTTGCTCCACATCCTCACTTCTTCTTAGTCCCTGCAAGTCACAACAAATGTGAATACCACACCCGGTATCAAGGACCCAAGAATTAGAATGGGGTGAGTTATTAGAAATGATAGTGTAAATACCTGCATGGTTGGGTTTAACTTTCCCATCCTTCACATCTTGCTGGTATTTTGGGCAGTTCCGCTTCCAATGAGCTTTTTCATGGCAATAGAAGCATTCAGCCTCTTTTGGGTCAGAAGAAGGAGTAACGAAACCTTTCTTGGTTCCACTTGAAGAAGAGCCATCAAGGGTCCGAACCTTGGTACCCTTAGAAGAGCTCTTTCTCTTCCTCCCTCGATTCTTCCCGATTGCCAAAACCGGAGTAGAGTTTTGAGTAGGAGTGATAGCAACCGACTTCCCCTTAAGACCTGTTTCTGCGGTCTTGAGAAGTCCCTGAAGTTTGCTGAGGGTGACTTCTTCCTTGTTCATGTGATATGTCATGCGGAATTGATCATAGCACGATGGTAAGGAATGCAAAATAATATCTATTGCAAGATCCTCCGGGAAGTTCACATTAAGCTTCAGCAAACGATCCACATACCTTTGCATTTTCTGCATGTGGCTCGTGACGGATTCCCCGTCCTTCATCATGGTTGTTATCATGGAGCAGATGATTTCATACCTCTCTTGTCTTGCACTTTGATGGTATCTTTCCATCAAATCTTGGTGCATGTCATAAGGGTAGAAATCTTCATAAGACTTTTTGGAGTTCCGCTGTCATCGTGGCCGTCATGATGCAAGCCACTTTCGTAGCATCCCTTTCATGCGCCCGAAATTCAGCGATCTCCTGAGGAGTTGCAGTGGACTCATTAATCTCCTTAAGCTCCTTCTCAAGGACATATTCTTTGTCCTCGTAGCGGGTAATCATCCTGATGTTTCTGATCCACTCATTGAAGTTGGATCCATCAAAGGTGACTTTCCCACACAAGTTCATAAGGGAAAAGGAGCCATTAGGATTAGAGCCAGAAGCATTGTTGAAAGACATCTGAAGGAGAGAGGACAAGATTAGTTTAGATATAAGAGAGTCCTTAATAAAACACCCAAATGTAATATTAAGGCTAGGATCCAATCACAATATAATATAACTTAGAAGAGGTATGCCGTAATCTAAGCTATATCATATTTGAAAGGTAGGTGAATGACGATTCACCAATTTCCACCACGAAAACCGCAATATTTTACTATTAGGTTTTTTGAATGGTTCTTAGAAATTCCTAGATTCTTTGAGATTCAATGAACTTTTCAAAGGCATGTTTCAATCTCGAGTGTGCCCTCCAAGTTTTGTGACTGGGATACCGAGGATCACAAAACGAGGTGTGAAGTAACCATGCAAATCACTTGGTACCCTTAAAGTTTATCACTCAATCGATGTGCCGGTTAACCACACACGCTCCATCGATACTATAATAAACCCTAAGTCACCCTTTACCTACCTTGTTAAGTCCAAGTTAGTGTGCCGGTTAACCACACACGCTCCACCAACGACTTAATCAAAGTGTAAAGTGTAATTTCATGGAATAGCACCTTATTCACATTTTTCCTAAAGTAACTAAGATTGGGAATTTAATAAAACATTTAGTTACTTTATAATATTCATCATACTTTGAATGAGAATTAATAAGTCCTTGTCTTACCCGTTCGGCTAACGACCCTCCACCGATCAAGCAAGCGGTGGGTGAGAGTGGACACCCATTAAGTCACCATTTTATAGGCAACAACCTTATACCCACCTTATAGACCGGCTTCGTGAATGAGGCGTACTAGCGGTAAGACGACTTTGTTCTTATACATATATATATATATAATTATTAAATCATAATAATATAAGTATAAGGGTTGAATTTTAACTTTTAAAATTCTAGGGGTTGGAACTAAAGTTTTAACTTAACTTTACTTGTTCCAAAACTTGAGGGCAAGTTTTGTAAACTTTCAAAACTTTTCATTTCTTGTAACTTATGAGTTTAATAGAGTAATTAAATGAGAACTTTTCATTTTTCTAACTCTTGTGTTCTTTTAATGGTTTTTTTAATCCAAGAGACTTTTGGTTTTCCATAACTTGAGGACAAGTTATGGACTCCATTAAAACACATTATGATCATGAATTAATCTACCACATAGGTTACAAATAATTCCTATGATCATCTAAACATCATAAGAACAAGAACATGAATATGAACACTTTCAAGAATCAAAATCACATTTAATCTTTGTAATTTTGATAACTAGTTGTTGTAAATGAGTTAGAAAAGACATTACACCTTCTAAAATAAGTTTTCAAGTACCAAAACATTTTAGGGTAATGATTCTAATCCATTTCCAGCAACACAAGTCGAAATTCTGCACTCTGTCGACCCTACTCGCCGAGTGCATAAACCTACTCGCCGAGTAGGTTGAAGATACACGTGAACTCGTCGAGTCCTCCCCATGGACTCGCCGAGTCCATCAGTCAGACAGCAAGATTTTCGACTTTCTTCAACTTTTAAGCACAAATAACAAACAAACAAGCCTAGGCTCTGATACCACTGATGGGTTTTGAGCATTCTAACACTTCCTAAGTGTACATGCAACCCTAATAACCTTGGATCTATGTTTGTCTAATTATCATGCAAAGTTGAATTCCAAGGTTATATTCCTATCTAGCATACATGGGGAACAATTTTAACTTGAATCATAGATAGAATAACTTACCTTGTTGTTGCTTGTGTTCCTTGAAACCTTGTGAGCCTAGCACGCCAAGTGTGATGCCTCAAATGCTTCACACAACACCAAATGCTCTTGAAAGACTCTTGAGATAACACACTTCTCAAAAATCGGCCAAGCCCTCTTGTTTCCTTATTAGTAGTAGAATACCGATTTTGGTGGAGAATATGCTTCTTATATAGTGTTGACACATCTAGGGTTACACCATGTAAACCCTAATGTGTCATGACTTTTCATTTTCATGACCCATGGGTTTGTAACTCCCATGGAGCATCCATGGAGCATCCTATGGGTAGAACCCAACTTGATAATCCATGGAGCCTCTTAGCCCACTATACAAGATATGGATGATTTACACAATCAACCCATATATTTAATCAGTTATCCTTTGATCACTTAATTAATTCCAAATTAATTCTTGATCAAACTAATCAAATAATATTATTAATATATTAGAACTTATAATATATTAATAATCTCCACGTGTTATTTCTCTCATTTAGTCTAACCAATTGCATGGTGCCATGCAACCCAAATGGACCATGCCGGGTCGGGTCAAGTACAAGCCCGAAATAGTTATGGACTTAGACACCTTATCCAACAATCACCCCAGAATGGCTTGACACGCGTAGGACGGCACCCCAGAATGGCCACACGGGTAGTCGGCGCCCCAGAATTGCCGTACCGGGTAGTCAGGCACCCCAGAATAGCCTGGCAGTATTTGTGTTATGTGTTTGCATGGTATGTACGGTTTTCAGATATTGTTTCAGGTACTTCCTCAGCTAAGGGAAAGGAGCAGGCGCGGTAGCGGCTCATCACACACGCACTCCTTGGTTCCGCAATTATGTGTTTTACTTGGGATTGATACTCTGATATTTTGAATGTTTATCTGTTATGGATTTTAAACTTGGTTGTCGATGTGAATTGGTTTAACTAATCAATGTTTTAATTGTTAATGTTTCCTAAAGTAATGTTTTAAAAACGAAATTTTTAGACGTGAAATTTGGGACGCTACACAAGTACTGAGCCACCCATCGGATCGAAAAACAAATGGGTTAAACCCAACTACAAATTGGTTCCAAAGGCCCACTCTCCCAAATCTTCTAACGATTCTAATATTTCTTCTGTTGGGCTGAAGATAGTTTTGATGTTGCGTCTTTTGGGATCGTTAGTTTAGCCTTGTATTCTCCGGTTTGGGCCTGTCCAACCGAGAGCCTTTTATGTATTGTATATAAGTTAATGCTTGCATGCATATTAGGTTAACGAGTTAGAGATTATCGATATAGCGATTCATACAGAGTACAATATTTTCTTTAATCGTTCTTGTAATCTTCTAATCCTCTACAGTTGATGTTCTTAATCGAGCTCTTCTGAGGATTTTATTTAATCATTCGACACGTTTGATTCAAACTGCTTTGTTCTTATTATTGCGTTTCCACTGTTTCATATTCATATACTTGTTCAAGATCTAATCGATCTTAATAGATTAAAGTTATTTTAATCCCATCAATTGGTATCAGAGCAGGAGGCTGTGTAATCGATACACATCTTTTATGCGAAAAAGATTTCCATTAGGGTTTTCTGCAATCATCGATATTTATTGAGCCGTCATCTTAATTGACGTATCTTAACATTTATTGTTTTGCCCTAATCTGCTTTATTACAAGTCTGATCTTTGAACAGGTTTTTACGATCATAATGGACGCGACGCAATCAAACCCTATTAATATTTCCAACAGCATTGGTTCGACGACAAAGATTCCAATCTTATACACCCATGACTATGAAGTGTGGGTGCATCATTTTGAAGATTACATGATTGGATCGGAGGACAATGGTTATCTCATATGGGAAGCCATCATCAATGGACCGTTTTCTCATTCTGCTACATCCAGAATCATCAAGACACAAAAAGAGTACAACGATCTGCTTAAGGACGTGAAGAATATTGCACAAGACGAGAAAGACAAATTCCAGTGTAATATTAAGGCGTTAAGGTTGATCAGATTCGCCCTTCAGTCAGACACATTCAGACTGGTCAGCTCATGTACTACGGCGAAGGAAGTATGGGATAGACTTCGCGAACTGTATTCCACAGACGAAGATCTTGAACATTCTATCCAAACCTTGCTTCTATCTGAGTTTGGAGAATTCAGGCAAGGCGCCGAAGAAACGGTGACCCAGACGTTTGATCGCTTCAATCATCTTCTCAGCAAGATGATCAAACACGACATTGAAAGAAAGCTTATCGAACAGAAGGTTACTTTCTTGAACGGACTAAGGTCTGAGTGGAGAGCAGTGGTTTCCACAGTCAAAGCCCATGAGCAGTTTAAATCATACTCTTTGGCAAAACTGGTGGGTATTCTAAAGTCTCAAGAGAAGATTGTGGTACAAGAGAAGAATGTTGTTTCCAGTCTTGGTTCGTTGGCCCTCCTATGTAAAAGTAAAGCTGTGATGGAGGATGAAGAGCTTAACTTGGAAGAATATGACCTCACGTCTGAGGATTATGCCATGATGGTGTCCAATCCTAAGAGGTTCATAAAGAAGAGATTCCCCAGCAACAAAAACCGAAACTGGCAGGGGAGTTACAGCTCTGAAAAAGTGAACAATGAACCGAAGGCTGAGGAGCCTAAGAAGGAACCGAAGGCAGATGGCGATTCCGGAGTAAGCTGTTTCTACTGCGGTGGCAAGAACCACTATGCTAAGGACTGTGTTCTTAAGAAGATGGCTGAAAAGGACGATGGAAATGATGAGGAAGCCGTGCTGCAGAAGAGATTGGATGAGTTGAGAAAGAAGAAGTCTACAGCTAACCCTTCTATTAATGCTCTTATTGTGCAGGGTTCGGTTAATGACGATGAGTTCGGTAGCACAAAAGTTTGGTCTACTGACTCAGAAGATGAAGAAGTGAGGAAGCCTACCCATGGAAAGGCGTATGTGGCTAAGGAGGAAAGCAGTGAGGGAAAATGCTTCATGGTGACTGACGTATCACAAATGAGGGGATACAACACCGATGGAGGAAGCGACGGACCGAAGGTACAGGAGGATATGTGCTTTACGGCCAAACCACTCAGCCAACAGTTCAATGAGCTCGATGAACTGATAAAGAAGGTACAATCTGTTTTTATTTCATCTAAAGTACCACCATCCTCATATGAGAAAGAACTAAAAAATGTTAATACAAGAATTTCTCATTTAGACAGTAGCTTAACTCAAACTCGAGTCACCAATTCTAACCTGACTGATCAATTAAGCAGGGTGGCGTCGAAGAGTGAGGAGCGGCGAATGTGGATTGAGTTAAAAGAGTCGGAATTAGTTAAAGTCAAAGACGAAAACATTTATTTGCAGAGAGACAATTTAAAATTGTTAAAACAACGAAATGTTTTTTGTTTAATTGCTAAACGTTTATATTCCAATATTACTCAACTTCACTTAGACTGTGAGATAGGCCAAAAGATCCATCGCATGATTTTGCCCTTCCTAGAGTTTAAGGAGGATGAAATCGATGCCGAAGCCTACAATTGTGAGAGTGTGATATCGTCTGATGATGTCAACCCAACCTATATGTATGGACTGGACAAAATTGAGTCCTTCCTCAAATCCAAAGACCACAAGGACATGCTCAAAAAACTTTTGGACAAAAATGACAGACTTAAACTGAGAACCGAAACCATGCAAAAATTTGACTCTCTAAACGCTAATGTGAGCTCAAAAATTAAAATCGATGTTGAAAATGCATCTGAGCTTAACGAGGACGAAAACATGAGTGAAATTTCTGTAGAGGATACGGTTGACTGCTCAGAATTTGTTAAAAGCGAAACTGAAAACCACAAAAATCTTATTTCTGAAAATTCTGTGGAATTCGCTAGATTGTCCCAACAAAAGTCCCCAAAATTGGTAGAAAAAGCTGTTGTGTATCAAAAGGTCAGGACTACTCCGAATCAGGTATACAAGGTGAATGGAGTAACCGAACATCAAACTGCTGAACTCACAGCCATTGTTAACGAAGACAATGCTGATGGCTGTGATGAGTACTTCTGGGAAGCTCCTATTGATAATGCAAACGAAACCGTTGGCTTGTCTGAAAGAACCTCCTGGATGAGCAAAGGAAGATACATCCCTGAACCATTAAATAAGCCGGATAACTTCAAAGGAGAACAAGACTCTAAGGTCAGTCCCTCCAATGATCAAAAGCAAAAGAGTCACCTAGAGTCACCAGCCACGAAGTCATCTCCATCCAAAACCTCTCATTCTAACTCATCTCGTTCTTCTAATTCTTCTACTTCCACCAATTCATCTCCAACTTGCTCTAAAGCTAATCCCGCTTGTTCTCAAAAACCTCATTCATCAGCTGAACAGAAGGGAAAGCAGAAGGTCGATGAATCCAAACCAAAGTCCAAAACGAACACACCCAATCCTAACAAAATAAAAGTCTTTACCATTAAAAAGAAAGATGAAACAACTCTAATAAAACGAACATATCTAGTTGACATCTCTCTTACTATTCCCGTTCCCATGAAAAGCTCACATGGACCCAGGAAACTTTGGGTTCCTAAATCTGCTTAATTTTTGCAGGTTATAAGTGACGAGCAGTTTGACGAAGAATGGTACATCGATAGTGGCTGCTCGCGTCACATGACAGGGAGGAAAGAGGAGCTCAGGGAATACAGATCTCTTGCAAATGGTGGCAACATTAAGTTTGGAAATAACTCTTTCGGCACCATAAAGGGATACGGGATGATAACGAATGGCGACTTTACAATAAGGAAGGTGGCTTATGTGGAATGACTCCAACACAACCTCATCAGTGTATCTCAGCTTGTTGGAGGTACAGGTCTCAAAGTCTCATTCAATGATGAAGGTTCTGAAATCATAGAGAAAAGGACAACGAAAGTGATTCTAAAGTCAGAGCGAAAGGGTGAAATGTTTCCTCTGAACATGAAACCCATCAAAGGAAACCCAGCCATATGTCTGTTATCAAAAGCTCAATCCGACGAAAGCTGGTTGTGGCACAAAAGACTCTCTCATCTCAATTTCAAAGATATCAACCGACTTGTCACTGGAGGTCATGTTAGGGGTCTTCCATTGCTCAAGTTCAACAGAGAGCATCTGTGTGCTGCATGCGAAATGGGAAAGCAGAGTCGTCAAAGTCACCCATCTGTAATCAACACAAAAGTTGTTGAACCACTCGAATTGCTTCATATTGATTTGTGTGGTCCCTCATCTATCGAAAGCATCAGTGGTAGCAAGTATATTCTTGTTATCGTTGATGACTTTTCACGATTTACATGGGTGTTCTTTCTAAAGCTCAAATCTGAAGCGACTCAAAAGCTGAAAGTGTTTATCAAGCAAATTGAAGTCCAGCTTAAGAAGGTCGTTCGCAACATCAGGAGCGACAATGGTCTTGAATTCAAGAACAGAGAGTTTGAAGAGTTTCTTGCAGAAAAGGGAATTAGTCACAATTTCTCAGCTCCCTACACACCACAACAGAACGGAATAGTCGAAAGACGAAACCGATCCCTGTGTGAAGCTGCCCGAACTATGCTAAGTTTCGCCTCCTTACCTCTTTATTTTTGGGCTGACGCTATTTCTGCTGCTTGTTATACACAGAACAGGTCATATCTCAATAAGCGATTCACGCTCACACCATATGGGATAATAAATAACAGAAAACCCAATGTGAAATTTTTCCATGTGTTTGGCTCAAGGTGTTTCATCTTTAACTCTAAAGAACACCGCAACAAGTTTGATGTCAAAGCCGACGAGGGAATCTTTCTGGGTTACTCA
Source organism: Lactuca serriola (assembly GCF_051521515.1). Lineage (NCBI taxonomy): Eukaryota > Viridiplantae > Streptophyta > Magnoliopsida > Asterales > Asteraceae > Lactuca > Lactuca serriola. Next base: position 170,051,925 of record NC_136416.1, on the reverse strand, counting down.
CTCACATCCAAGGCGTACAGGGTCCTAAACAAACGTTCAAGAAGGATTGAAGAGACATACTATGTGACCTTTGACGATAGCTATGTCAAGAAGCTACAGGCCATAGAAAACACTGCCGGGGAAATCTTTCCTCAAACTGGCCAAGTCACCGTCTCGATCGCCAATTTATACGAGAAATTTATGGAACTCTTTGACGAACCGGAAAAAGCTTCTCTCTCAGAAGCAGGTGCAGCTGACAACAAAGTTGATCATATGAAGCAGATTGTCGAAGATGCTGCAAGAAGAATGCATGAAGGAGAATTGCCCACTGATGAATCTCCATCCATCAATGCTTCAGTCGAGGGGGAGCCAAGCTCACAAGTCCAGGGGGAGCCAAACTCTACATCTTCAACCGAAGGTCCTTCACCAACCGAAGATGCCCCTCCAAACGAAGGTGCTTCAACGTCTGAAAGTCCAGCACCACAAGAAACCCCTGAACCTCATGTTTCTCAAGACTCATCAATTGAGGGGGAGCATGATGATATGACACTTGATTACAATAGCCAATCTGAGCCAGAAGAGATGATCAACGCTGAACTAGATCCAACCTTCGATCCGAATTACCCTCCTCTTACCAAATGGACCAGAGATCATCCTATCTCTCAAGTAGTTGGTGATGTATCTGAAAAAGTTATAACCCGATCTCAACTGAAGGCAAAACAGACATCCTTGTTTTCAAAGGTTGAGTTTTGTATGTTTAACTCATTTGTATCAAAAGTTGAACCGAAGACAGTGAACACTGCCCTCGATCACTCTGATTGGGTTCAAGCAATGCAAGACGAACTGAACGAGTTTGAAAGGAATAAAGTCTGGCGCCTCATTCCAACTCCTCCAGATGCTTCGGTTGTTGGTCTCAAATGGGTTTTTAGGAACAAAATGGACAAGGAAGGTAATGTCATAAGGAACAAGGCTCGTCTGGTGGTCAAGGGATACTGTCAGGAGGAAGGAATAGATTACGAAGAGACGTTCGCTCCAGTAGCTAGGCTAGAATCTGTTAGAATATTTCTTGCCTATGCTGCTCACAAAAACTTTGAGGTTTTCCAAATGGACGTCAAGTGTGCATTTCTCAATGGAGAACTCGAAGAAACTGTGTATGTGGAGCAACCTCCTGGGTTCGTGAACGAAAAGTATCCAAATCATTGCTATATTCTGGATAAAGCTGTGTACGGCCTCAAACAAGCTCCGAGAGCCTGGTATGAAACTCTTACAAAATTTTTAAAGATGTCTAAATTCAAACAAGGTTCGGTTGACCCAACCTTCTTTCGCAAAAAGGAAGGTAACCACCTTATGATAGTTCAAATTTATGTCGATGACATCATCTTTGGCTCCACGAATCCCAGCTTAACAGCTGAATTCAGAAAGTTCATGGAGACTAAGTTTGAAATGAGCTCAATGGATCCTATTAATTTTTTCCTTGGTTTAAATATAAGACAGGGACCCGAAGGCATCTTTATCAATCAGGAAGCTTACACTAAGACTCTCCTAGCGAAGTTTGGAATGATGGGCGACTCAAAGGTCAAAGTCCCAATGGCATTCGGCACCAAGCTTACCCCTTCACTAGATAAACCGGCTGTCGATATCACGCTCTATCGTCAAATGATAGGTTCACTGATGTATTTAACTGCTAGCAGGCCTGATATCATGTTTTCTGTGTGTTATTGTGCTCGATTTCAGGCTAACCCACGCGAACCTCACATGCTGGCGGTAAAGAACATCCTACACTATCTCAAGCGAACCACCTCCTTAGGTCTATGGTATCCATCCAATTCAGGCTTCTTTGTTCAAGCCTATTCTGATGCTGACCTTGGAGGATGTGGACTCGACCGGAAAAGCACAACTGGTGGTTGTCAATTTCTTGATGGAAAGTTGGTCAGCTGGCAATCCAAGAAACAAACGTGTGTGTCGCTGTCTACTGTCGAAGCGGAATACATTGCCGCTGCATCCTGCATATCCCAAGTGATTTGGATCCAGAGTCAACTTCGAGACTATGGACTCAATATGAAGAAGATCCCACTATATTGTGACTCTGAAAGTGCAATTAGGATCTGTCATAACCCAGTGCAACATTCTAAAACCAAACACATAGCACTGAGGTATCACTTCATCAAAGATCATGTGGAAGATGGAAATGTCGAAGTTCACTTCGTAAGAACCACTGATCAACTGGCTGACGTCTTTACCAAAGCTCTTCCTGAAGCATCATTCAATAAAATATTGCAAGGGCTAGGTATGATGGAATCAAAGTCAGTACCTCACACTACCTCTCAAACTCAAACGTAAGAAGCGAAACCAACCGAACGTTCGGGTTCGGTTCAACTATCTGACTCGCTCATTACTTCAAAGGTAGTTTTTCTGAGTTGTATATTTTCTTTGTACAAAATTTGTTTTTCTTTGTGTAAAAGTTTTTCCATATTGCATATCTAAACTCCTTGGTTTCTTAAAATTTTCCAAAACCGAAACCTCCAGAAGGTTCGGGTTCGGTTTTTCAAAATTTTCCTGAACCGAAACCAACCGAAGGTTCGGGTTCGGTTTTTCAAAATTTTCCTGAACCGAAACCAACCGAACGCTCGGGTTCGGTTTTTCAACTTTTTCCCAACCGAAACCAACCGAACGTTCGGGTTCGGTTTTCCAATTTTTTCCAAAGTTTTTTTTTAAATCGTATTTTCTTTTAACTCTCTTATAATTATTTTTAAGTCTTATTTTTTTTTTTATTTATTTTATTTTTTTTTATCCAAACTCCAAAAATATTTTGTTTTTTTGTGTGCTCATTTGTTTATGGGGATATAATTGATGACTTCTTAAGTGTCCCTAGAATCATGCTGCTGTATGTGTCCCAAGCCTCATAAGATTTTGAATAATAGCCTTCATGACCTGGTATACACAAACCTTGTCTTCCCAATAAGGCTAACATATTTATTCTAATCGTGAGCTACCTCACTCTTTTCTCACATGAGTTAAGAGTTTCCTGCTTGGTCCTTATGTTCGCAGCAGAGGTACTATGCTTCCTTACACCATCTCCATTACCCTTCTCCATTACATTCAATTCATCAACGTAACCCTTGAGACTCTCAGAAACTACCACTGAGGTTTATGGTTACACAACATCTGTGTTTATGATCTCAGTTTCGTGCCACTACGAGCTGAGTGAAACCCAAAATTCAACACCAACGAATTGACGGTGACCAATTAATTTGATCAAGATTTCACCAATGAATTGACGAATGTACCCTCATGAAATCTCAATTTTTTTTGAGTGATTCCCATGAAATTGTTATACACCATAACATTTCTTCCCAAGGAATCCAGTTTTAAATTTTCATATGAGATTTCATGTTAATCAAAGCCAAAACAAAATCAACTCCAACCTACTTGTTCAACAGACTACACCGGTCTCACAAGTACTTTGTTTACTTTCGTTCTTATATCAAGAATTGAATTGTTGAATCAAAGCGAAACCATCCTTAATTAGCATTATTAAAAGAAGCCTTTCAACATTTATTAATAAATGTTTGATCGTAATTCAACGGGATTCCACACTAACAGTTTGAGGTCTCTCTTGACCTTGAAGGAAGAGATTCGTGTCCGGGATCATCAGTTTCGTGTCATTATTGACATCACAGATTATCCTAAAAAGAGTTGCTTTATTTCTTTTTCTTTTACACTCTTTGCACGAAAATCCTGGATTTTCCAATATTCCGTTACTAATTATTTTACAGGTTGGATTCCTACTGGAGGGTTAATAATGAAGTTGTGGTCAAAAATTAGCCACGTCGGTCATTAATTGCAAACAGCCGTTTAAAAGGGGATAAGACAAACTCAAATACGTACAACCGACCCTACCCATACACAACCACCACCCGAAACTAACCCCCCACCCACTCAACCTGAACCAACCAAACCCATAACACCCTCAGCTTCACCACCACCTCAATCTCCAGAAGACGCCTCCGATGGCGATGATCAGTACCTTGGTGGTGATCACATGAACTATGATTCGGTCTACTATAGTCCGTTTCAAGTTCAGAGTGATGAGGAGGATGATGCTCCTGTGACAAAGAAGCATCTTCGCGAGCTTAACGAGAAGGTTGATCAACTTCTCGCCTCCTCTTCCAACCAGCAGTCATCTTTGTCTGAAGCTGCCCTTCAGAAGATCGTTGACGCCTTCTCTAGGGCTCAACATGATTCCGTGGCCTCAGCAACTGCTGCTACAGACGCCTCCACCCGAGCCTATGAGGCTGCGACCGAAAAAGTTGATAAACTATTCAATGACGCTTCTGTCCTGCTGAAGTCCTTGCAGGAGACCGCCGAAGCCACTAAGACGACTCTGGAACCAGTTGTTCAACAATTGGCCAAGTTTGTCTCGACGGAGCTGTCTTTGTCCGCTACTCTCAGAAAACATCTTAACGATGACAACTCGGCACTTCATGCCTCCATCGATGCCCGCCTGGCAAAGCTACAAGAGGATCTTGCAGCTGAAAATTCTCTGATGGACGTCTTGGCGAGCAAGACTACTGCCTTAAAGGTCAAGAGCACGCAGCTTTCCAACTCCGAACAACAATTGGAAGCTCTTCGATCCGAGAGGGAGGTCATAAAGACGTGTGTTTCGGATGTCCACGCAGCTCTATCAAACATCCTGGAAGCACATGACCCCATCCTTAACCACTCAGTGAGGCGTACCCTCGCTGAAAAACTCTCTCCGACCATGGATCTTTTAAGCAAAATTGAAGGCCTACCGAGTTTCGTGTCCATTCCGAAACAAGGGGGAGATTAGAAGAAAGGATCGAAACCACCTCCTTCCTCCAAAGCTACTCACACAACCGAACCACCCCCAACTGGTCATGCCTCGGGTTCGGGTGTGAAGAACAAGGGCAAAAATATAGCTGAGGGAGGAGATGAAGATGAAGATGAAGATGGAGACAAGGAGACCATTGTTGACCTGTTAAAACGAAAGAACAGTCGCAATGCTGAAGACGATGCCAGTCGTGTGGCGCGTGAGGCTGAAGAAGCCGAACGAAAGCAAAAAGAAGCCCACGATCTCCTTGAGAGCCGAAAGTTGCTCTTCCCTGCCTGGACCAGGGATCGTATGATAAAAGAGGCCATAGAGACTCCATGCATACTATGGCTCGAGCCGGTGATATCATTCGACTGCAACAACTCTATCGATTCGCAGTTTGATATGTCGCTGACTCAAAAGGCGTTCATCTTCCACGCCTTCTCTAACATTTTTGAAGTCCCGCATCCGAACGATGAGCTTGACAGGGAGCTCATTGACTTCTACCTGGAGGTCGCTCGCCCTCAATACCTTACATGGAGCGCCCAGAAGATTGTTAGCGTTCGGGTGCTGAAGCCTTATGCCGTGGGGAGATTCACAAACGTTAAGTTCAAGCTTATTCGTGGATCTGCAAGAACTGCTCACATTATCTCCCTGGCGGATCTGCCCAATCTAAATCCTCATGATTGGATAGTCTTGTACAATATCCTGCTGACAAATGAAGCCGAATATGGTCCCATAATAGACCATGTCAAAAGGATGTTGGCTTGCTACATCATGGAGGTTGCCCTAATGGATCAGGAGGTCGCCACAGTTTTTAAGAAGAAACCGAAAGTAGCACCTGTGGGATCGGCCAACGATCTAAATCAAATGCAAATGGGCAAGATAGATCCGAGGCGAAACTCAGTGATGTTCACCAGAGCCGAAGGACAGAAATGTCTCTTCGCTTTAGCTGACAAGCACCTTTACACCACTGCCTGCTTGGAACACGTCTTATCAATCATCAAGCGGTGTAAGGAGAATTCGGCTGATGACATCAAGTACTTCAATGATATGATCAATTGGTACATTCGGTTTAGACAGACCATCCTTTCCATAACCAAGTGTCTGTTTAACACCGTGAAGAAGAAGGTACCAGCTTCAGCTGCCGGCCCAAGTCACAAGTAAAGGTCTCGCTCCAAATTGACGCAAAGGGGGAGATTGTTGGGATGAAGATAGTTTTGATGTTGCGTCTTTTGGGCTCGTTAGTTTAGCCTTGTATTCTCCGTTTTGGGCCTGTCCAACCAAGAGCCTTTTATGTATTGTATATAAGTTAATGCTTGCATGCATATTAGGTTAACGAGTTAGAGATTATCGATATAGCGATTCATACAGAGTACAATATTTTCTTTAATCGTTCTTGGAATCTTCTAATCCTCTACAGTTGATGTTCTTAATCGAGCTCTTCTGAGGATTTTATTTAATCATTCGACACGTTTGATTCAAACTGCTTTGTTCTTATTATTGCGTTTTCACTGTTTCATATTCATATACTTGTTCAAGATCTAATCGATCTTAATAGAATAAAGTTATTTTAATCCCATCATCTTCGTCTTCTGTTTGTGATAAACAGTATATGTCATGGGAGAGAGTACCATGCAAGGACGAAAAAGGTCATCCCAGTTTCAAAATGGACTGGGTTCCATAGACCAACTGATCCCGCTGTGTCGGAGCAGCTATGGTGGCATATCATCAGACTTCAGTTTGTTGGTAGTGGCTGTTCCTGGCACATGATAGGAGGCGTCTCTCAACTGTACAACACTCAGAACATTGTTTGAAAATATGTGTCGTTTGCAGGAAAGGAAGAAAGGAAGGGATCACTCAAGGGGTTAGTGATCAATGACATGAAGAATTTTTGGATCTGTTCTGAGATTATGTGTGCTGTTCACAGACCTTATGGATGCAAATTCAATCGGTGACTTACGGTTTGAGTTTTCTTCTCTATATTCCTGAGTTTTTCTTAAGATGATTCGCTTTAAAGACTAATTTTTGTTTTAGGATAGTTTAAATTTGCGCATTTACTTTCGTTTATCTCATATGCACAAATTTAGGGGAGAAATAAAAATAAAACAAAAATTTTAAAATTTTAAAAAAATCCAAAAACATTAGAAAATCAGAAAATAAAAAAATATGTTGGTTATGAAATATGCGTGAGGGAGCTGTTTTGGGAAGTGATATTATCAAGTGATAACATGCAATATAAGTCTACGTAACCTACCCAAAGTTAAAGGGTCTATGCTCTGGTTTGATGCGTCGGTAGGCACGAAAGATTCTAAATGGACATAACTAGGCAAAGTTGAACTTAGGAAATTTATAGTCTTGACAACTCTTGACCTAGTTAGATCCGTTTAGCCTGAAAATACGATGCTTGGATAGGTTGAGCAGGGAGATATATATGGGAATCTACTGGTCACATTAAAGAACCTGTACATGGATTCATGGATTAACTTTTCCTCGATGTGCGAATTATGTCCTTAATTCCGGTATTGATGGGGCGACTGGTGAATTCCGATAAATTAGGTATGTAGAAGGTTATATTCCTTCTTTTTATCTGTTAGTCATATGTTACCTCCTCTGCGTGACTCAAAATCCGTCCTGGACTGTACCATATGCAACTCTATTTTTCTGCATCTTCTATCTATGCAATTCTTTCTATCTGTTAGCCATATACTGTCTCCTTTGTGTGACTCACAATCCGACCTGGTACACAATATATGCACCATTCTACTTCTCAATCCCTCTAAAACTTCAGTTAGTCATAGGTTTCACCCTCTGTGTGATTGGAAGAGATCCGACCTGGGTGTATAGCATATGCATTCTAAATCTATCTTCTTTCTTAGTAATTGTCTGCTCACCCGATGTAAGGAGTATTCTGGAAGTCTTTGATTACTGGAGCATATCAGGAAGCCGGAACCATGTTCTAGTACAATTAAAAATTGAACACTTACAGATTGCCTATAGATCTCGCTGCTCAATTTAGGTGGACAACAATATCCCTAATCGTCGTCAGCTGAATGGTCCTTAAGAAATAGTTTCTAGGAAATTAGGATCACTTTGTCTTATAACTAATAGTATGTCCTAATTTTGTCACAAATTTTCGTGTTTATGTGGACAACAATACCGGCGATCGACCAGACAAAGACATGAAGATAAAAGGTACCGACAAGCGGATAAAGGTTGTCTAAAACTTTGATCCCAAATCATTCTTAAAGTTAGATATCATTTTATTTTTGTTAAATTTGTTCATAGTTTTCTTTTAATTTAAATATTAGGGAGACTTAAAAATTTTAAAAACCAAATAAAAATCAGAAAATAAAAAAAATTTAAAAAAAAATAAAAATAAAAATATTGTGTGCTAAAATTTTCTTTTAGTTTTGTTTTGTCTTGAAAAGTGAATTCAAGTGTAGATGAGACTCACGGAGTTTGTGTCGAAAATTTCTGAGCCAAGGCTTCATCCGTGAGCATCGAAGAATTCGCATTCAAAGGAGAAATAAATGAAGATTATTCTTTCGACATTCAATCCTTTAATCCCAGAAGAAAGGTCAAGCTGACATGAAGATTATGTGACAGATTGCATTGAAGCCTCCTCAATCAGTCTGCTGCTATCTTGAACCTGCTGAAGTGATCTAAAAGATTTGTTCTCTCTGATGTTCTCTCTGAAGATTCTCAAGCTGAAAGTGCTATCTTTCAAGAATCAGTACGTCAAGCCTCCTCACCCGACATGCTTTCAAAGCCAAATTCTGGAAAAAAAACCCCAACCGCTCGATATGAAGTCATTCATTGAAGATTCATCAAGTTCATCTTGAAGCTATGAAGAATTTGAAAATTAATGCTGAAGCCAAGTTCCCAATGAAGATTAACAAGAAAAGCCAGCTACTTAGGGGGAGCTTGTTGGGTCATTTAAGAAAAGAAAAGAAACCTATAAACCAAGGGGGAGATTGTTGGGTCAAAAATATGGTTTATACTTTGCTTTTCTGGGCAATTGTGTTTTTCTGTAATATTTTATGAGTTTACAGTCAGATTTACGGACATGTGGGTGTTTACGGCCGTAAACCCTATTTACAGCCCCGGCGTAAACCCATTTACGGCCCCGGCGTAAACCCATTTACGGCCCCGACGTAAACCCATTTACGGCCCATGTTTCTCATGTACATATATATATATGGATGAGGGGTGGGAGGAATAGATTGATGAACACTAAATGAGCTTATGTGTGTGCATTTGAAGGTGTTCTAAAGAGAGAGAAAAGAGAGTGTGTGTTAGTGTGTGTGAATCTTGTATCCGGATCTTCATTTATATCAATACATACAAGATTCATAAAAAAAAATATTGTGTGCTAAAAATTTCTTTTAGGTTTGTTTTCTCTTGAAAAGTGAATTCAAGTGTAGATGAGACTCACGGTGTTTGTGTCGAAAATTTCTGAGCCAAGGGTTCATCCGTGAGCATCGAAGAATTCGCATTCGAAGGAGCAAGAAATGAAGATTATCCTTTCGACATTCAATCCTTCAACTCCAGAAGAAAGGTCAAGCTGACTTGAAGATTATGTGACAGATTGCATTAAAGCCTCCTCAATCAGTCTGCTACTATCTTGAAACTGCTGAAGTGATCCAGAAGATTTGTTCTCTCTAATGTTCTCTCTGAAGATTCTCAAGCTAAAAGCGCTATATTTCAATAATCATTACATCCAGCCTCCTCACCCGACGTGCGTTCAAAGCCAAATTTTGAAAAAAAATAAGAAAACCCAAGCGCTCAATATGAAGTCATTCATTGAAGATTCATCAAGTTCATCTTGAAGATGTGAAGAATTTGAAGATTAATGCTGAAGCCAAGTTCCCAATGAAGATTAACAAGAAAAGTCAGCTACTTTTTAGGGGGATCTTGTTGGGTCATTTAAGAAAAGAAAAGAAAGCTATAAGCCAAGGGTTCTGTTAGCCATCGCTGCATTTCATAATTATGAAATATGGCAAATAGATGTCAAAACAGCCTTCCTTAATGGAAGTTTGGCAGAAGATGTTTACATGTGTCAGCCAGAGGGGGTTGTCAGTACAGAATACCCTAATAGAGTGTGTATGCTCAAGAAATCCATTTAAGGATTGAAACAGGCACCTCACAGATGGAATCTTTGCTTCGATGAGAAAGTCAAAGAATTTGGCTTTTCAAGGAGTGAAGATGAATCTTGTGTCTATGTCAAGGCTAGTGGGAGTATAGTCAGTTTTTTGGTACTATATGTGGATGACATACTACTCATAGGAAATGACATCCCAACCTTGCAGGAAGTAAAGTCCTGGCTTGGGAAGTGTTTCTCTATGAAATACCTAGGAGAAGCTGCCTATATTCTGGGATAAGGATTCTGAGAGACCGGAGTAAATGAGTAATTAGACTTAGTCAGAGTACGTACTTGGATAAGGTGTTGAAGAGGTTCATCATGCAGGACTCCAAGAAATGAGAGTTACCCATACAGTGTAACGCCAGACTGAGTAAAACTCAAGGCCTGATTACTGAGGCTAAGATAGCAAAAATGAGTCGAGTACCTTATGCTTCTGCAGTAGACTCGATCATGTATGCTATGACGTGTACTCATCCCGATGTGGCCTTTTCCTTAAGCATGGTCAGCAGATATCAGGGGAACCCTAGCAAGGCTCACTGGACTGCGGTAAAGAATATCCTCAAGTGCATGCGGAGTTCTAAGGACTGGGTCCTTACTCTCAGTGGGAGTGATGACTTGAGAGTTGTAGGGTATAGTGATGCTAGCTTTCAGAATGATAGTGATAATTTATGCTCCTTGTCAGGCTGGGTCTTTACCTTAAACGGAGGAGCAATTACTTAGAAGTGTTCCAAGCAGGAGATAGAGGCTGATTCAACTTGCGAATCAGAGTATATAGCAGCAAGCGAGCCAACAAAGGAGGCGATATGGCTGAAGAACTTCATTGGAGACCTTGGAGTTGTAACAGCAATAAAGGAGCCAATGGAAATTTTCTGTGATAGTGAAAGTGCAGTTGCCTTAGCCAAGGAACCAAGGGATCACGGGAGATCCAGACACATCGACATAAAATACCATTTCATTAGACATCGAATAGAAGAAGGACTCCTCATGGCAAAGAGGGTATCATCAGATGAGAACCCAGAATATCCCCTCACGAAGGGACTGAGTCGGGTTAAGCATCTCCAGCATGCTCGGAGCATAGGGTTGAAGGATGATATTAGTTTTAGTAGTTAGATAATTTTGAAATTTGTAAAGTGTAATTGACATGTGATGAGGAATAAAAGTCGTGTTTATTTATGAGTAAAGTGTTTCTATCTTTTGTCAATCGTTTAATATATTTCTTTTGCATGTTTTGACTTACAGAATAATTATGTTTGGTATATCATATTATTCGAATTCTCCACAGTCGGTCATTTGGAAGTAGGTATGAATCAACCCATGATCATTGGTATCACTTCATGGAATTTATCTCGAGTGATCGTGTGACGGTAATATCATATAAGTCTTCAAACCTAGAGATATGACTTGTTGCCTATGTGTTGGTTATGCATTGATCGTACGAAACCGCATTGGTAACTCGATGTTATAAAACGTACTTTTGTGTGTGATTCAACATGTAGTAGAATAAGCATATGAGTCGAAGTTTATCTGTTCCTTCTTGGATTAGAAGCGATATCTGGGCCCTTCGATGATTTTTTTTTGACCTATGTACCGGGCCTGGTCAAAACCAAATTGATGTGTTCAATTTAGTTCAATGTCAAACAAATCAAAAATCGGGAAACAAACTGTTGGACAATAACTAAGACATTGTTCCATGTATTTATCTGGCTGATATCTAGAACATAGGATTATATGATCACTTCTCTTAAATGGCGCATCATCATCTTCTCAGTTCCGAGAAACCTTGAAAGGGCTATGATTGTTGATCGGTTCCTAAAGTCATACTTACAGATATAGTTATTAGACTTATCGAAGTGGGAGACTGTTGGATAAGGTGTCTAAGTCCATAACTATATTTGGTATGTACTTGACCCGACCCGACATGGTCCATTTGGGTTGCATGGTATCATGCATTTGGATAGACTAAATGTGAGAAATAACACTTGTGGTTTATTAATATATTATAAGTTCTAATATATTAATAGTATTATTTAATTAGTATTGATCATGAATTAATTTGGAATTAATTAAGTGATCAAAAGATGACTAATTAAATATATGGGTTGATTATGTAAGTCATCCATAACTTGTATAGTGGGCTAAAAGGCTCCATGTATTATCCAGTTGGGTTAAACCCATAGGATGCTCCATGGATGATCCATGGGAGTTACAAACCCATGGGTCATGGAAATGAAGAGTTATGTCGCATTAGGTTTTACATGGTGCAACCCTAGATGTGACACACTATATAAGGAATATGATATTCACCAAAATCGGCAACACTAAGAACAAGAGAGGGGTAGGCCAATTTTTACAGGTGTTATACATTCTCTTAAGTTATTCTAAAAGATTTGGTGTTGTGTGAAGCATTTGATGCATCACACTTGGGGTGCTAGGCTCTCAAGGTTTTCAAGGAATCAAATCAACTACAAGGTATGTAATTCTAGCCATCTTTTAGATTAAAAGTTCCCCATGTATGCTAGATAGGATTATGAACCTTGGAAATCATATTTTGCATGTATTTTAGACAAGAACAGATTCAAGGTTTCCTAGGGTTGCATGTACACTTAGGGGTGTTAGAATGCTCAAAACCCATCAGCAGGACCCCATAGATCTGAGTGAACATACTCCAGGATTTCCTTGCTTGTGTGTTGACTAGTACCGAACTTCCCTTTGAGATGCATTCCCTTAACGCAAGCTTCAAAAAAATTATCTTTCCAGTCGCCTCTCCACCAAGAAGTCCTTATTTACTTAGAACTGACATGCCCTTCTCACCCATGTGCCCCAACCTAAGATGCCCCAACTCTGTCTTGTCATCACCTTCATTCAAGGATTGGGAGATAGCCATCGTTCCCATAACCGTACTGCCTTCTAGGATATTGATCCCTCAATGATTCATCTTACCTTTCATTATAACAAGAGAACCTTTGGTCACTTTGACCTAGGCACCTTCACCAGCATACCTCATCCCATTCTTAGCCAATGTACCAAAAGAGATTAAATTCTTTCGAAGTTGTGGAACGTACCAAAAATCTAACTTCCTGACCATGCCATCGTGCATCTTGATATGCACCATGCCACTACCATTGATATTTCTCACCCAATCATAACCCATCTTGACTGTGCCATCCCACTCTTTGAAGGAGCCGAACCAGTCACGATTATAGGTCATGTGATAGGATCCCCCAGAATCTAAGACCCAAGCATCAGCAGAACTTGATGTGCATACAATCAGTACATCACCATCGTCCCCTTCATCAAAATTTTCCTCAACCATAACAACAATGTTATTGCTTCTTGATTCACTCTTGGACTTTCCATTCTTCAACTGCGGACAATTTCGCTTGAATTTCCCCTTCTCCTTACAGATATAACACTTGGAATTTGATGAACCTTTAGACTTCGATTTAGAACATCATCTCCCTCTGATTCCCCATTTCCTCTCTTCTATCCTCTGTCTCTTTACAAACAAACCGGAACTAGACACCTCCTCTCCACCTGGAACTTTTCTTTTCAGATCCTTGGACATCGGAGAGTCCTTCACATAATTCACAATGATTGTTGTCCTACCATAGAGCATTGTATCAACAAAATTCTCATACAACCTGTTTGTCAGAGTGTTATTCTGGTACATGTCAAAAAGTTTATCCCAGAGCCCAGAAGTAGTTGTTTGTGTTGGATTAGTGTTTAAGTCCATAACTATATTTGGTATGTACTTCACTCGGTTGTGCATGGTCCTTTTGGGTTGCCTTCACCAAAGCAACTTGACAAGGTTATTTAAGAAAGTGAGAGGATATTATGGTTTATTGATATATTATAAGAATAATATATTAAAGGATAAATCATATTTATTTAATTAGTATTAGTCATAAATTAATTAGGAATTAATTTGGTGACTAAAAGAGATTAATTAAATAAAGGGGCATAAACTGTCAAATGTGTGATAGTTGATTTTTGGACTAGGAAACCTAATGGACTAAGGGGGAACGAAATTATGATGAAGGATCATCAAATTTTCGTCCAAGGGCCTTATTCCTGAAGGTTCCTTGGGCTGCTTGGTGGCTATGTTGTCCATTAGGGTTTAGACTGAAACCCTAGCAGCCTATACTATAAATAGAGGCCATTGGATGCAATTCTCGGATACTTGCTTCTAAGCGAAACCCTAGGTCCAACTTCTAATGTTCTTCCTCCTCTCTCTTAATAAGCCTTCTTGCTTGTGGTGTTTGTGAACCATTAGAGGAGTTACAATTGTGACTCTAAGCTCAAGATCAAGAAGAGTCAAAGGATTCCAAGCAAATGGAAAGAGGTAAACACTTAGATCTGCTCTTATAATGATAATTTCGAATTATACATGTTAGATCTAGGGTTGTAAGTCTTGGATTCATTGCATGTACAATAGACAAACCAAGATCCAAGCATTAGGGTTTGTATGAGCACATAGGATTGTTCTTATGCATAAAACCCATCAGTTTTATCCATCAACTCCCTCAATAATTCATCTATCAAGCTCAACAAAATGACACTATATGCCTTCTTCAGAATGTCCACCTTCTGATCAGCCACCATGTCCTTCGGGAATTTTTCCTCTCCTTCAAGTGCCACCGAACATCCTTCTTGAACCAGAAGAGCCCTCATCTTGAACTTCCACAAAGTAAACTCATTTGAGCCATTGAAATTCTCGAAATCAAACTTGTGAGTAAACATCTTCAATCATAGGAAAACAAACCGCAGCTCTGATACCATGTGTTAAGAAGAAAAAACGGATAACTAGCAAAAATATAAGCACACAAGACACAATATTTATATGGTTCGGCCACGACAAGCTACATCCACAAGCAGAAGGGGAGTATTCTTTTATTTAAGAGCTCTCAAATAGAGGTTACAAGTACAATTACATATAGATTCGCCTATCAGTCTAGAAATCAAGATACAAAATGATCTAGCATTCATCCCGATTTATACATGAGGGATCAAACCAAAAACCCTAATGGGCCAAGCCCATTATCCCCTAGGCCCATGAAAAGTGTCAACCAATTACAATCAACCATGCAAAATATTCTAGTTCATTCATGAGCATCATCATCTTCTAGGTATACTTGGATCAACATGTCACAAAAAAGGAATCAATATGGTGCATCATGTACCAAGATGATCCATGATGGCACAACAACTAGTTCATGGTGCAAAGACAACTCTAGATGGCGCAACTGGGATAAAAGTGGTTCAAGAGCATCAAGTATGTCACACAAACATCAATCTTGGGGCAACAACATCACGATGGAGCAACAGGCACATGCATGGAGCAACAAGGCCATACATGGCATAACAAGAAGTATCATGGCACAAGACGAGAACAAGATGGCGTAAGAGGGAGTGTCATGGAGCAAGAGTATCCCGCTTGGCCCATCCCTTTTTCAAATGGCACAACAAGGACCCCTTATTGTTCCATATCCCTCCAAGTGCTCAAAACCTCTTCTAAGTGCTCTAAACCTCTTCCAGGTGCTCCAAACCCTCTTGTACATGATCCGATCCTTTGGCATTTGATCCGTTCCTTTGTCTGATGATCCATTCCTTTCTCAGAAGATCCCTTCCTTTGCCACATGCTCAATGAACCCCAAGTGCTCCATTTAGGTCTAAGTACTCCAAATGCTCCATGAACATGATCCAAATGCTCAAGTCACATTTAATATTTTAAAAATAAACCCTTATACAACATGTAACATTAAAAGTCTAATATTATGATGTGACAACCCGAAATTGTTCCATCGTCGTAACCCGTTCCGTCCGTAAAACTCGTCTTAAGCGAATTATTCCGATTTCGTTTTTTGATTAGGTCAATTAAGTTAAGACTTTTATTTTGACCTTATAAGTATCCAAACATGTTAGAAACACATGAAAACGTCCCAAACTAGTAATTAGAAAAATTTTTGTTTTGACCATATCGGGTAACGACAACTTAATCGGGTGCGACCAAAAGCCTTGGTTAACATCAGTACCGGGTAGAATTCCACCGTGTATCAAATTGAAATCATATTTAAAGTTGTTTAAGCCTCATTTGAAGCCTTTTCATTCTCTCTCTAACCTCTCTCCTCAATCCAATAATTTGATCCAAAAATCACTCATTTCAAGCCTCAAAACACTAAGGTAACTATCCTAACTCCTAGTATAACATCCTTAGCCTTCATTTTCGTGTTCAAATCATGGAATGGGACCATAAACATGTGTTTATGTCCCTGGAACAATCTTAGGCCGTGATCACATGTAAATGGGGTTTTTGAGCCTTAAAATCCTTCGAAATCACCATTAGAGCTTAGATATGGCTTAAGGACTTATTGGATTGGACTTAGAACACCTTAAACTCAACATTTGGGGATTAAACATGAGTTTACTTCCCAATAACATGCTTGGGCCATAAACACCCTTTCATGGGTAGTAAACTCCTTTTTGGCTGTTAAAATGCAACTTACACACCTCATAAGCCCTGGAATAAAGTCTAGAAGCAACCACAAACAAGTTAGGGACCATAAACTTGATGAAAACAACTCTATAAGGAGTTCACGTCCGTAAACCCTCCAAGAATGGGTTCCTGGGCCGTAAACTCCTATAAATGGGTTGTATGATGCCCTAAACTCGCCTATTAGCTTGTAAAATTGAGTAGAATCAATTGTGATTAACCTAGGACCCTCAAATCACATTAAGTCATGGCCTATAAGATTTTACGGCCGTAAACACTTAGTTTACTGCCATAAACTTATCAATTGGTCCTCATGGTTGATTTAATTCCTTGATAATGCCCTAGAACCAAACCTAGCATCACCCCTCAATTGAATTAAGACCGTTTAGCACATAAGGACACCCCACCATGAGTTTACGGCCATAAACTCATGGGGATGTGGTGCTTAGGGCCGTGAACTCTTCTAATAGTTTACTTTTGAAGAGTAAACTCCATATCAAAGCCATTCATGTCCATAAACGTCACCCGGGTCACTCCAAACACTTATTTTGAAGTGTTTTCGTGTCTTGGAGTGTATAATCCTATCTGAATAGTGTTTTAAAGTCTAATCAGATACATTTGTGTATCATTTATCATTACATAGGAACCTCGCACGTTTTCAAGCCTTGATCCTACGTTTAGCATCCCAGTCGACACATTTCCTTGTCCGGTGAGATAATACCCCTACCCTTTTTCAATGTTTTTCACTGTTTTCAGGGGGGAATAACAAGCAAAGTACAAGTAATACTTGTACTCAAAACTTATTTTATATGTGTTGTGTTTCATATTACATATGTTTTTAACACTGATAATCATAAAAGATAACTGTTTGAACTTGCAGATTTCATTATCATAGTATTTGTGAAAAATGTTATAGATTGTTATACTTTGTATTTTTCACAAATGGTTTTCCACATTCTAATAGTTAAAAACATAATCTTTGAACTTTGATCATGAAACTTAGTATATCATTTCGTCCTTGGTAACACTCCACATAGATACGCGAGTGGAGGATCGTCTTTGTAGGTAGAACTTAAACAGGACTTTCCACGTTATTACTTGTAGATTTGCTATTCCTATAAATTGGAGACACGTCCTTGGAGAACACTCCATAGGGATACACGAGTGGAGGACCGCCACTGTAACCAGAATCTCTTAGATAGGGAGCGTGACTTGAGTGTATAGATCTATACAGGATTGACTAGCCCACACCTGACTGCTAGCTACAGCCGAATCGAAAGGTTCAAGGGTGACAAAAGTCATAGAAGATATTGGCCTTGTCTCGAGTCATATCTAGTCTTTAGTATGGTTATAGAACTCGTAATTTGGACAACAAAGATTTACTTTTTAGTAATAATGGATATAGTAAATTAATAACCATAAGAATTAGTTTACTATGATAATCAAGTTTTCAGTATACATCTTTTACATTACATTTTTTTGGGTTGGTAAACAAACACACACTTCACAAGGTTAATCAGGTTATCAATATACATCTTTCACATTAGGAAAATATAGGATTTTCTTGGGGTAATCACAATTCATAACCAGAACCGTGTTACATAACAGAGCAACTAAACTTTACTTTTAAGAAAATATGGGATTTTCTTAGATAACCACTTTTTCAGAAAACAAAAAGGAATCTTGTACATTTTCATAAAAAACAAACCGCTTATGAACTCACCAGCTTTATGCTGATTTTTAAAATGTTTGTATTCTCAGGTTCTACTTAGACAGGTACCCCACTTCCTTTTGCAGAAGACGGAGCGAATGGAAGTCACGTCTTTCTTTTGTTAAACATATGTATCTATGAAACTTGAACTACTTTATTTTCAAACTGATGTAATGAAATCTATGTAATGTAATGTTTTGTGTTTTACTTCGCTTACTATGTACATTGGTTATGATATTCGCATGAAGTCACCGCCGCCCCGAGATGTTTCCGCCTTCGGTTTCGGGGTGTGACATATTATATGTATAATACAAGTCAGACAGACCGCTATTACGCCTCATTCACAAAGCCGATCTATATGGCGGTATAAGGAAACTGCCTATAAAATGGTAGTCAAATGGGCATCCACTCCCACCCACCGCATCCTTGATTGGTTGAGGGTTGCTAGCCGAACGGGTTTGATAGGACAACCTAACCCTCATTAATAAGTATATTGAATTATAAAGTAACTAAACAATGTTTTATAAAATTCCTAATTTTGGTTACTTCGGGAAAAATGTGGACTATATGCCAACCCATGAAATTATGCATTGCACTTAATGAGTCATTAGTAGAGTGCATGTGGTTAACCGGCACACTAATAGGGATGGATAAAGAGTGGCAATGGGTGTCTCAAAAATTATCATTGATTAATGGACCATGTGTGGATAACTGACATGTTAAAATGAGATGGTAAATGACATCGAGAGTACCAAGTTAATTTTCATGGTTATTCACATCTTCTTTGTGATCCTTGGTATCCCAGTCACAAATGGAAGAGCAAAATCAAGATTAAACATGTCATTGAAAACTTCAATGATTCTCAAAAGATCTAGGAATTTCATTTAAAAAAAGTTCATTAAAATTTCGTTTTATGATGGTGAATTTGGTAAATCATCATTTACCTACCTTTATATAATTTACAATTAGATTACAACTTCCATTTTCTAAGTTGTAAATTATTTAGTAGGATCCTAGCCTTGATATTTCATTTTCGGTGTTATACTGAGGATTATTCTTATCGTACTAGAACTATCTATCTTCTCTTTCATATGTCTACTCCAACTGATGCTTCTGATTCCTCTTCCTCCTCCTCCAACAACTTCTCACCGTTTAAGTCTATTCGAAGGTGCAATTGGATGGCACGAACTAGAAAGAATGGATGTGTAACATCAAAATTGAAGAGTTTTGAGAATTCTAACACTCCTATGGTGTACATGCAACCCTAGATGCTTTGGAACTATGTTTTCTCTATTACACATGCATACATTTATTATCCCAAATCACCATCCTAACTAGCATACAATAAAGCATAAACAACATGAAATGCAAGTTAGATGACATATCTTTTAGTGTAGTTGGAATCCTTGAACCTTTAAGAGCTTAGAACCAATAGTATGAATGCCTCAAATGGAATCACAACACATCTAAGATAAAGGATAACTTAAGAGAAGAAGTCTTACACTCAAAATCAGCTATGTCTCTGCAAGAACACACGGATGGGTCGATTTCATGAGATAGGGTTTCTTATATAGTGTGGCAATATTAGGGTTACAGCATGTAAACCCTAATGTGCATGACTTTCTACATTCTTCATGCTCCATGGGTTTAAACCTCCATGTATCATCCATGGGTCACCTCATGGGTTTAGCCCAACATAAAGAACTATGGATCATAAGCCCACATTACAAGAATGAATGATTTACATAATGAATCCCCATATATTTAATTAGTCTCTTTTGATCACAAAATTAATTCCAAATTAATTCTTGATCAGTACTAATTAGATAATATGATTTCATATTAATATATTAGAACTTATAATATATTAATAAATCATAAATAACCTCTTCTCAAAAGTCCATCCTATCAAATTTTCCGGATGATATGCAACCCAAATGGACCATGCTACTCTTGGGTCAAGTACATACCAAATATAGTTATGGACTTAGACACTAATCCAACAAAAATGGCGCTTCATTTTGAGGATAAGGAATACGTGCTCGAAAAACCATTGGATGAAATTGACGAAGAGACCGCCACTCTTGATAATTCGACCGCCTACAAGAAACACTATAATGATGCCTCAAAATTTGCGTGCATCATGGTGGTCACAATGACTCCATAATTGCAATGACACTGTGAAAATTACTGCACGTACAAGATGAACAATGACCTTATGGATAAATACCATAAGCGAGCTCGTCAGGAAAAGTACAAGGTGGTAAAGTCCCTTAATGCTAGCAAGACAAAGGAGGTTGAGTTTGTTAGTAGCCACACTCAGAGAATGAAACGATACGTAGATAGGCTAATCAAACTCAACATGAATTTTGATGAAGAGTTAGCAATCTACATAATGTTGAACTCTCTTCCAAGTTGTAATGATCAGTTCATATTGACATATCATCTAAAAAAAATTAAACTACTTTGTCACAATTGCACAACCTCCTGTGAACAGCCAAAGTAGGAATAAAGGGAAAAGGTATTGCCTCCATTCCTACTAGTGCACATGTTTTGACCAAAGGTCAAGGAAATGGGAAGAAGAGGAAAGGTCCTCCTAAGCAAAACTGGAAGGGAAAGTCCCAAGCTGGTTTGACAAGTACATGACCCAAAGGAAAATCCAATTTTGATGCTCCCCTTGTTTCTGATCCAAAGGAGGCCACATGCTTCTATTGCAATGACAAGGGGCATTGGAAGCATAGCTGCCGAAAATACATGCAAGACATCAAGGATGGCAAGGTGAAGCCAACCTCTACAGGTATTTACACTATCTTATCAAGTAACTCATCGCATTCTAGTTCCTGGGTCCTTGATATAGGATGTGAGTTTCACATTTTTTTGAGTTGCGGGGCATAAAATAAGTGAGGATGTGGAGCATGTAAGGATGAACTTGATCATGGGGAATAGGCGATCTTCACCTGTCACCAATATTGGAGTTTACAGCTTAAGTTTTAGTAGTGGGTTAGGATTAGGTCTAATAAACTATTGCTACTCGTCAGAGATGACACGAAACATCATTTCATTTTGTGATTTATTTAAACAAGGTTTTAGATATTCTTTTAATGATGAGAATGGTACTATTTCTACTTATAAAATGGTGTTTTTTATTTTGAAGCTTTACCTTGTGATGGCGTGTATGAAACTATGATTATTGTAGATAATTTAGGAAATAGTGTTTCTAGAATTGACTCATCTAATGATGGAGTGTTGGAATAATTTGACTTAAGGTTAGGTGATACATCTTGGACAAGGTAAACAAGAAATGCATGGCCTACCTCCAAAATGATGGAGTGTTGGAATAATTTGACGTAAGGTCAGGTGATACATGCAAGTCTTGTTTGCTAGGTAAGATGACAAAATCACCTTTCACTTGTTGTTGTGAAATAGGTGAAGGATTGTTGGATCTCATGCACACATATGTGTGTAGGCCCTTCAGATCCACCACCAAAAGGGATGCAAATCGATTCTATGTGACTTTTACTGATGATTATAGAAGATATGGATATATCTACTTAATCAAGCATGATTCATACACCTTTGAAACGTTCAAAGAGTTTGAACATGAAGTAGAGAATCAATTAGGTAGGAAGATAAAGATGCTTAGATCCAATAGAGGCGGTAAGTATCTTAGTATCGAGTTCAAGGACTACCTCAAGGATTGTGGAATAGTAATCACACCTCCTAGGACACCACAACTTAATGGTGTGGCTGAGAGGCGTAATTAGACCTTGTTAGACACGTTTCATTCCATGATGATTCGAGCTTCACTTCTAATCTCATTATGGGGGTATGCCTTAGAGACTGCGGCCGACATTCTTAATCTTGTCCCAACAAAGAAAGTTGCCAAAACACCTCATGAGATGTGGACAGGGAAGGTTCCCTCGTTAGCACACATAAAGGTTTGAGGTTGTGAAGCCTTCATTAAATGAGAGATTCATAACAAGCTTAAACCTCGATGTGAGAGATGTATTTTCAATGGCTACCCATAGAATTCTTGTGGATATTTGTTCTATAGACCTAATGAGTACGTTGTCTTTGTAGCACGGATGGGAAATTTTTGAGAGAGATAGAGAGAGATAGAGAGAGAGAGAGAGAGAGAGATCATATGCAAAGAGGACAGTGGGATTACCATTGATATTGAAGAAATTCATGAGTCAAACAAAGAAGGAACTTCTGAAAATGCTAGGGCTCAACCCAAGGAAGAAATTCCAGTTGAACCAATTGACGAATCATTACCTCTTACGCTTTCCACTAGAATCAGAATGCAACCTGAGTTATATGGTTTCCATATCACTATAGATGGTGATATGTTTATCAGTGACAGTATACTGGTAAATTTAGATGAACAAGCTAACTATAAGGAAGCAATGACAGTCCATATATGACAACAAAGTTTGGAATTTGGTTGATAATGTACCAGGTCACAATACATTCATGTGCAAATGGATCTTCGAGAAGAAGACCGACATGGATAGAAAGGTACACACTTTCAAGGCTCGATTGGTTGCAAAGGGCTTTACTCAAACCCTAGGGGTTGACTATGATGAGACCTTCTCACCAGTAGCTAATATAAAATCTATTAGGGTAATGCTAGCCATAGCTGCATTTTATGACTATGAAATTTGGCAGATGGATGTTAAACCCGCTTTCCTTAATGGGAAGTTGGCTGAGGATGCTTACATGAGTCTACTAGAGGGTTTTATGGATGAAATGTATCCAAATAGAGTGTGTAAGATTGAGAAATCAATCTATAGATTGAAACAAGCTTCTCGCAAATGGAATCTTTTTTTTACAAGAAGATCAAAGAGTTTGGTTTCTATAGAAGTGAAGATGAATCTTTTATGTATGTCAGAGCTAGTGGGAGTATAGTAACCTTCCTAGTTTTATATGTTGATGACATACTTCTTATATGAAACGAAATTCCAACCTTCCAAGAGGTTAAGTCTTGGCTTGGAAAGTGATTTTGTATGAAGGATCTGGGAGAGGTTGCTTATACTATATAGATAAGGATTCTGAGAGAGAAGAGTAAAAGACTAATTAGGCGTAGTCAAAGTACATACTTGGATAAGGTGCTAAAACTTTTTAGTATGGAGAATTCCAAGAAAGGAGAATTGCACATACAGAGTAATACCAAACTTAGTAAGACTCAGGCCCGAGTATTGATGCTGAGATAGCAGAAATGAGTAGAGTTCTATATGCTTCCACCGTTAGATCTATCATGTATGCTATGACATGTACTCTCCCTGATGTGGCTTTTACTTTGAGCATGGTCATCCGTTATCAGGGAAATCCAGATAGAGCTAACTGGATACCAGTGAAGAATATTCTTAAGTATCTGCAAAGAACTATGTACTGGGTCCTTGTGCTTAGTGGTAATGATAACTTAAGAGTAACTGGGTATAGTGACACCAGCTTTCAGATGGACAGAGACAACTTCCTTTCTCAATCTAGTTGGGTGTTTACCCTTAATGGAGGACCGATAACCTGGAAAAGTTCTAACCAGGAGACGGTGGATGATTCTATTTGTGAATCAGAGTACATAACGGCAAGCGAAGCATAAAAGGGTCTGAGTAGTGTCAGGCACATTCAGCATGCATGGAGCATTGGTCTGAAGGATGATATTAGTTTATAGTAGTTAGATAGTTAGTTCGAAACATGTAACAAAATAAATGTAATTGACTTTTGGTGATTAAATAATGGAGATTTACTTATAGGTTGGATTACTACCTTCTATCTATTATTTATTTTGTGTTTCATTTTTTAGATGTTTTACTTCCCAGATAATTGGATTATTCAAACTTACATAGTATATTGTATTTTTGGAAGTACGTAGTGAATCTAGACTATCATGAATTAGTTTGTAGATTGTCTAAATAGTTTTGGACATGGAAATAAAGTTGCTGCAATATTCATGAGTACTTGAAACGGAGAGTTAAGTATTCGATTAACCCATGCTCATAGAATTAGTTCATGGAATTTATCATGATTAACTCTAAGACAATAATATCTTATAATATTAAAACATAGATATATGAGTTGTTGTTTACGATTTGGATGTGCATTAATGATACGTAAACACATCAGTAAGTTGCTATTTTAAAATGTATACTTGTGTATGATTTAATGAGTAAATAGACCAAGCATATAAGTCAAAGTTTACCTATTCCTTTTTACCCTTAGGGAAAAAAGTGATATCTTTAGGCCACTCGATGATTTGGAGTTGACTTATAGTGTCGGGCTCAGCCAAGACTAAATTGATGTGTTCGATTAGTAGTTCTTTGTGTTGTTACATAAATGATCCTCTTAAACTTAAAGGATCTACAATCATAATTTTGTCTACCGCAACTGATGTTACTACCGCAATGATGTGTTCCTACCGCAGTTTGAAGATGATGAAGTTATTTTGAAAGCAGAGTGAACCGCAACTACCTCTACCGCAATGAAGACCTTTTGTTACGTCAAGTGACTTAGCGTGTTAGCTTTACTTTGTCCAGTGAACCTTGCTTGGTCACATAAGTTAGTAGTTTAGTATTGTTTATTCAAGATGTAACTTTTTGAGACTATAAATAGATTTATCGTCTTCATGTAATCTTACCACCACTTCTTATCACTTTAAAGGATCTTTCTGAACTTTCACTCTAAAATACAAAGATCATTCTTTCATATCTCTATCATATCTTATCTAATATTCGAGATCCTCTTCACCTTAAACTGATCACATATACTAACTTGTGGTACTTCTTATTCGCAAGCTAAAAGTCATGCCAAGGCCTCTAAAACAGAGAAGGAGGATAAACCAAAAAAGAATATCGTGGTTAAAAATGATAAGGAGATCACATTTGACGAGATAGGCAGGGTAACAATGAACATTCCGAAATCAGAGATAATCAAAAGATCTTCGGTCCTCATAAGATTTAGCGGGGAAACGAAACACACTATTGTGGAGATAAAGCTACCAATATACATAGAGGGGTTAAAATCTATACAACATTTTTTTGTTATTGACACTTTATCTTCTTATAACGTGATACTAGGTAGAACGTTGATCCACAAGATAAAAGCGGTGCCATCAGCATATCATCAGTGTGTAAAAACGCCTACTCCATGGGGAACAGTAAAGATCATGGGAGATCAACAAGAATCAAAGGAATGTTATAAAACCTCTATGAAGCCTATGACCAAACCCCAACAAGCATAGAAATTTGATGGGTTTTGAGCAATACATTAATCTTATGGTGTACATACAAACCCTAATAGCTTTAGATCTAACTTGTCTAATGAAGATGCAATTGATAATCCAAAGCCATAAACCGTAGATCTAATAAACTATAGTTGAAATTAGGGTTTAGATCTTACCTTTGATTGTTATATAGCAATAACAATCAGTCCTTGGCTTCAGAAAGCTTAGTGCCTCCAGTGTTGCACCTCTAATGGAGTCACAAACAACACTAAGCAACTTGGATGAAGAGGGAAGAGAGAGAGGCACCAAAAACGGCTGGAAACCCTAAAGGAAGTATTCACCATAATTTTTGGGCCATAAGGGTTCCTTATATATGCTGGCTATTAGGGTTTACAGCTAGGAAACCCTAATCTGACTACTTAAGCCCTAAGCAGCTCATGAACTCCCTCTTTAGAAGCCTTGGACGATCTCTAAAGGTTTTCCCCTTAGAATTCATCCACTCTAACTTCTATGGACTCCATTAGCCCATCTATGTAATTATCTTATAATTACACAATAAGTCCGTTAAGTTTAATTAATCTATTTTAGCCTCAAAATTAATTCTTAATTAATTCTTGACTAATATTAATTAAACAATATGACTTCTCCTTTAAAATATTATTCTCATAATATATTAATAAATCATAATTAAACCTTTCTCTCCCTAATCCATCCTACATATTGCTATGGTGAAGGCAACCCAAAAGGACCATGCTCATAATCGCGACAAATACATACCAAAATAGTTATGGACTTAGACACTAATCCAACAGTCTCCAACATGGATCAGTCTAATAACTATTTTTCATAACTTCAGAACCTGATCAGCAATTGTAGCTCTCAAAAGCCGCTGTCAACTCTGATCTTATCAGATAGCGTGTCCTTTAGATAAGGGATCATATATTCCTCCAATCTCAAGATATCGTATAGACACAAGACATGAACTTTGATCATTCTCTCTATACTATTTCCCAACTTCCGATTCATGACAACTGACAACATACTACAATTGAACACATCAACTTAGTCTCGGCTTGGCCAAGCACTTAGGGTGTCATCACTAAATCATCAAGGAGCCCACATATATCGCTTTTATCCCATTTTGGGTAAAAGGAATGGATAAACTTCGACACAAATGCTCGCTGGTACTCACTCATCGAATCACACACAACAATAAGTTTTATAACACCAAGTTACTTGAGCGTTTACTTATCATCAATGTGAAACCGACCAGCAAATAACAACTCACACGTCTCGGTTTCAATAATATACAATATTATCGTCTCACAATCACTCGTGATAAAATCCAAGAAGTGATTTAGGTGAGCATGGGTTTTATCCAATACTCTAATCTTATTAAAGTACTCATGAAGTCTGCAGCAAACTTGTGCTATGTCTAAACACTTCAGACAATCTACAGATAGATTCATGATAGTCTTCCTTTATACCTACTCCAAACGTATGACCGAATGTGGATGTTTGAACAAACTAGTTATTCTGGAAGTCAAAACATGCAGAGTGAAACACAATAATAATATTTAATCCTATATGGCCCCAAAACTTTAGAGCGTAAATAAAACACTTTTATTTAAACACCATATTGATTACTCATTATTCATTATTTACTGTTTCAGAAAATAAACTTATTACTTGAATTACAACAATAGTTGTCCCATGCTCCGAGCATGCACACTATGTTTCCTACGGTCCATGCTTTGAGAAATAGATCAATTGAAAACTTTTCCAATGATGCTCATTTCACTATTTCTAATCCTCAAAGATAGTGTAAGAATACAAGGTTCTTGCCACTACTAGAATATGTTAGATTCAACATTTTATGCAACGATCCTTTCGTAAAGTCATAGCACAAAAGTGACCATGACTTGGCCAATCAAAATACAAGGTTCTCTATCAGAAATTGCTACAAAACAATTCTATAGATGTGATGTCTCTCACTCAAAGTACATTCCTTTGAACATCCCTTTTGCATAAAATTTTCTAATCTAGGCATAAATTCTTAATTTACAGTTCCCAATATGGAAACATTTCCATATTTGCCATACGAAAACTCATTCTTAATAGAATCTTATCTATTCATAATAATGTCGATATGGTCCATCCAGCACTATACTTCCAACTACTCACAAGCAACAAATCCTTGGCGAACCTTAGATCGTCCTTTGATAGTAGTTTAATTATTTTAGTCGAAAATCGTTCTAGTCCCTTTTCCCTCTTAATCAGCTAAGCATTTGCAAAATTTTAGAATGATCAAACATTATAGCATATGTAATCGATCCTATACCCAAAGCGCATGGGACACGATTCATAATGTCTTCAATAAAGATGTGATACTTTACCAGTCTTTTGCTATAATATTTCTAATTGCCATGTTCTCACAAATTTGATTATGAAAAGGGATGTCGTAATCATAACCAAATTTTGAGAATGCAATTATCCTTTCCATATATAGAATTTCCTCATGTTGAACAATTCCAGCATAACATTCATATATATATGACTAAATCTAATTAAAATTCCACAATCTAAGCCTTTAGATTTGAAATGAAGTATAATATTCTCTCCTTTAATTATAGCACAACAACTTTTCAACCACTACAACTTTGCCAAGTGAATCTTTGTTTTCTATAATTAATATTGCTAACTTGCAATACTTGAAATAATAATCATGCTCCCACTAACACGAAGGTTATTACCATACAAGCATAACACTTATGCTCCCACTAGCTTTGACATATATTTAGGAAGCATCTAAACTTCCTGAAAACAATGCTTATTGAATTCCTTAAGTTCATATTTCTAAATACCTGATGCTTTGATGAGCCTTTATCTAAGCTTCTTAAACTCATACACCTTTGCCTTAGAAAGCTCACATTTGTGTCTAAAGAAATTCAGAACTTATGTCACTAAGTCCCAAATGTTCAGACCAATTGCCAAACTCATAATTCGAACTATGAAAAAGGATGTCGTAATCATAATCGAATTTGAGAATACAATTTTCACAATTGCAATCTACTTAAAATCTCTCTTAGTGAAAGCATTTCCTCACAATCATTTTCATGAAGGAGATAAACCTTATGACACTTAGATTTTAAAGTGTATGTGTTCCTATCCATGTGAATTTGTCATAAAAACAATCATAAGACAATGTTTGTGACAAATCCAACTCATATGGATTGAACTTGTTCAATCTTGATTTCTCGCCTTATGGCAGCATAAATTCCCACCATTTCTTCCAGGTTGTTAAGCAACTCACCCTTACCTTATCAATGTACTTTCCATTGATCAGGGTGCCTTGCCTTTATGCAATCCAATTGAGAACTCATAGAACTCATATTGTATAGTTGACTTAAGCTGGAATGGAACAGAGACAAAATCATGTCAACACAATAGGTCGCCAACCTCAAGTCGTGTGCTAGTGATTAACTATCGATTAATTCTTGATTAGCTCTTGAACTTTTCAAGACAACTGAGATTCCCACTGACTTATATGTTTCTCTTTGTCAAGGAACTTTTCTTGAAAAAACAAATATTCAAGTTAGTGCGAAATCCTATCAAGACTAACAGTTCGCTCAATTGGTTCTCGTTGGTATTTCTCTTCTGCCAGACATCATAACTTACAAATTTCAAATGTGTAAGAATAAGAAGACTTTTTCCAATTCCATATTTGTTGAGTGTTATAAACCTACTAAAGATGTGACACTCAATTCACAATCTTGGAGTATGACTCTAAGATATGGTTCTTAATCATTAAGACTTATCATAAAATACAATAAAAGGTACTCTCCCTTCTTCATAGAAAAGAGAAACTTTTATCTTTCTTCCTACTCGATTCTTCTTATTCGTTCTGCTATTTATTGAAACCTTTTCAATCAACTCAGAATTACACTTAATCTTATAAGTATAACCATATTTACTAACCTTTAGTAAATCATAACGAATATCTTTATCACTCTTATGGTGGACTTGATCAACGCACAACCTAGTGTAACTGATCTCCTAGTCCTTCACTTTACTCTTTGTCAGGGTATTTGTCTCAATTTTCCAAATATGAAAGTTTTTCATTCATCATACAATACATGTTGCATCATTCCAAGTTTCTGTCCAATTGAAACTTGGGCGATGAGAAACTCTCCTATTTGGTAAATTCTTGACACTTACACAAATAACCTAATTAAGAATCAAATCCATCATTGCTAATAATAAAAATATTTAAACATCAATTTTTTATACATCCCATCGCAAGGATAAATAAATAAGATAAAATAAAAATTTATCTTATTGCGGAAAAAATTGTCCTTACTATGAAATTCAACTTAAAACTATGCTATTACATATTCCTAAGCAATCTATTCTAACTCCAAGTAGTAGCTCAAAAATCCAATCTTCAAACAATGCGATCGAAATCCATTTTCTTCACGAGTAGATTCAGCTCACTTCTTCCCTTAAGCTTCCTCTCTTTTCTTCGATCCTACAATACTTCAAAATGTAATCTTATCACATCATGAATTAAGAATCTAGAATAGGAACTCAAAAGAGTTAGATAATGGATTTTACCTGAAGTAGAGCCATATGCCTTGACTCTCCCATCTCTTAGATCTCTCAGGTAGTTTGGGCAGCTTCGTCTCCAATGCCCCTTCTCTTGGTAATAAAAGCAAATGGACTCCTATGGCACAACACATGGGACAATCTCATGCTTAGTCCTTTCTGGACTTCCAATGTTGCTAGTGTCCATTGAAGTTTGGGAGTTTAGTTCACCAGACAAATTTGCTTGACCAGCACGCCAAATCATTGCTAATTCGGCGGCTATAAGCAAATAGGTAAGATCAATGAGGGTCACGTCGTGTTCCATCATATAATACTCTCTTATGAACTCACTATATGATTCAGGAAGAGATTGAAGAACCCAGTCAACAACCAATATCTCTGAGATATCGACACCCAACATCCTTAACCTATCAATGTGTGACTTCATCTCTAAGGCGTGTGCACACACAGGTTTCCCATCTTCATGTTTACTTGCCAAAAGGGCTTGAGTGAGCTTGAACTTTTCAATCCTTCGAATTTGTGGGTTAGGGAGAACAATACGAGGAGGTGGAGGAAGTGAAGCATGATCTCTGGTTCCTCGATCATATTGCGAAATATCATCTTCATTTTGAAAACTTGTTCCATGGGATTTAAGAAGACCATTGTTAGATTCAGACATCTACGAAACAGGAGAAATTCAAGTTAGTTGATAAGAATCCTTGATGTAACACCCAAATGAAACATCAAGGCTAGGATCCAACACAATACTCTACAACCTACAAGAGGGACGTCGTAATCTAGTTGCGGAATATTTGAAGGTAGGTAAATGACAATTTACCAATTTCCAGCATGAAAAACAAAAATGAAGTTTATGTTTTAAATGAATTGAAACTCTTAGATCTTTTGAGATTCATTGAACTTTTCAATGGCACATTTAATCTCGATTATGCCCTTCATTTGTGACTGGGATGCCGAGGATCAAAATTAAGGTGTGAATAATCATGTGAATGTACATGGTGCACCCAATGTTACTATCACCTAATCAATGTGCCAGTTAACCACACACGCTCCATTGATCTATGTATAACATCGAGCCACCCTTCTCCACTAATGCCAATACCAAATTAGTGTGCCGGTAAACCACACATGCTCCACTAACGTTTCGGCAAGGGTACAAAGTGTAATTCCATGGATTAGCACACAATTTCATATTTTGCCTAAAGTAACTATGATTTGGGATTTTATAAAAACATTTAGTTACTTTGTACTTCATTATACTTATAACAGAAGGTTTCTGTCCTATCCTACCCATTCACTAGTCAAGAGTGCGGTGCATAAGAGTGGATACCCATTCAATCGTCATTTTATAGGCAATTTCCTTAAACACGCCTTATAGACCAGCTTCGTGAATGAAGCCTACTAACGGTAATACTGACTCTTTACTCATATATATATATATATATATATATATATATATATATATATATATATATATATATATATATATATATATATATATATATATATATGTAGTAGGTGGTTTTATTAACTTTCTCTTTTAATTAACTTAACAAAACCATGAGGGTGTAATTTGATTTTTTTAAATAATAGGGTTTTAGAATTTAACATTTCAAAATTAAATTTTTAATCAACTTTTAAATTCCAAAACTTGAGGGCAAGTTTTGAAACTTTTCAAAATATTTTGGTTCAACTATTTAAATTTCAAAAACTAAAACTATTAAGTTCAAATTTAAACTATACAACCTAAAGAGGAAAATTGAAACCTTTTCACAAGATAATTCAAATCCAAATTACAAATAATCAATCTTTATCTAATAAAACAAAATATTATCTAAATTTTGACAATTATCTTCTATTTTGGCAAGGATAATCTCCAAATATTGATAAAAAATGTTTTTTTATTAATAAAATTCGTTCTAGGTAATTATCCACAGCCAAAACAGGTCAAAATCCCGAAATCAGCTCCATCTGACTCGTCGAGTTCACTATGGACTCGGCGACTCACCTAGTTGACTCGGCGAGTCAAGTCGAAAACCCTCAAAAATTCGATTTCCAGCCAAAATTCGATCAAATAAGCATCAAATTCACTAACAAACAGCCCTAGGCTTTGATACTACTGATGGGTTTTGAGCAATACATCAATCCTATGGTGTACATGCAAACCCTAATAGCTTTGGATCTAGTTTGTCTAATTAACATGCAATTGATAATCCAAAGCCATAAACCCTAGATCTAATAACCTATAACTGAAATTAGGGTTTAGATATTACCTTTGATTGTTATATAGCAATAACAATCAATCCTTGGCTTCATAAAGCTTAGTGCCTCAAGTGTCGCACCTCTAATGGAGTCGCAAACACCACTAAGCAACTTGGATGAAGAGGGAAGAGAGAGGAGGCAACAAAAACGGCTGGAAACCCTAAAGGAAGTATTCACCACGTTTTTGGGGCCATAAGGGCTCCTTATATATGTTGGCTATTAGGGTTTATAGCTAGGAAACCCTAATCTAACTGCTTAAGCCCTAAGCAGCCCATGGACTCCCTCTTTAGAAGCCTTGGACGATTTCTAATGGGTTTCCCCATAGAATTCGTCCACTCCAACTTCTATGGAGTCCATTAGCCCATCTATGTAATTATCTTATAATTACACAATAAGTCCCATAAGTTTAATTAATCTATTTTGGCCACAAAATTAATTCTTAATTAATTCCTGACTAATATTAATTAAACAATATGATTTCTCCTTTAATATATTATTCTCATAATATATTAATAAATCATAATTAAGCCTTTCTCTCCATAATTCATCCTACATATTGCTATGGTGAAGGCAACCCAAAAGGACCATGCTCATAATCGGGTCAAGTACATACCAAAATAGTTATGGACTTATTCACTAATCCAACAAAATTATGGCAGGGGCACGACATGTTCTTAAAATCAAGGAGCTAGATGCGAAGGAAGTGCCCCTGAGCTACGAGGATCCTGAAGCTAAAGTCCACATAGGATCCTCAATACCTGAGCAAATCAAGCAAGACCTGTTAAAATTCCATTAAACCAGAAACATTACATTTGGATAGAAACATGAAGGTATGATAGCTATAGACAAGAGTATTATCACTCACAAACTTAGTATTGATCGTTCTTTCAGACCAATACACAAAAACAGAAGGGAGCTTGTACCTGAAAGGAATTAGATCATCCAAGAAGAAGTAGGGAAGCTCCTCAAGACATGAATGATTAAGGAAGTCAAGTTCCCAAGATGGCTAGCTAACGTGGTTGTCGTACAAAAGAAAAACGACAAATGGTGATTATGTGTAGACTACACAGATCTTAACAAGGCTTAACCTAAGGATCCTTTCCCTCTACCACATATTGACTTTATGATAGATGTAACGACTGGCCACAAAATCTTAACCTTCATGGATGCTTCAACAGGATTCCAACAAATCCAAATGGAACCATCAGATCAAGAAGATACAAAGTTTATAGCACCAATAGGTATATATTGTTACAATGTAATTCCTTTTCGTCTTAAAAATGCAGGTGCAACATATCAAAGATTGGTGAATCGGATGTTTAAAGACAAGTTGGGGGATACCATGGAATTCTATATTGACTACATGGTGGTGAGGTCAATAAAAGCTGAAGATCATCTCAAGGATCTTAAAGAAGCGTTCAACACTCTAAACGAATAAAATATGAAGTTGAATCCACTCAAATGCCACTTTGGGATGAAGTCGGGCAGGTTCCTTGGGTATATAGTAACCAAGAGAGGAATAGATGCAAGCCCGAAGCAGATCAAAACAAATATCGACCTGAAATCCCCATCATCAACAAAAGACATCCAAAGGCTAACTGGGAGAGTACCGGCACTCAACAGCTTCATTTCAAGATCCTCAGATAGGTGTATGCCCTTCTATGATATCTTGAAGAAAAAGAAGAGGTTCGAATGGACTAAAAAGCACAAAAAAGCTTTTCAGGAACTCAAAAGATACTTAAGTTCTGTGCCATTACTAGTAAAGCCTATAGATGGAAAACCACTTCGCCTCTACCTCTTGGAATCCTAAAACGCGGTAAGCACTGTCCTGTCCAAGGATCTTAATGGAGACCAATATCATATCTATTATGTAAGTAAAAGTCTCCTAAATCCCAAGACCAGGTATTCTCATCTCGAAATACTAATTCTTGCGTTACTAACTACTGGTACTAAATTAAGACATTATTTGAAGACACATACTAGAGGAGATCTATAGGTTTTGACCTTGAGGAGGAAGCGAGAATTCCCAAAGATTGTGAGATAGTATAAGCAGGCCAATTCAGAAAGGCCAATATTAAGGCCTTTTGAGTGATTTACCTGGCCGATCCAATATAGGATCCTCCAGACAATTCGCATGGCTTGTGTAGATGAGATCCCAGTCACCCTGAAGAATTCAGAGACTATCCCGGGGAAAGGTATCTCAAAGCCAAGGAGAAGGGGTACTCAGTAAAGCACACCCAGGTGGGAGAAATGAAGTCAGGATGAATGAGAGGATCGAAGGGTCTGAAAACAGCCTTGGAAGGAAAAGCTCCATTGAGTCCTAAAGACTCAATATTATCATCGCCGAGGGAACACGTCTCCTCGTAGGATATGATCCCTTGGTCGATGAAGTCATCATCAGGAAGGGCTAAGATGTTTTAGCGAGAAACGACCATTTTTCTAACCATAATAGACGAAATGAAAAAGTAGAAATAGTTACCTTCTAATGAATCGTCGGTACTCGAAAAGAAGCACAGGTAAAGAAAGACAAGTAAAGAATGAAGGATTAATCACGTCTATTTATACGAAGGAATTGAGGCTGATTTGATTGTTAACGACTAGTTATCTACCCATTGGATTTCAGAATTACCTACCCATTAAGGGTTATTTCTAAAAATTACTCTTCTCTCTCCTTTTATCTCTTTAATTTTACTTCCTTTAATATTTTCGAAATTAACTCTTACAATTTCAGGAATAACCTGGGGGCAATTGTTAGGGCCAGGATCCTCAAAGCCTTTAGGATCCTCAACCCTCATCAAATATTCAGGATCATCAACTATCTCAGGATCCCGACTATTATCGTTATTGTTATTTACAAATATTTATAACAATTATATTTTGTTTTTAATTAACACATGTGCAAAAATAGTCAAGAGAAGAATTATTCTCAATGGAGTTTCGTCTCATCTATGCTAAAGACCCGAAATACCAAGTCAAATAACGTTCATGAAGCTGGTCGTGGAGGATCCCGGAAACATCAGACATCTTGTTAGCTAGTTTAGACTATAAATTGATACTTCTATCTCACACACAACACTTTGCTTTTGTAACAAGCCAATTTTTGCAAAGAGATTTTTTATTTTTGAATAATTAAACACATTTTCCAAAATCAAGAAATCCAATTATAATTGTTTTCAAAACATAAGTCAAATACAACTTTTATTCCAAACATCAGACTGTCCCATAAAATGTCGGTGAGAGAGTGCATGTCACGCCATCAAGCCTTGCCCTTACCCTTGGGCTCAGATGTACCTAAAACAAAACCACAAATTGTAAGCTAATGCTTAATGAGCTCCTCAGAGCAGACATCAACACACAAGTCACATAGCATATATTATAACAGCTGTAAAGACTTCCTCTACCACATATCACATAACATCTTAGCTATAAAGCTATATGTACCATTAGCTAGAAAGGCTATCTCTACGGTTAGCTATAAAAGCTATCTCTACCATTAGCCATAAAAGTTATCGCTACTGTTAGCTATAAAGCTATCTCTACCATAGCCATAAAGTCTATCTCGACCACAAATTAAGAAAAAATCCTGCCACACACCTCTACACAACAAGTATACCGACTATCATAAAATGGGTCGGCCTTGGTGCCTTAGACCCATTGGTATGATGAGAAGACTCGCTTTTTGTATGGCGAATCTGAAAGCTGCTCTCCTGACAGTCTGTAACCTCCCATGCTGAATAATAATATTAACTCATGTTAGGATATCACATGATCAAGGGAAGCCCAAACCCCAAGTTCTTCCATAAGTCTCAAATATCCTTTCTTTGTTAATGGGCCCAAGTCCAAGTCCAAAAATCATTAATGGGCCTCTTGGCACCATAACACCCAATCCAAACAGCAATGGCCCAAACAGATAAAATGGCCCACTATTCTCAAAATGCAACCAAGTACAAAAACCAAATGAAGCCCAATTGTCCAAAAGCCCAAAACAGATCCAAGCCCATCTGTGATACGTACGTTTAGCATACCATCCTGGTACGCACAACGTACTGGGGTTCTGGGGCATACGCGCAGCGTACTCTGGGTTACACCCAGCATACTAACAGATTAAGCACATTTTCCATTAAGTGCTTAATACTCAATTCTTTAAGTCTAGAAGTCATATCTAAGCCTATTAAGATAACCTAAGGCATAAAGTTTGCAACTTTATGCGTTTCCATATCCCATATGCTCCCAACACCCTCATTAAGACATTTTTAAAGCTCTTAACCCATGCATGAGGTCAAAACACCCACCAAGACCCCATTTTTATGTTGAAAAATGACTAAGGGACTTCAGATCTGTCATTTCCATCCTTTGGAGTTGCTTAACTCACAAGAGGAGGTCCAAAATCAACCAAAGTAAGAAAATTAGAAAACCCTAGTTAGATCTAGTGATTTAAGTGGAAAGGTGCAAGCTTTATACCTACAAAAGCTCATCAAGGTCAACAATATGTAGGTTCTTAAAGCCAAATGACACTCCAAGCTTCCTTGACAACTTCATCTTCTTGTACGAACACTAAAAGTTCCAAAAATGCACTCTTAAAGCTCAAAATGCACTCACAAATGATATTAGGGTTTTCAGAGGCGTTTGAAGGTGATGGAGGTTGTTAAGGGTGAGGCTTAAAGAAGTTAAGGGTGCTTATATAGGTCTCATGTCCGAATTTTAGGGTTTGAACATCCTAGCACGTACACCCAGCGTATGTGTTGCCCCTCCACGATCCTGCTTGCCAAGTACGCCCAGCGTACTTAAGGGTCTATTATGATATATTATAAATACTTCTAGGGCTACAAGGTTATACCTGATTTGGAGTGTTACAACTCTTCCACACTTAAACAAGACTTCATCCTCGAAGTCCATAAATGTGAATAGATCGGGATAAGGCTCCAACATATCCTCCTCCGGCTCCCAAGTCCATTCGGAGCCCCTTTGGTGCTGCCATTACAGCTTCACCAGCTTCACCTACTTGTTTTGAAGACCCTTCCCCTTCCTATCTAAAATGGCAACCAACCTCTCGATATAGTTCAGGCTCCTCTCCACCTGAATATCGTCCAACGAGACGACTGTGGACTTGCAAGTGATACACCTCTGAAGCTGAGACACATGGAAGGTGTTGTGAATCTGGCTAAGCTCCTCTGGCATATCCAAGTGATATCCCACCTTGCCCAACCAGGCCGTGATGTTGAACGGGCTTATGAACCGAGGCCGTAGCTTGCTCTTCTTCCAAAACCTGATAATCCCCTTCCAGGGTGACACCTTCCGCAACACGAAATCCCCCACCAGAAACTTGAGATCTGATCGCCTTCAATCAACATAACTTTTCTGACAGCTCTACTCGACCCGTAGCCGGTCGCGTACCTATTGAATCAGTCCAGTAGTCTTGACCACTACCTCAGTGCTCCCCATGATTCGGTGCCCAACCTCGTCCCAACAAACCGGGGTCTTGCACCTACGACCATATAACATCTCGAATGAAGCATGGTCGATACAGTCATGATAACTATTATTGTACGAAAACTCCGCCAATGGGAGGTACGTATCCCAACTACCTCCAAAATCCAACACACATGCTCGGAGCATGTCTTCTAGTGTCTGGATCGTCGGCCAGCAGTCTGGGAGTGATACATCGTACTAAAATGTAGCTGAGTACCCAGTTCCTCGTGGAACTTCTTCCAGAACTTGGATGTAAAACGAACATCCCTATCAGACACTACCGACACTGGCACTCCGTGTCTGGCCACTACCTCTCATACATAGATGTCTGCCAACTTCTCCGCGGATATACTCTCAGATATCTCTATGAAGTGGGCACTCTTTGTTAGTCTATCCACGATCACCCATATGGCATCCACACCCCTTGCCGTCCTCCACAACTCCGTGATAAATTCCATAGTGATCTCTTCCCATTTTCACATGGGAATGGGTAGTGAGTGAACCTTGCCATGAGGCCGCTAATGCTCGGCCTTGACCTTCCTGCAGGTCAAGCACCGCTCCACGAACCCAGAGATCTCCCGCATCATGCAGGGCCACCAATTACTCAATCTCAAGTTTCTATACATTTTCGTAGCCCCTGGATGAATAGAGAACTTGGAATTGTGTGCCTCCTCTAATATCCTCTGTCTTACTCCTCCAGTCATCGGTACCCACACTTGGCCACACTATGTCAAAAGGCCGCGACTATCCTTAACAAACAAAGGGTATTGTCCCTGAATCCGCTCTATTTTCCAATTCTCCTTCAACACATCCAGCCACCTCCTCTGTCGCATATTGAGGTTCTCCTAATTTATCAAGTACTTTAAACTCTTGTGATCAGTAAAAATGGTGCACCGCACCCCATACAAACAGTGCCTCCAAATCTTGAGGGCAAACACCGATGCCCCCAGTTCCAGGTCGTGAGTGGGGTAATTCGCCTCATGAGGCTTCAACTGCCTCAAGGCGTAAGCTATCATGTGCCCCCTTTTCCACCAGCACCGCACCTAACCCTAAATCGAAGCGTCACAGTACACAACCAAATCGTCTAACCCCTCGGGTAGTACTAGAATCAGAGCTTCGCATAACCTCCATCTTAGGATCTCAAAAGTCGTCTGCTAATCTGTGCCCCACCGAATGGTCATATTATTCTTGGTCAAGCGGGTCAATGGCACAACAATCCTAGAGAAATCCTGGATAAATCTCCGATAATAGCCCACAAAACCCAAGAAACTACGAACCTCTGATGCGTTCTGCGGTACTTCCCATCGCATCACTGCCTCAACATTGGTTGGATCAACCGAAATGCCCTCCTGATGGATGATATTCCCAAGAAAATGTACCTCCCATAGCCAGAAATCACACTTGGAGAACTTTGTATAAAGCTTCTCCGCCCTCAGGGTCTCTAATACCTCCCTCAAATGCTACTCATGCTGCTATCTGGTCTTAGAATATACCAAGATATCATCAATAAAAACGATCACCGACCGATCCAGCATCAGTCTACACACCCTGTTCATAAGATCCATGAACGCTGCTAGGCCATTGGTGAGACCAAACGGCATCAACACAAACTCATAATGCCCAAACCGAGTCCTGAAAGTCGTCTTCGGTATATCCTCATCTGATGGTCTCCCGGCCAGAGATCAATCTTGGAAAACCAAGACACACCCTACGGCTGATCAAATAAATCGTCGATCCTTGGCAACGGATAACGGTTCTTTACCGTTCGTTTGCTCAGCTCCCTATAATCGATGAACATCCTGTGTGATCCATCCTTCTTTTTCACGAAAAGGATCGGTTCTCCCCACGGGGAACTGCTCGGATGTATGAACCCTCCATCTAGCAGCTCCTGAAGCTACGTAGATAAGTCTTGCATCTCAGGTGGTGCCAACCGATATGGTGCCTTTGCTATCGGAGAGAAACTAGGCACCAAGTCGATGCGAAACTCCGTTTGCCTCTCCGGAGGCACTCCCAGTAACTCCTCGGGGAAAGCATTCTGAAAGTCATGTACAACCGGCATACTGCCCACATCTGTCATGGTCTCTACCCTCGTGTTTGAGATATAAGCTAGAAATCTCGTACATCCCTGCTGTAAAAATCTCCTAGCCCTCGCAGCCGAACAGAGAGTCGCCCCCTGCGAGGCCCTATCACCATGCATCACCTGTTCTACCCCACTTGGGGTTCTAAGTCTCACCAAATGGCGTTCAAAATCGATCATGGCCTCATTGGCCCCCAACCAATGCATCCCGATAATCACCTTCAGCCCTCGCAACGGTATCGGGAGTAGGACGTCATGAAACCTCTCACCAAGCACGTTCACGACACACTCCTGATACACCCTCGCAGCACTAACAATGCGGTCATCTACAATCTCTACCTCGAGCGGGGAATTGATGTGGTGTTGATTATGATGGCATGTGCGGAATTAGAAAGATCTAGTGATTCATCATACAAATTCAAGAACACAAGGAGTAAATAATTCTTTGTAAGATCTTATTAGATCTAGAAAGATTATACAACTGAGTTTGTATACAATTTATCTCTCTATTCTAACACTTCAAATGATTCCTTACATAATGGGAGTCACTCACTTCCTATTTATAGGAAAAGACTCAACCTATTTACACATACAAAGAGGAAAGCCTAAAACATTACATCCAAGCATGACTTTGCACCCTAACATTCTCCCCCTCAAAGTTAGGGTTGGATGTCCGACTTTAATCTCCAACGAGCTAGCGCGATCAAGACCAAACTCCCCCTCGAAGTAACACCGGTCTTCAAATCCGCAAATGAATATTCGAAAAACCCGAGAAGCTTCAAATACCCATCATTATCCCCCTTTTTATAATAAAAAAAAATGATTATAAAACCCACTAAGGATGAGAAGCGCCCGAGGAATAGTCTTCACAAAAATCCCCCTTGATGTGTACCAAAAATGAATCACCAAAAATCTTGCACGGAAAAACAATCACGAAAAAGCCACAAAAAATTTTCAATTTATGAAAATTTTTGACTTTTTGGGTGAAAGTTGCAAGATTTTTCAAAATCCGGGTAGAAATTGTCACTTTCTGAAACTTGCAGGGACCCGTTGAGTCCAAAACAGCCAAATATGCAAAACTCTCCCCCTTTTCCAAAGCTGGGTAGAAAGCATCAATTTGCACAAACTGCATGGACCTGAAATGCACTTTCTTCATTTTTCAGCAAAAAAATAGTCATTTTTCGAATTTGGGTGCAAACTGCCAAAAATTCGAAGTTTCAGGGACTATCTTCGTAAATTTTGCCCTTGTGCACCAAACATACGAAGACCATGACCAAAAATGCGAAGTACCAAAAAATTTTCGAAGTTGGGCGAAAAGTGTCAAACATACGAAACATGCTTTAATTTTCGAAGTGTCAACAAATCGAAGGTTCAGGGGCCGTTTTCGAAAATATGTCATTTGCTCAATTCTTTCGAAGCACGAAGCATATGAAGACTCATTAATGAACAGTAAAAGTCTTCGTATAAATTTCCAAAATACCCCTTCGAAAATTCAGAATATATCCTTCGAATATTCAACATTAAACTCCTTCGAATCCAAATCACAAACACCCCTTCGTTTTTCATTCCAAATATCACTTCTTTCAAAACACCTAAACAAACCCAGTTCATACTGTTCTTCGTTCAAACTCCAAATACCCTTCGTATGTTAACCTAGTTCTTTATCACAATCC
The DNA here is from genome assembly GCF_051521515.1 of Lactuca serriola. Taxonomy (NCBI): domain Eukaryota; kingdom Viridiplantae; phylum Streptophyta; class Magnoliopsida; order Asterales; family Asteraceae; genus Lactuca; species Lactuca serriola. The sequence goes on along the minus strand of NC_136416.1, from coordinate 170,010,466 downwards.
AAACAATCGACCATACAGGAAAGGCTTCGATTGATCGACTCCAAACCATCGTCCATACAGGAACCCTTCGTATATTAACGATCAAAATCATCTTTCCAAATCTTCGTTCTCACAGCCTTTATCCTTCGAAATAAAATACAGTTTGTCATACCATTCAATTCCAAATCCTTCGAAGAAATCGATCCAAATTAAGGCCGAATCCAGTTCACCAAACCCACAATCAAAGATCGACATTCAAGTCTTCGAATCTTAACCCAAATCACACAGTCTTCGAACATCAAACCAATTTCCCAGTTCATCATTAAGTCTTCATTTTTTTTCAAATCAAACCCAAGAACAAACAAACAGTGACCCTTCGTTCTCTATTACTCGACTGTCCTTCGTTCAAACTAACAATTTTGATCATTCCAATATAGAGACCATTCGAATCAAAATCATCATTATACCCTTCGATTCAATAACCCAAATATCAACATAACCAAATCCAAAACACTCTTCGACTGATTTAGACACAAAAAAAAATCCTTCGTTTCCTTGAATTAAATCAATCGATGTATTTGAACATCAACAAACGAAATCAAAATCAAATTCATCCTCCAAAATATTCGTTAGTCGAGTTCTTCCCCAAACTATAGAAATCGAACATCATGACTCCCAATCGATCCTCAATACTCGACTCCGAATCACAATCGATTATCGACATCTTGATCACAATCGATTTCTGTAAATGAATACAATATATTGAATCGATTCACAAGAACTAAGTGACAAGAAATTCTAATCGATTTTCAGAATCGCTGAAACCAACATATGACAACACCAAAGATGCAAACAAAAAAAATTGATCGGAATTTGATAAATCTTTGGGCTCATGAATAGGATTTGAGATTAAAATAAGACTGGGCTCAGTTAAATGTGTGTGACATCGAATTGTGAACAAATTGTAATCTGGGCTTGATTTTGATCAGATGAACAGTAATGATCGGAAATTTGGGCTCTTGATTATTCGTTGAATAGAGATTTTGAATTCATCAAGTTATAATACGAATTGGGCTCATATTTGATTTATGAACAGTAAGATATCAAAAATTTTGAAATACGATTTTGCTATTTATTTGGATTTGATCTATGAAAGAAAATATGTTGGATCATCAATGGGGTAAAAATGGATTAGATCCAACGAAACAAATTGATCAAAATTTGAAAAACGCAAAGCACGAATCGAAATCATGGATGTTTTGGAATCCATTTGAGAATTTGTGATACCTTTTTTGACGAATCGAGATCCTTTTTCAACAAACGAATCAAATTTGGAAGATCTTGGTTCTTTTGTCGGAATGAGAAAATCTCCAAATCGAACATTGTACCACCCACCATGCGAGATGTACAACTCGTTCTTCGTGTTCTTCGTGTTCTTCAACGATCCAAGAACATCTTCAAAAGAACCACCAACACTTTTGGGTTTTGACTTCAAATTCAATGCAACCTTTGGAGATTGTTGCTTTGGAACCCAAATTTGCTTCACGGATTTTGGCTTCATAACATATGACGATTTTTGTGAGTAAACCCACTTATCCTTCCGATTCATCTTCTTCTTCTTTTTCTTTCTCATCTTTTTGCATCTTGAAGACTTGACTTCATGAACAAACCCACTTTCCACAACATCAACTTTGTGAATTTGAATCAAATCTTTTGGAGTTTGATATTTGTGAATTTCTTGAACCACCGGCTTCTGATAAGGAATCATTCCTTCAAACGGATCACAAGAACACAAAATATCATCGGTTTGAACTCCAATCGAGCAAAAAACTTTTTCATCTTGAGAATCAACTTGAACTCCTTTTTCTTGAACATCAAGAACATCACATTGAACTCCTTCTTCTTGAACATCATCATCATCAAGAACACCATCCCGAGCTTCACGACAATTTGCATAATATTCAAGTTTATTGCTTCCATATTTGCATTCAGCACGAGAAATTCCTTTTATGACTTCTCCATCTCTTCTATTTCTTCGTCTCTTTTGATATGTTGTAATTAAACGATCAAACAAATGTTTGGTTTGAAAAATTGGACAACTAATTAATTCTCCAACATCATTCTTTTCTCCATTTACAACAATATCACATTCACTTATCAATCCAACAGTTAAGCTATAAAGAAGATATTCAAATGAGCATTCACTTTGAACATCATCACTACGTATCATCCATTTCTCCATGATTACAAGAACTTGAAATTTTCTAGAGAGAGAAAGTGATTTTGAATGGGTTTTCTAGAGGGATAAAGTGATACAAACAAGTATTCTAGAGAGAGAAAGTCGAATTATGGATCAAATCAAAGAAAAATTCGACTTCTAGAACACAAAAACACTCTCTAAACACGAAGATCAATGAACAAAAAGAATTACCAAATCAAAATAGCCATCAAGGATCAATTCTTGATGAGATTCAAGAACACCCGCTCTGATACCAATTGATGTGTTGTTGATTATGATGGCATGTGCGGAATTAGAAAGATCTAGTGATTCATCATACAAATTCAACAACACAAGGAGTAAATAATTCTTTGTAAGCTCTTATTAGATCTAGAAAGATTATACAAATGGGTTTGTATACAATTTCTCTCTCTAGTCTAACACTCCAAATGATTCCTTACATAATGGGAGTCACTCACTTCCTATTTATAGGAAAAGACTCAACCCATTTACACATACAAAGAGGAAAGCCTAAAACATTACATCCAAGCATGACTTTGCACCCTAACAGGAATCCAAAGTTCCTGTCGCATCCCAGAACTTCCTTCAAATCGCAAGAGATACGAACGATCGAGTAGCACCCGAATCAAACAAAACATGCACCGACATACCATTGCCCAAAAAGGTCCCTATGCAAGCATAATATACACATAAGTCATACAAATCATAAGGATCGGAGAATAATAGATACGTACTAGCCACAACGTCTGGCGCTGCTCGAGCCTCCTCGGTGGTCAACTGAAATGCATGGCTCTTCACCACTGGAAAATCTGCCATGGCAGGGCGGCCATCAGTAATCCTCAATGTGGAGGGAGCAAGCGCCGCCACCGCTCCTCCCCCTCCATGCAACCTCGGATAGTTGACCCTCTTATGGCTGGTCTGGTGGCAGTTAAAACAAATCAACCTCCTCGTGGGGCAGTCCCTGCTCAAGTGGCCCTATTGGCCACATGCATAACAACCCAAGCCTGTGATACATCAAGCTCCACTATTCACCCTACTGCACTGTGCACACCGGCCCCGACCATGCTGACCCCTGCTGGAAGTGTCTGAGGTCTTAGACTTCTTAGCCTAACCCACCGCTGCCTGAGCCTGCTCTGGCTTCTGCTTGGTGCAGAAGTCCAACTCCATTTCCCATTCCCAGGCCTTCTCTACCATCTCATTCAGGGTTTTGCACCCTATAAAGCTCACAAACTCTCTAATATCATCCCTCAGCATGGACTGATATTTCTTCCTCCGCATATCCTTATCAGTAGCGTACAACTGAATCAAAAAGCTAGTTCCCAAAACTTGGCGGTGATCTCCGACACTGTCTCGGTAGTCTGCTGAAGGTCGTGAAACTCCCTCATAAGTCGTTCCACATTAATGGCTGGTGCAAAATCCAAATCAAATCGCCGAACAAACTCGGCCCATGTCATCTCAGCCACACCGGCTGCTCCCACCTAACCTGTAACCTCGCCCCACTAATCACAGGCACTGTCTCTCAGCATACAAGAAGCAAATCCCACCATATCCGCATCCATGCAAGAGCTCGTACACTGAGCATTCTCAAAATCCACCACCCAGCTTTAGCTAAGAATGGGGTCCCTAGCCTCGAAAAACTATGGTGCCCCACACGCCTTGAACTCCCAGAATGAGGGAGTTCGGGCCCCAACCTGACCCGCAACAATCTCGACCCTGAATGACCTATGTCTCTCATGCATGATCTTCATCATGCCCTCCTTGACCGTCCTAAAAATGACTGGGGTAGCGTCAAGGATGCCCCTGGTAACCTCGGCTATAATAAGCTCGCGCAGTCTCTCATCAATGACATCAGTAGTGTCGCCTGGTCCTGTCCCGGATCCAGATCCCGATCCTGATCCCCTTGCTCCAAATCGTGTCACCACTATGCTGAACTGAAAAGTCATAAATTATAATGATCATGATTTCCATACAAGAGATCTTACCACACGGGTCCTCCTTGAAGTCGTCAGATCTAACACTGATTTGGGTACCGGTCATGTGCTTTCAGTAGTACGTGCCCAACACTACCTTCCACGCCTACATGTACTTTTCCCTAATGCTCTATGTAATAACTCCATTTCGTCCCAGAACTAAACCATACTCCACAAACTACCGCATACATCAAATCTCAGGTTGTCCTAAGATTTGCTCTACACATACCAATCTAATCAATCATAATAGGTTGCCTTTATGCATGCAAATTATACACAGAAAAGGATCAACTAGACTTTCGAATAAAAGATTCTACCCTAGGACCACAACCAGACAAGGAACAGGAAATAAGACCAAATCAAACATTCTGAGGCTATAAGCTCCTAACCGTATACAATTTTAAAAGCATACACATAGCAAGTTGCATATAATCAAGAAAGTTCAAATATCAGTATAACATAGCTAACATATTGGGGAACTACTTACTTGGCTAGGCTGATCACGCGCGTTTCACTCTCATCTTTTCATATCTTTTAAAACCCCTTTTATGTTATTTTTGAAAATAATCCTACCATTTCCTTAGTTTGACTCCTGACACACCCGAGGGTATGCCCGAATCCCTCAAAGAAAGTCTCTGATACCAACTTGTAATGACCTAATTTTAAAAAAAAATCATTTTTGATTAATTAAACACATTTTCCAATATCAAGAAATCCAGTTATAATTGTTTTCAAAACATAAGTAAAATACAACTTTTATTCCAAACATCAGAGTGTCCCATAAAATGTCGGAGAGAGAGTACACGTCGCGCCATTAAGCCTTGCCCTTACCCTTGGGCTCAAATGTACCTGAAAAAATCCACAAATTGTAAGCTAATGCTTAGTGAGCTCCCCAGAGCATACGTCAACACACAAGTCACATAGCATATATCATAACAACTGTAAAAACTTCCTCTACCACATATCACATAACATCATAGCTATAAAGCTATCTATACCATTAGCTATAAAGGCTATCTCTACGGTTAGCTATAAAATCTATCTCTACCATTAGCCATAAAAGCTATCTATATTGTTAGCTATAAAGCTATCTCTACCATAGCCATAAAGTCTATCTCGACCTCATATTAAGACAAAATCATGCCTCATGCCACACACCTCTACACAACAAGTATACCGACTATCATAAAATGAGTCGGCCTTGGTGCCTTAGACCCATTGGTATGGTGACAAGACTCACTTTTTGTCTAGCAAATCTGAAAGCTGCTCTCCTGACAGTTTGTAACCTCCCGTGCTGAATAATAATATTAACTCATGTTAGGACATCACATGATCAAGGGAAGCCCAAACCCCATGTTCTTCAATAAGGCCCAAATATCCTTTCTTTGTTAATGGGCCCAAGTCCAAGTCCAAAAATCATTAATGTGCCTCTTAGCAAAATAAGACCCAATCAAAACACCAATGGCCCAAACAGATAAAATGGCCCAATATTCTCAAAATGCAACCAACTCCAAAAACCAAATGAAGCCCAATTGTCTAAAAGCCCAAAACAGATCCAAGCCCATCTGTGATGCGTACGCTTAGCATACCATCCTGGTACGCACAACATACTAGGGTTCTGGGGCATACGCGTAGCATACACTGGGTTACACCCAGCATACTACAGATTTAGCACTTTTTCCATTAAGTGCTTAATACTCAATTCTTTTACGTCTAGAAGTCATATCTAAGCCTATTAAGATGACCTAAGGCATAAAGTTGGCAACTTTATGCCTGTGCATGTCCCATAAGCTCCCAGCACTCTCATTAAGACATTTTTAAAGCTTGTAACCAATGCATGTGGTTGAAACACCCACCAAGACTCCATTTTTATGTTGAAAAACGACTAAGGGACCTCAGATCTGTCATCTCCATCGTTTGGGGTGGCTTAACTAACAAGAGTAGGTCCAAAATCAACCAAAGGGACAAAACTAGAAAACCCTAGCTAGATCTAGTGATTTAAGTGGAAATGTGCAAGCTTTATACCTCCAGAAGCTCCTTAAGGTCAACAATATGCAGGTTCTTGAAGCCAAATGACACTCCAAGCTTCCTTGACAACTTCTTCTTCTTGGATGAACACGAAAAGAACCAAAAATGCACTCTTAAAGCTAAAAATGCACTCACAAATGATATTAGAGTTTTCAGAGGCGTTTGAAGGTGAATGAGGCTGTTAAGGTGAGGCTTAAAGGAGTTAAGGGTGTTTATATAGGTCTAAAGTCCGGATTTTAGAGTTTGAACATCCTGGCGCGTATGCCCAGCGTACGTGCTACCCTCCGCGATCCTCCTTTCCAAGTACGCTAAGCATACTCATAAGTACGCCCAACGTACTTAAGGGTCTCTTATGATATATTAGAAATAGTTCAAGGGCTACTAGGTCATGCCTGATTTGGAGTGTTACAGTTCTTACTCTAATCTTACTATTCGAATTTATTCACTTGTTCTTACTGAAATATTCTCTGTAATCACCATTTTTCATTAAAAAAAGTCATCAAGGCAGATGATCATTATCACCTCCCAAGGTTTTATCTCGAAGATCCTTGCAAGGATCAAGGTCTTTCCTTGTAAATCACTATGAAATTCTCTTTACCATTTATTATTGCACAATTCTAACATCACAACCTCTCATTCAATTGGGTTGATTAGTACTTGTGTAAATTTTTACCAAAACATTTAGGTATGTAATGACCCAAAAATTATGAGGTAAAAATTTCATTTTTAACACAATCAGAACTCCAATTATCCTTTGTTCAAACATTTTTAGTATTTCATAATAAAAAATCATCAGAGTACAATCCCAAAATCGTCAAATTGCAGAAACATGGGTGGATGAGCTGCGATGAAGTCGATCCCTTTCCTTTCAAACAAGAAGTACCTGAAACATAAACTGAAAAACATAAGCACAAAGATTAGTGAGTTCCCAAAAATACCACGTACTTATCAAACATATTGCCAAGCATATCTAGGTGCTTGCTTATCCCTTCGGTCTATTTCAACCGGATACTATCAAGCATATCTAGGTGCTTGAAATCTCCTTCGGTCTACCAAGAAGTTGTCATTGACCTGATCAACTGCTTCAGGGAGATCATCTTTACCCACGTTCCAAGAATAGAAAATCGTTGGATGACTCGCTAGCCCTTATGGAATTCATACTCAGCCGCTTTAGTACACTTGTTAGTACACCGAAGCACAGAGTCGCTTGCCATCAACATTCGAGCCACATAAAGCCCCTCCGCCAATGGGACTCATTTCTCTTCTTGGATGAAGACTATCGGGAGTTAGAACATATCTTTCAACAAGATAGTATCAAGAATATACGAGTGCTTTCAATCCCATTCGGTCTATTTCAACCGGACATCGAGTCTATTTCACCCCTCAACTACCACAAAATTATCAAGCAAATACAGGCATAACTGACAATTATCACTAAGACAAGCATCACACTACATCATAAACTAGTGTGCCGACATTGGTGCCTTCGACCCACGGATACTGCGAAGGAAGACTCACCTCAAACCACTAATAACCAACTAACTGCTCGGGTCTGAACCACAAAACTTTGCACCAACTAACAATAAATGCAGCCTTAATTAATAAATAACCCAATAACTCCAAAGGCAAGGCCCAATCGAATATCCAACTTCCTAAAGGGTAAAAGACCATTTTACCCTTTCCTTTCTTGGTCAAAACCCAAGGCCTAGCCCATTTGCTCAAAAAGCTTAATTTCCTAAAAGGCATCCCAAGGCCCAATATGGCTCATCTTCCTAGTTGGGACCAAAAACCATCATGGACCTAGTTCTAAGAAAACCTTTAGTGTATACATGGCCCAAGGTCAGAAGTCCAAAGGCCCAACAAGGCCCAAAACCATAAGAGCCCCAAAATTGACTTATTGGAGAGTACGCCCCGCGTACCAGTTGGATACATGCCATGTACTCACCTTCGAAGCACAAAGTACAAGCTGTCTATGCATTATATTGAGCGTACTTACCACGTACGCCCTACGTACTCATCGGAGGCCTAAAAATCCGAAATAAGCTCTTAATAGTTAAGACAAAAGCATCCAAACACTTACCTTGACCCTAAATGATGTTTTAACATGTAAAGTTGGCAACTTTACTCCTTTGCATGGCTTAATATGACCAAAACCTCAATAAAATCAATAATAAACACCCAAACTCAGGCATGGTCCAAAATAACTCATCAAGATGACATTTTTATGAACACAGGACCTCCTAAATGACAAGATTAATCATTCTAAGCTCTTGGAGTAGCTTATACTAAGAAGGATGACTCTAAGTACCAAAATAAACCCAAAATACTTCTTAAACTACATCTAACATCTAGATTCATCAAGATAGAAACTTTATACCTCCATAAAGGTTGGATCCAAAAGCTCCAAGCAATCCAAAACTTCTCCAAGAAGCCCTTTCTTCTTTAATGACTACCAGAAAGCATGAAAACTTTCAAAAAGATATAAACCACACCAATAGAGGCTAGGGTTTTGATTCTAGGGTTTAAATGGATGGAGGGTGTAGATAATAAGGTTTAGTGTTAAGTTATGGAGCTTAAATAGGGTCCAAGACCCTACATTAGGGTTTTAGTCTAAATGGAGTGCGCCATGCGTAACTCTGGTAAGCCCAACGTACTCCAAGGAGCACCCGCGACTCCCTTGCCTTGTATGCCATGTGTACTTCCTATGTACGCCCCACGTACTAGTCTAGCCCCCAATCCTTAAAACTTCCGAAAGCAATATCCTCTTCGTTCTAAGTCCAATTTTGACGATCCTTTTATCCACGTAAAGGTGAAAAGAAGCTCTGCACTTCTATCAACTCATCCTTGCCTTAAAACTTCCCGTACTAAAATCCAAAATTCTACGAAAGCCCAGACTAACACTTTACCATTATGCCCATCGGCTCCAAAACAGAAATCGAACTCCCAGATCATCAAACTTACCTTACCCACACCCAATGGGTCTAAATTCCTCTTTCTCAAAAGCCCAAAGCCTTATGATAACCGATCTTTGGGTCAAAACCCGAAGTAGAAAACGATTCGGAATAGGGTGTTACAACTCTCCCCCACTTAAATTAGATTTCATCCTCGAAATCACTCTTTACCACCCTCCTAGAAACCAAAATTCCGGACAAAACCTTCCAGTGCTAAATAAATTACTGCTCCTTTAACATTCGAACCACTTCATTACTGCTATAACTGTTAAACAAATTACCAGAGCCTTTTTCTACCATCAGAACTAAAATATCCTTTTAACCCTAGGCCCTTCAACTGTTACCCTTGGTATACAGATTCCTTAATCCATAACTTTCTGTAGTAAAAATATTTACATACATACATTAATGACTCTCAATGCAAGTCTCGACCAAAAGCTAACTTGGTACATAAATCATAACCTAAGATCCAAGGATTTGTACTGGAATTTCACCCAAAATATTCTGGTTCATGATAACCATTCACTAAACTGGGATATAAGACCTTCAATCCACCGTTGAGACTACTAGTCTCACACCTGGTCCAACTGCCAGGTTCCTAAAAGTCCAACTGATAAGGCTACCTTGTCCTATGCACCACGCTTGTGCCACTCATTGACCACAAAGCCATCCCACTATAACCAAGATCCAATACCTCGACCCAACCTTGCCTTGGACCCCAAGGGTTTTCCTCCCATAACAGGGAAATGCTTTCTGGCAACATCGTCTACCTTGTCATATGCATGAGTTGATCCTCTTTTACTCCAACAACCACTCCAATGGTGGTATCCTTTAATCTAGTGAATACTACGATCCCATCACATACTTACAATATTTCCACAACTAGCTAATATCCTAGTGAATGCTACGGCCACCCCGTAGTCTTACGACACTCCTATTCACCATGGTCTCTACCCATGTTCTTACCATACCCCTACTATACCGACCAAAAATCATCCCGAGTCGAACCCGCATCTGGCTATATCTCAATCAGGTGTTCAGGTCATGCTTCGAACCACAACGCCTTAATCAGACAAGAACAGGAAGAGAGGCTCTAACCCCACCCTCGACCTGAGTCCATCCACATACCCGCCATGCACCACTACTGATGTGCAATGAAACTCGAGTATCCTTCCTTGCAATCCCTTAGACCAACAATTATCCCCCACTTGGGTTCAACTTCACCCTTCCAATCCACAATATTTATTGGATTTCCATCCCATTTTGCAATCATAAGATTCCAACTGTTGACCATCTGATCTTACCAATACTAGCTTTCCATTACTAGCCAATCTTGATGATCGCACAACTCTTGAAATCCAGATGAATACTCCCCAAAATTTTAGCAAGTCCAATAACCCCAATCACTTCCAATGATACTACACCAACTCCTTAAGTCCTTTATGCTAGTGACAAAGACTATAACCCCTTGACCGAAACTGGCGAATCTTCATTCCAACTTCCCTTTATTAGAAGGATCTCCACATTCTAACCATTTTCAACCTTTGTGATTATGAAATTCCCCTGACAGTTCTAGTGTCCAAACAAGCTCATGCGACTGCCACTATCATCTTCTTACTACCGCTCCTTCCCTAGCAACGGTAGTGATAGGACCCAAAGGCTCTTCCATAGACGACTGCCATTCCTACTTGAACAAGCACTAACACGTCTGAACCCCGCCTTCATTGAATAACTAATACAACTAAGCCTCTTATATACCTTCCAAACAATACCCCTGAATTTACCCCATCAAAGAACTGGAACACCAACTAAACAAACTGAATCCCACTAACCAAGATACGACCCACTAATACTCTTGTCATGCAAAAATGGAATATGAAAATTCTTGACAATACAAACCATGCAATAACAGAGAACTAAACCAAAGATATTGCTTACCCATACCAAAACAAGATTCAAAGGCAATATAAAAAATGATAATAATCATGAAGAAAGCAAAAGATAACATACCTGAAATAGCATCTGATGAAACTCTGGCCTCCCCTGACTAACACTGCAATGCTCAGCTCCTCACCGCTGGAGTTCCTGCCCAACCCTCACGACCATCAATTATCTTAAAATTAACCGGAGCAGGTGCACTCACCGTTTCACCCCTCAACATCGGACAATCAACCTTCTTGTGGCCCACCTGCTGCTGCAGTGAAAACACATTGGAACTAATCCATATGGGTAGTCCCTACTAAAATGAACCATCTAACCACTACTAGAACATCCTAGACCTGTCTCCAAACATCCTCCATCGCTAACAGATGCACCTTATGTCACACCCCCGAACCATACGGCGGAAACGTCCGAGGGCTGTCGTGACTTAATTGAATACCATAACATTGAATATATATGAAACATAACAACATTCGTCACCATGCATTAATATAGTACAACCGATAAAGTTTACATGAAGTACATTGTTTAAACATTACATTCCCAAAAATAAATTGTTCGACTCGTTAATAAGTAAACTGCAAACCATCACCGAGTACATTTTCCTTTGATTCACTGATTACCTGAGAATACAAGTATTTTGAAAAACGTCAACATGTGAAATGTTGGTGAGTTCATAAGCGGTATTTGAAAAGCAATGTTTTGTATCATTTTGAAAACCACCAGAAAATCCGATATTTTCTAAAAAGAGCTTTTGAAAACATTTGTGAAGATCCATAGGTATGCTTGTTTGTTTCTATAGTTGTAAGAAAAATGTTCATCAAAATTGTGTACGTTTTGAAAATCGTGTGTATTGAAAAACCCTAGGAAAACCCGATGTTTTCCTAATTCTTTGAATTCCATGAAGTTAAAAATAAAACCATTGCAGCGCGTGAAGTCATTAATTCCAGGCGACGTCGGATTATTTTTGCGCATGATTAATTGCTATAAACACGCGTTACACAAACGACCCGTTTATAACTATACTAACGATCTCGTAGGCATTGTCCGTACTAATCATGTTATCCGACCGCCCTGACTTCGAGTAATCCCACATCCGAAGAGAAAGAGGACATGAAGACCCCGATGACTCCATTAACCGGTTGGGGATAAAAAAAAGTACGAGGGGCCCTTGACCCGCCTCGCATGAAATACCGACTTTACTAGGAATACCATAGGACCCTTGGGGACCAATAGTATATAAGCCATTGAAAGTCCTTTTACGCTGTGTTAGATCATGTAAGACCCAACAACTCGTAAGGTAGAAGTCTTCGGGCCTTAAGATCAGGTCATTGGGCTAGCTAGGCCCAACAAACAAGATTTTACACTTTGGGGCCCAAAGATGGTGCATAGACGTCAGTGCACTCACACGTGTATATTAAATTACCAAATGTTTTCGTGTATGAATCGAGTTATCGTCGTGTTAGTATTTTCGGATTGTTATTGATTCGAGACCGAATCAATTCGTTTAACAACGATTTTTGGTATTGTTGTGTATTGTATTACGTAGGTAGTCGCGGTGCGAATATTTGATCAAGTTGCGTGTATTGAATTAGCCTTGAAAGTTTTCTGTTTTCAGCCCCTCATTGTTTGTAAAATTTACTTTTTCAACCCTCTAATTAAATAACTTTCCGGTTTGGTCCTTAAATCATTTTTCTTGACATTTTAACACCAAAAATTATTGAAATTAATATTTTTCAGCATATTTTTCATTGAAAACAGTTTAAGTCCCTGAAATTGCAGTTTTCTCGGTTATAATCCCTCTTTTTCGCAGTTTTTACAATTTTGGCCCAAATTGGAAAATTTTTGCAACTTTGGTCCTTTTTAAATTTGAAAAGCATTTTAAACCTTTGAAAAGTACTTGGAACACTAGTAGTCCACTGTTTTACAGAAAAACACAGTTTTGGCCCTCCAAAACAGAAAATTTCGCATAATGGGCCCTATTGGGCCGAAATTGTCATTTTTAGCCCATTAAGCTTGAAATTTGTATTTTTAATCCTCCATCTGAGTATATTTCCAGGAAATATTTTATTGAAACTGTTTTGACACTCCTCATCCATCAGAATTCGTGATATGTCATTTTGGGCCCTTTAACTTTATATTTTTAACATTTTATGTCCAAAAATTGAGTTTTTAGCCCAAAGAAGATGTTATTAAACCATTTAGCTATTTTTCATGGAACACTTTGTATGTAGAAATATATTTGATGCTAGTATCATTTAACATAAAGTATATCTCGATTTTTAGGGGTTTATGGCTAGATCCAACATTATAAACACACAAAATCACACATATAAGCATAGAAATCATACAAGGCATACAAATCACATATAGATCTACACTTTCACTTGTATTCCCCCCCCCCCCCCCCCCACAAAACTCATAAAAACAGAAAATAGGGAGTATGAAGCTCACCTTTGGATGTTGATTCGGTTTTTGAAGAAAGGATGGAACAAAGCTTGGTGATTTTTGACCATAGCACCCCTTGATGAAGATTTCGAGTTTATAGAGTTCTAAGACACAAGTTTATGATTTCATGAGAGTTAAGAAGAGATTTTTGGAGATAAGAAGGAGTCCAAAGCATGGAACCAAGCATTAACTTACCTAGATAATGATTTTGGTGATGGATTCTCCTTGTGAAGCTCTTGATTCACGAAATTTTTGAAGGAGGAGGGAGGATTGTTCTTCAAGACTTAGAGAGTTTGGAATAGATTTTTGTGGTGTGTGTGGGTGTGTTTTCGGCCGAGAGTGAGTGAGAGGGAAGAAGGAATGAACTTTGAGGTGATGTATGCATGGGTATATGAGATATAATGCATGGATAACCATGAGGTAATAGTGAGGTGTCACTTGAAAGTCAACTCCCTTCATCTCCTCTTGGGTTTGGGCCTTGCGCCGAGAGTTTTGAAGGGAAAAGGAAAAATTTGGGCTTTTTGCCCCTAAGCCCAATATTAGAGTTAGTTTGGGTGAGTTTTAACCTAAAAGAATGTGGTATGATTTTTACATTTTTGTTGGACTAGTTTAGGTTATTCATGGATCAAAGCTTTTAATTCATTTCATTCTAGGCCCAATATGGCCCAAAATGTTGAAATAAATTAATGTGAGTCCAATTAGAGCCCAATTAGGGTTCTAAGCCCATGATAGTCAAATTGGAAGCTTTTTGGTCCATTTGGGTCCAATAAGGAAGTCCAAGTCCAAAGTGGACCTAAACAAGAACTTCTAAGGTTTCCAATTGTTTGATGACTATTTGTAGTACTTGTATGATGTATTTGATTGAAGTTTTTGATGTCATAATAATAGGTGTCACACATGCTCTTAAGTTTTTGATTTACATTAACTTGAGTGTATAGATTACATGATACAAAATTTCCAGTTGTGACATCATCCCCCCGTTAGAGGGAATTTCGTCCTGAAATTTTGTTTGAAAGCTAGGTTTGAGAATGCTAGAATAGGTGAGGGTACTTTTGCTTCATTTGGTCTTCGCGTTCCCACTTGAATTCTGGCCCATGCTTTGCGTTCCACCGTACTTTCACGATCGGGATGCGACTTTGCTTAGTACGCTTCACCTCCCTGCCCATGATTTCAATTGGTTCTTCAACGAACAGGAGATTCTCGTTGATTTCGAACTCGTCAAGGGGAATGACGAGTGTTTCATCTGATAGACACTACTTTAGATTAGAGACATGGAACACGGGGTGTACACTGTTCAGCTCTGCGGGTAGTTGCAGTCTGTAGGCTACGGGACCTATTCGGGCGACGATTTCGAAAGGTCCAATGTATCGCGGGTTCAGCCTTCCCCGTTTTCTGAAACGTATAACCCCTTTCCAGGGTGAGACCTTCAACAGTACTCGATCACCGACCTGAAATTCTAAGGGCTTTCGCCGTTTGTCGGCGTAGCTCTTTTGTTGGTCACGTGATGCTTGCAATCGAGCTCTGATTTGAACGATCTTTTCTGTGGTTTCGCGAATGATCTCCGGTCCCGTTATTTCCCTGTCCGACGTATGTGTTCTTGCTAGTTGGGTGTCACCTACTTCAGCCCAACATAACGGTGATCTACATTTACGCCCGTACAGTGCTTCGAAAGGAGCCACCTTGATGCTCGTATGATAACTATTGTTATATGAGAACTCGATCGAAGGTAGGTGGGTATCCCAAGACTTCCCAAAGTCTATCACACATGCACGAAGTATGTCTTCAAGCATTTGAATGGTTCGCTCACTTTGACCATCCGTTTGTGGGTGATACGCGGTGCTCATGTCGAGATGAGTTCCCATTGCCTGGTGGAGTGATTGCCAAAAGCGCGAAGTGAATCTACTGTCCCTATCCGAGATAATAGACACTGGTACTCCGTGGAGTCTCACGATCTCTCGAATGTACAAACGTGTCAGTCTTTCCATCTTGTAGGTTTCTTTTATAGGTAAGAAATGGGCAGACTTCGTCAGTCGGTCGACTATTACCCATATGGTGTCCACTCCGTCCGACGTCTTAGGTAGCTTGGTCACGAAATCCATAGAAATCCCCTCCCATTTCCACTCAGGGATTGCCGGTTGCTGTAACAATCCTGAGGGTTTCTGGTATTCCACCTTTACTTTGGCGCACGTAAGGCACTTACTAACGTAGGTCGCGATTTCCGCCTTCATGTTAGGCCACCAATAGTGTTGTTTAATATCCAAATACATCTTGTCTGAACCGGGATGAATGGAGTATCGTGTCTTGTGGGCTTCCTTCATAACGGCCTCCCTAAATCCTCCGATTTTTGGAACCCAAATACAGTTCATGAAGTAGTATACCCCATTCTCCCTTGTTTCTAGGTTCTTCTCCATCTCGCGCAATGCCTCGCTATCTCTATTTTCCGTTTTCATAGCCTCCGACTGGACTGATGCAATTTGAGTGGCCAGATGAGATTGAATGGTTATCGAGAGAGTTTTCGTACGGCGATTAGAGTACTCCTTCTGACTTAATGCATCAGCTACCACGTTGGCCTTGCGTGGGTGGTACTTGATCTCACATTCGTAGTCGTTTAGCAATTCAACCCATCTTCGTTGTCTCATGTTCAGCTCCTTCTGGTTCAAGATGTGCTGGAGACTCTTGTGGTTTGTGAAGATGGTGCACTTCGTACCGTACAGGTAGTGCCTCCAAATTTTCAGAGCGAAGACCACGGCTCCTAATTCTAGGTCATGGGTCGTGTAATTTACTTCGTGCGTCTTTAGTTGGCGGGACGCGTATGCTATCACTATTCCACGTTGCATGAGAACGCAACCTAAGCCCTGATTTGACGCGTCACAGTAGACTACAAAATCTTCCGTTCCTTCAGGTAGAGATAGTACGAGAGCGCTACAGAGAGCTTGCTTCAAGGTTCGAAACGCAATCTCTTGTTTGTCTGTCCATTTTAATGGTACGCCCTTTTGCGTAAGCGAGGTAAGTGGCTTGGCGATCTTAGAGAAGTTTTGAATGAATCTCCTATAGTAGCCTGCTAGACCCAAGAATTGACGAATTTCGGTGGGCGTGGTCGGAATTGCCCATCCTTCCACAACTTTGACCTTAGAGGGATCTACATGAATTCCGTCTTGGCTAGCTACGTGGCCTAGGAAGTTCACATTCCGGAGCCAGAACTCACACTTAGAGAGTTTGGCGTAAAGCTTTTCCGATCGCAGAGTTTCTAGGACTTGTCGGAGATGTTGGCCATGCTCTTCTTTGCTTCGAGAATAGACGAGGATGTCATCGATAAACACAATGACGAAGTTGTCAAGGAACGGTCGGCAGATTCAATTCATTAGGTCCATAAATGCGGCAGGTGCATTTGTTAGACCGAAGGGCATTACGACGAATTCATAATGTCCGTAGCGGGTTCGGAAAGCGGTTTTAGGAATATCCTCTTCCCGGACTTTGAGTTGGTGGTATCCAGACCGTAGATCTATTTTAGAAAAATAACTAGCTCCTTGAAGTTGGTCGAATAGATCATCGATTCGTGGAAGTGGGTAGCGGTCTTTAACAGTGAGTTTATTTAACTCTCTGTAATCGATGCACATTCTAAAAGATCTGTCCTTTTTGACAAAGAGCACTGGAGCTCCCCATGGCGAGTAGCTAGGTCGGATAAATCCCTTGTCCAGAAGCTCACTGAGTTGGCTGGACAATTCCTGCATTTCAGCAGGAGCCAACCGATAGGGTGATTTAGCGAGAGGAGTTGCTCCTGGAACGAGGTCGATTCTGAACTCAACCTGTCTCTCTGGGGGTACTCCCGGATGATCTTCAGGAAACACGTCTGGAAATTCACACGCTACCGGGATATCTTGAATGTTAGTCTCTTCCTTGGTCTTATCCACTATGTGAGCCAAGAACCCCAAGTTGTTCTTTCGTAGATGTTTTTGTGCCTTGATGCACGAGATGAGGCGAAGATTCATGCTAGGTTTGTCTCCGTAAATTACTAGGGTTTCGTGATTTGGGAGACGAAGGCGAACGGCCTTCTCGTGGCACATAATCTCAGCATGGTGGGGGCTTAACCAATCCATGCCGATAATCACATCGAAACTCCTAATTGACACTGGCATTAGGTCTATTCGAAAGACATGTTGGTTAAGGGTTAGGGTACATCCGATGTAGATTTCCCCAGTTGATTCGGTTTTCCCATTGGCCATTTCCACCGTATAGGTTTCATTTAGCTTCTGGGGTTGTTGTTTTATTAAATGTTTAAACTTCTCACTTACGAAACTTCGCTCTGCTCCGGTGTCAAATAAGATGCATGCATAAGTGTGGTTTAGGAGAAACGTATCGGTCACAACTGTGGGATCCTGAACTGCCTCACCCTGACCCATAGTCAGCATCCTTCCTGCTCCTCTATTTCCTGAATTGTTGTTGTTAGGGCAGTCTCGGCGGAAATGCCCCGTCCTTCCACACCCGAAGCAGGTGTGGCTAGGCCCTGCATTATTGCTGCCGGCATTTGTGTTGTTGTTGTTGCGATGGTTGTTGTTGTTGTTGTTGTTGTGGTTGTTTCCCTGACTTTGATTCTGGGGAGGATAAGTCCTGCAGTATCTTGTAGTGTGTCCCTTTCGGTTGCAACTGGTGCAATGGAATTCTCTGCATTCACCGTGATGATGGAGACCGCACTTATTACATTTGGGAAGATTACCGGAATAGGTTCTTGAAGCATTTGAAGCAGCTGAGGCTGGAGCATGTGGTGTGGCTGGAACCGGTGCGGTGACAGCGTTAACTGCCACTGTCTGCTGCTTTTTAGAGGTCTCGGGGCCCTGACGTCCCTTCCTCTTGTTGTTCTTCCCTTTCTTGTCATCACCTTCCTTTTTCTTCTCAGCCTCCACTAGCTTCTCGCCCTTCTTGTTGTTATGATCATACAGCCTCTTCGCCAATCTTTTCGCACTGTCAAACGTTTCAGGGTTCGCAGCTATCACATTCCCTTGAATGGGGGATGTCAGTCCCCAGATGAATCGCTCAATCTTCTTTCCTTCTGATGTGATCATACCCGGGCACAGCAGGGATAGTTCACTAAATCTCGATATGTAGGCATCGATATTCGCATTTTACACAGTGAGGTTCTATAGCTCTTGCTCCATCTTCTGTACTTCGCCTCGTGGGCAGTACTCAGCCATTAACATTTCTTTCATTTATGTCCATGGCATAGAGTTGGCTACAGGGAGCGTCATGGCTTCCACGTGTCCGTTCCACCAAGTGAGTGCTTGGTCCACAAAAGTGCAGGCCGCGAACTTCACCTTCATCTGCTCGGGGCAATCGCATATCTCGAATACTGACTCCAGCTTTTCAATCCATCGCTTCAAAGTGATCACCCCTCCAGTGCCGTTGAAAGTTCGCAGTTTAGCGTTTGTGAAGTCCTTGTAGGTACATGTTTTGGTAGATCCTTGGTTCATCCCGTTGTTCGAACTTCCTGCCCCTTGTCCGTTGCCTCCTCCATTATTCCCCTGATGGAGTTGTGCCATAGCTGCGGTGACCGCAGCAGACACGGCTGCCTGGAATGCAGTGGAGTCAACCTCGGGTGGAGTTGGTCCTGGGTTTCCGCGAGTAGGTCGGCGAGGCATCTTTCTGTCATGAAACGGAAAGATGTTGAGTGTATGTGGTTTCTGTGAGGTTGTGATCCTACTAACTAGGTGCATGGTACGAACTTAGACATTACTACAATCGGACATACAATCATAACATCTCAACGCATAACAATTTGTAATATCATAGCAAAGCACACAAAAGTTTATTAATATTATCCGCATTTAATACAAGAAAATTTTGCTCGTAAGAGCATACATAAGTGACGCTATTTCGACAGCATAACGGCTCTATGAGTAGTGTAGTCACTTAAACATAGAGTCGGAGTACATAGCATAGTTCCTAATGACCTACTATGATAAGTCTATCCCTAACCGTGACGAGCTGCATCCGGAGGTGGTGCCGAGGTCATATGCCGAAATGTTGTGCCAGTAACTGCGCCATCTCTGCCATGTCTCCAATAACCTCATCCCTCTCATGCTCTGCTCGCACTGCCCGAGCTTCCATAGCATACAGCTGTTGTCGCAGTGCGGCGATCTCAGCTTCGAGGGAACGGTTCTCCCTTGGGGGGTTCACTGGTGGAGCGGGGTGGTCTGGTTGTGCCTCGTTCTCACACGGCAGGACGGGGTCCTGGTCCCCGACCTGACCTTCCTCGTCGTCGTCGTCGATCTCTCCAAATTCGTAGTCGGTGTCTACGTATTCGTCAGGTCCGACGTCTTGTGCTTCCCCTGGATTCTCTCCCGGTTCATCCTCAAGCATCCCGTGAGCTACTAGGACCTGATGGAACTGGATACCCTGCTGCTCTTCCTCCATGACGACTGGGGAAAATATAAATTATCGTCACTCTCCTGACTATGACTTATGCTAACTAGACGCTCTCCTTTTGGTGATAAAGGGTGTAGTTTTAGGTTCCCTAGCTATCCCGATCTCATCAAGACGTGTGTTAGTTTTACTTTGGAGAGAATGTAGTTGATCAGGCTACATCCACTCCTTGGTATCACTAATAACAGTCCCAAATTAACCGAGATACTAGCATTATTGTGTTTGATTCGGCGTTATGTTCTTATTCCTAATGCAAGCAAGGGTGTTTTATTTACTTGTTTTGTTCAGAGTTATGTTAGTCCCTCTTTTTGGTTTATAGTTGCATATCAATGTGTGGGTCGACATGCTAGTTCACTATAAACAAAGCTCTGATACCAACCTGTCGCACCCCCGAACCAGACGGCGGAAACGTCCGAGGGCTGTCGTGACTTAATTGAATACCATAACATTGAATATATATGAAACATAACAACATTCGTCACCATGCATTAATATAGTACAACCGATAAAGTTTACATGAAGTACATTGTTTAAACATTACATTCCCAAAAATAAATTGTTCGACTCGTTAATAAGTAAATTGCAAACCATCACTGAGTACATTTTCCTTTGATTCACTGATTACCTGAGAATACAAGTATTTTGAAAAACGTCAACATGTGAAATTTTGGTGAGTTCATAAGCGGTATTTGAAAAGCAATGTTTTGTATCATTTTGAAAACCACCAGGTGAGTATGAAGCTCACATTTGGATGTTGATTCGGTTTTTGAAGAAAGGATGGAAGAAAGCTTGGTGATTTTTGACCCTAGCACCCCTTGATGAAGATTTCGAGTTTATAGAGTTCTAAGACAAAAGTTTATGATTTCATGAGAGTTAAGAAGAGATTTTTGGAGATAAGAAGGAGTCCAAAGCATGGATCCAAGCATTAACTTACCTAGATAATGATTTTGGTGATGGATTCTCCTTGTGAAGCTCTTGATTCACGAAATTTTTGAAGGAGGAGGGAGGATTGTTCTTCAAGACTTAGAGAGTTTGGAATAGATTTTTTGGGTGTGTGTGGGTGTGTTTTCGGCCGAGAGTGAGTGAGAGGGAAGAAGGAATGAACTTTGAGGTGATGTATGCATGGGTATATGAGATATAATGCATGGATAACCATGAGGTAATAGTGAGGTGTCACTTGAAAGTCAACTCTCTTCATCTCCTCTTGGGTTTGGGCCTTGGGCCGAGAGTTTTGAAGGGAAAAGGAAAACTTTGGGCTTTTTGCCCCTAAGCCCAATATTAGAGTTAGTTTGGGTGAGTTTTAACCTAAAAGAATGTGGTATGATTTTTACATTTTTGTTGGACTAGTTTAGGTTATTCATGGATCAAAGCTTTTAATTCATTTCATTCTAGGCCCAATATGGCCCAAAATGTTGAAATAAATTAATGTGAGTCCAATTAGAGCCCAATTAGGGTTCTAAGCCCATGATAGTCAAATTGGAAGCTTATTGGTCCATTTGGGTCCAATAAGGAAGTCCTAGTCCAAAGTGGACCTAAACAAGAACTTCTAGGGTTTCCAATTGTTTGATGACTATTTGTAGTACTTGTATGATGTATTTGATTGAAGTTTTTGATGTCATAATAATAGGTGTCACACATGCTCTTAAGTTTTTGATTCACATTAACTTGAGTGTATAGATTACATGACACAAAATTTCCAGTTGTGACACCTTAATAGCTAGTGCAAATTCAGCCCTAAATCTGGTCAAAAACTCATCCCAAGTCATTGTCTCCAAGGCTTCACCTCCCAAAGCGAACTCTACCTCTTCCCACCAATCTTGGGCTCTGTCTTTCAGAAGACAAGAGGCAAATCCGATCTTCAACCCCTCGGGGGCAAAAACTCATTCTGAAAGAGTTAGCCCTATCTGCTAACCATCACCTACTGGCAATGGGGTCCTTCTCACCATAGAACTCGAGAGCTTCACAAGCACGGAACCCATGGAAAGAAAGAGTGCGAGCTCTAATAATAGCCATAACCTTAGTACAGAATACACCCAGACACTCATCCAACAAGGCTCTCTCCCGGAACATGGCAGTGATTTTTACCACAGACTCAATCCTCTAGCAAAGGTCCTGAAACCCCCTTGTCAACTGATGCACCTTAATAGCTAGTGCAAATTCGGCCCAAAATCTGGTCACAAACTCATCCTAAGTCCTTGTCTCCAGGGATTCACCTCCCAAAGCAAAGTCTAACTTTTCCCACCAATCTCGAGCTCTGTCTTTCAGAAGACAAGAGTCAAATTTGATCTTCGACCCCTTAGGGAAAAAACTCATCCTGAAAGAGTTAGCCATATCTGCTAACCATCACCTACTGCAATGGGGTCCATTTCCCCAAAGAACTCGGGAGCTTCATAAGCACGGAACACATGGAAAGAAAGAGTGTGAGCTCCACTAATAGTCATAACCTTATTACATAATGTACCTAGACACTAATCCAAAATCTCCATAATCTCCTCCTTGACCGAGCCAAAGATCACAAGATTCTGCTCCAAAATACCACATGCAATCTTCAATGAGATGAATTCCAGCATCTGTTCATCGATCAGCTCAATATCTGAACCAGAACATCCTTCCTGAGTGCTCATCACCATTTTGAAAAACAACCATGAAAATGATCAGAATATAACCATGAATCTTTATCCAACATGCTTCCTAGACTCTCTATGACTCTCCTTGATTTGAGTATGGATCCTATGCTTTTAGTAGTACGGCTTCAATACTACCATCCACACTTATCCGTACTTTCCTCAAGAATCGTCCCGAATCCTCCATATCACCTTCTCGGACTGGTAATCTAAGTACTCGCTAAACAACACAACTAAACCCACTAAAGCACTTCCTAGGCTCTCCTAAGTTCCCAATGTCACCCTGCCATCAATTGCTGAAAAACTCCCCATAATGTCAACTAACCGCCTCAGGAACACCATCACATGCAACAAAGTTTGGATAATCCTTCGAGTAAAATACTAATCCCTACAATGGCTGGACTCAAACGAGAGTTGCGTAATAGGGTCAAATCCATCACTCTGAGATTATCCAACCCTTGTCACATGTGACATAAAATATTCACTTAATAGCTAACTCGCTTCACTTAGGGGTTCCACAAAGCACAAACAAAGAAACATCCGCAGTAGCACTCCAATCCGTAGACTAATTAAGAAGGCTTTTCAAGCTTACTGGCTACCTGCGTCTTTCCTGCACTAACATTCTTCTTAGATTCTTCTAGGGCAACCAAGACACTGCTCCCTAACATCAGCTGCATAATGAACTACCCTAACACTCTCTAAATAGCTTATAAACACAATTACATATCACTGACACTAGATAATTCATCGAATGAAAGGTCTCATACTAAAACGGTTGGACTTAGACAAGAGTTGCACCAAATGGTTAAAACCCAACCTTCTAAAATTATCCACTCTTAAGAATATGTAACTAAGTATATTCGCTTACTAGTTAGCCAAGGTCAATGGGAACTCCTAAATGCATAAACTATACATGGCATCCTTTCACTGACTGATCGGTTCTAGCATACAAGTCTACAAGCTTATACAACAGGTATACCAATGCATCTCTCCTAGATTCTCAACCATATTCTAGCATGAAATTCTCATAAAATAGCAAAAAAAATATAACATGCATAGGTATTTTGGGAAGAGTTACTTGAACTCGACTGATTGTACGCATCACACCCTTTTTCATTAATTAAAATCCTTGATTAAAATGTTTTTTTTATGAAAAATCTACCAAACCCTCGATTTGAGTCTAGGCATACCTTAGAGTATGCCCAAATCCCTCAAACCATGGCTTTGATACCAACTTGCAACCACCCAAAAATGATGAGGTAAAATTTTCATTTTTAACATGGATGGATGCGTCACGATCAACCCAGGCCCTTTCCTAACAAACTGGAAGTACCTGAAACATAAATTGAAAAATGTAAACAAAAAGCTTAGTGAGTTCTCCAAAAGACCACATATTAATCAAACATACTGCCAAACATATCTAGGTGCTTGCCTACCACTTCGGTCTATTTTAGTCGGATACTATCAAGCATATACGGGTGCTTGCAATCCCTTTCGGTCTATTTCAACCAGATACTATCAAGCATATATGGGTGTTTGGAATCTCTTTTGGTCTATTTCAACCGGATGCTATCAACCATTTATGGGTGCTTGCAATCCCCTTCGGTCTATTTCAACCGGATATCGGGTCTACTTCACCCTACCACTACCGCATAATAAAATCACATAATCATCAAGCAAATATAGGCATAAATGATGATTCTCATAAAGAAAATCATCACACTACATCATAAACTAGTGAGTCGGCGTTAGTGCCTTTGACCTACGGATACTGCAAAGGAAGACTCACCTCAAACCGCTAATAACCAACTAACTGCTCGGGTCGTCAAACCGGATAACCTCGCACCAAGTAACAAAAAATACAATCTTAATTAATAAATAACCTGATTACTCAAAAGTCGAGGCTGAATCCAATATCCAACTTCCTAAAGTGTAAAAGACCATTTTACCCTTTCCTTTCTTGGACCAAACCCAATGCCTAGCCCATTTGCTCAAAAATCCCAATTTCCTAAAAGGCATCCCGAGTCCCAATATGGCCTATCTTCCTAATTTGGGCCAAAAACCATCATGGACCTAGTTCCAAGAAAACTCTTAGTGTATCCATGGCCCAATGTCAAAAGTCCAATGGACCAACAAGGCCCAAACATTAAAAGGCCTAAAATTGACTTACTGGGGAGTACGCCTCGCGTACAAGTAGGGTATGCATCGTATACTCACCTTCGAAGCACAATGTACAAGTTGTCTATGCATTACAATGAGCTTACTTCCCACGTACACCCTGCGTACTCATGGGAGGCCCAAAAATAAAAAATAAGCTCTTAATGGTCAAGACAAAAGCATCAGAACAATTATCTTGACCCTAAATGATGTCTTAAGACATAAAGTTGGCAACTTTACTCCTTTGCATGGCTTAATGGGACCAAACCCTCAATAAAATCCATAATAAACATTCAAACTCATGCATGATCCAAAATAACTCATCAATATGACATTTTTATGAACAAGGGACCTCCTAAAGGCCAAGATCCAACATTCTAAGCTCTTAGAGTAGCTCATACTAAGAAGGATGACTCTAAGGACCAAAATGAAGCGAAAATACTCCTTAAATTACATCTAACAACTATAGTCATCAAGATATAAATTTTATACATCTAGAAGATAAATCAAGGTGCACAAAGGTTGGATCCAACAGCTCCAAGAAATCTCACACTTCTCCTAGAAGCTCCTTCTTCTTTAATGACCACCAAAAAGCATGAAAACTCTCCAAAAGCTTAAGAACCCACCAATGGAGGGTAGGTTTCGATTTTAGGATTTAAAGGGATGGAGGCTGAAGATAATAAGGTTTAGTATGGAGTTAAGGAGATTAAATACTAAGACCCTAAATTAGAATTTGGGTCTGACTGGAGTACGCCATGTGTAACTATGGTACGCCCAGCATATTCGAAGGAGCACTGGCGACTCCCTTGCCTAGTACCCCCTGCATACTTCCCAAGTACACCCTGCATACTAGGCTCTCCCCCAATCCTTCAAACTTCCGAATGCCATATATTCTTCGTTCTAAGTCTGATTTCAATGATCCTTATATCCATAGAAAGGTGACAAGAATCTCTACACTTCTATGAACTCATACTTGACTTAAAACTTCCTGAACTAAAATCCAAAATTCAACAAAAGCCTGGACTGACACTTTACCATTATACCCATTAGCTCCAAAACACAAACCAAACTCTAGGATCATCAAACTTACCTTACCCACACCCAACGGGTCTAAATTCCTCTTTCTCAAAGGCCTTAAGCCTTATAATAACCAATCTTCGGGCCACAACCTCGAATATGAAAACGATTTGGAACATGGTGTTACAAGCTAAAGGATGTACGATGGGTTGTTTCATTCTTAACGTGGTTTCTAAGAAACTATATATATAGCCTGTATTGATATGAATAAAATAGGAGGTCTTTGTCTTTACCTCTCTCCATTATCTACGCATTATATTTAGTTTATCCAGAGAAGTTTCTTTCTCCTTTTTCTTGTTTCATAGTTTTGTAATAAGAAGAAGCTATCAGCCATTTTATTTATTTTATATTCTGCATTTACCTCCAGGTCGTAATCCACTTGGTTACCATTTGAGGTTTAAGAAAAAGATGAAAATTAATTGTAGTATTGATATATACAAGGCAAGGTTGGTGATCAAAGGGTATAGACAAAAGGAAGGTATATATTACTTTGATATATATTCAACAGTAATGCGAATAACATCCATTTGATTGGTGCTTGACATTGCAACTATTATAACCTACAGGTTCACCAATTGGATGTGAAAAAACTTTTCTAAATGTAGATTTGTAAGAATAAATATATTTGGAGCAACCTGAGGGAATTATTTTCCTCGGGACAAGAAATAAAGTTTGTAAAATAGTTATGTCATTGTACAGTTTAAAGCAAGCTCCAAAGCAGTGACATCAAATGTTTTATCAAGCCATATTGGAAAGTGGATTTAGAATAAATGAGTAACAAGTGTGTCTATGTGAAAAATACTACTCATGGTTACGTCATCATATTTTTATATTTTGATGATATGCTCATCATTAGAGTGATGACAAGATGATAACGTCTACTAAGGATATGTTAAGATCCAAGTTCAACATGAAAGATATGGGTTTAGTTGAGGTGATTCTTGGAGTCAAGATCACGAGAACCCCAGATAGCTTGGTATTAAGTCCAACACATTATGTGGACAAGATTCTTGAAAAGTTTGCTAATGTATATACTAGAATGTCTAGCACTCCTAATGATACTAGTCAACACCTATCTAAAACTAGAGGGGAGAGTTTTTCGTAAGTGAAATATTGAAGAATCATTGGCAATTTGATGTACTAATGAACAGTGCCAAACTAGACTTAGCATATGTTATAATCAGGCTAAGTAGATATACTAGTAAACCCAATTCTAAAAACTAGAAGTGTTGGGTTTTGATACGAAATAAAAGTTTGTTTCTTACAAAAACCGGCAACGGAAGACTTTAAAAATAACAAGTTTATTTTTAGTTCATAACAAAATAGAACCATCATGGATCCACTTATAGAGGTTAGAATGAAATAAAACCAACCATAGGATGTTTTAGAGATAACCTTTGAAGCCTTTGAACCCACTTAGTTTTGGGGTGTTGATGAAGATAACAAAAAATCAAAGTGTGTGATCTTCTCTAGAAGTATCCACCATCAAGAGTAAGGCCCTTGGAATGCTAGTTCCTTCTTGTATTCTTGAGTGTCTAAAGCTTTTAAGTGCTTAAATCAATTAAGCACTAAAGGGAACAATTCAAGTGGCCTTCTAAACACCAAGCTAACTTTAGAAGAGAGAGAAGAAGAAGTGAAGGAGAACTCACAGTTCTAGAGAGAAAAGAGAGGAAGAAGAAGAGCTTCACTCTTCAAAAATGCAAGCCTCATGCATCTCTTATATAGCCCATGAAAAGTAAGGCCTAATCATTAAAATAATCTAAAGTAATGGTAGCCTTTAGAAGCATGGGAGACAAAAGGTGGAAAGTTGAAAACACAACCTCCTACACCATCAATATGCCTTATAAATTATAAACTTTTTCTTTTGGTAAATGAGAAAAAGAATCCAACTAGTCCAAAATGTTGTGCATGACTTATTAATTCATACCATATGAAATAATAACTAGTAATACTCTCTTATAATTATTTTCACAAAACAATAGTTATTCCCTAATTAAAATTAATCATATTAATAATAAATATACCAAATGTGCAAACGTGAAAAAGGTGTGAACCTATAGGATCATATATTATTAGCAATATCACTCCATAATGATTGTCACAACCCCAAACCTAAACGGAAGAAACATTCAAGGGTGGAGGAAATCAGTATATTCCCAACGTATTGCTTAGCGAGTACTAGGGCTGCTGGGAAGCACAAAAGAGTTTTCGAAAACTCCAAGTTGTTTTCGGATCTAGGTTACTCTATGGCAGGGTTTTCGGACCTAGGAGAAAACACGAAAGAGTTTTCGAAAACTCCAATTTATATAATATACTCAAACCGAAAACCTACTTGGTGGGGGTATATACCATGTATTTGATTTAATTCTTTGACTTGCATTGACTTATAACAATTAAATCTAACATAGTTTTCACACATATTATATATATATATATATATATATATATATATATAACCCATATAACCATGGTTTTCAAAATGTAAGAATGTATAACTTATATAGGTATGGTTTTCAAAGTATGTTCATACAATAACTTATATAAACATGCCCTTATGGCATTCAAAGTTCTTATTGTATAAATGTTATGATGTGAATTCACTTACACATGGTTGTAGTCTAGACTTTTATTGCCATGAAATAATGGGTTGTTACAATGATTCTTGGGCATATAGATCCAACAATCTCCCACTTGCACAAGATTCATTATAGACTGAGATAGACAGTAGCTGATGTCTAGCGATGGGCTACTGCCCCTAACAACATATGAAGGGTGTAATCTCATCAACAGCCAATTCCAAGAGCTATAAGTTGCAATTGTTACTAAAGGTGTGGTCTCAATTATTCATTTGTCTCAAACATCATGTCGAACGTGATATATGGATCATGATCAATCTCATTTACTATTCAACTTTATGAAACAACGTTAAACCATATCAAAGAAAAATAATTCCTACAGTTCAAGTCCCAAATATGCATCTCAGTTCTAAGAATACAAAGATCATCTTGATTACATATGCCCATCAATGCAGTTCATGTCATACCCAACGATGGCCCTTATGACTGCTTTTTATGAAACAATGTTAAACCATGTCTAAGAACAACAATCGCTACACTTCAAGTCCCAAATATGTATCTCAGGTCTAAGATTAAAAATATACAACCTTGATCAAAACATCACTCTTGACTACGGTCCATAAAGTGTTTTTGATGCAAGTCAAGTCCAATACTTATTCCCCCAATCAAGTATCTATGAAGTTGGTAGCATCTCTTTTCCAATCTCGTCTCTATGAGAATCCACCAGTCCACTCATATTATTCCTACCTCATAGATTCTTTCACAACTATAAACAACTATGGACATTTAGAATAACCTAGTTATTCAAGGATTTAGACATGCTAATATAGAATACAACAATAATTTCATGACACATATCCAATATATCATTCATTACAAAATATGTGGTTTTATTTTTCCAATATCCAAATACTAAATTTAAATTAAATACATCAACTTGTATCAACAATGCTCTATAGCACCAGCTTGACTTTCATGCTTTAAGTAATGAAGCAGCTTTGTTAAGTAGATTTAAGAAACTTGATTTGTGTGAACTTAAAATACAATCATTCTCAGTTTTTTTTATATATATATATATATATATATATATATATATATATATATATATATATATATATATAACTCACGTATAAATAAAAACTATTGAGAATGAATTAGATGCTTGAATATGAATTAGATACCAATACTTGCATAGTGGGAGTACTCATAGTCATAATGAACTATACATTAAGCATCTTTATACGTGGTTCTCCAAACCACGAGATATTCTAACTTTGATGTGTAACTGTATATTAAAATCTACATGGAACCACTATCCATATAACTAACTCTTCATTCATAATGAGGACACACCTGATTCTGACTGAGAGCCATCTCAATCTATTTGAAAATTTAGCACATATGTAACAACTTTAAACATAGCTTCCTTTTAAATACTCCATAGACTAGGAATATTTCTCTAGTTATCGCAAGTACTATGGAATATTCCTATAAGTCGCACAATGACTTGTTCTCGGATTATACATGTATCATTCGTCATGCTCTAAGCATACGAATTATTTGGCCTTTATGCATAATAATGACATATATGAGTAATCCAATTGCATCAAAATACGTAATACAATCACATTATCTAGTTCAAAATCATTTGCATAGGATTTTGCTCAAAATCATGTCATATGTTATTTGACAAGATGACTCTTTCAGAGTCCTTTATCTTAAGCTCCTTTAAGATGCTTGACAATTAATGCAATTATACATAATACTTTAAGTTGCCATGGTCTATCTATATAGATTCTTATTCCATGAATTAATATGTCGACTGCATATAACTTTAGGAATGTTACTGCAATCCTACTAGCTTTGTGGAAAAACACAAGTGTCATCTTGATTCATTATTAAATCACACTATGTAATTATCTTATAAGAAATAAGATTCTTACTTTGAGATGTTAGCTTAAATCTTGGAAAGATTTTTATTCATGTATGTTTTCTCCCTTGAAAACTCAGTTACTCTTTATAGTCAAACTACATCGAGGAAGATTAATCATGCTCATACTTGATAATCATACATGAATGTTAGTTTCTGATAAACTATTTAGTAGATTCAACAACAGTTGGAAACTTGTTAGTTCCAAACTATGATGCATTTAGCTTATGGATCTTAAGCTATTAAAGTTCCATATAGCTCCCACTTAGAAAAAGAACTTTCTAATCACTTTTCTTAAGAATGACAATTGGTGGGGTTAGTAGAGACTTCATCCTAAACAATCATTTAGGATAGTCTACATAAATGCAGTTTGTAGATGCTATAGTGGTTAAAATTATTGTCTAACATAAGCTCTATAACTCTATACCTTTTAGATAAGGATAAACCATATCATCCTCAGTCAAATATAAGTATCTAATCCACTTGTTTAGTTAGAAATATATATTTAATATATATTTGTTGCAATGAACATAATTCATAAAATTTTATAAAGTAAATAGTTCTTTTAATAAACATCATGTGATAGACTAAAAGGTCTATTTTTATCCTCTTCAAAAACTTGTACCATTGACATTCAACTAGTGGCTAGGTGACCCTATCCCACTAGATAATTCGAAGGCTACCTCAAATTTCAAAAGATAGGTTAGAGTAAACAGGTGATCCTGTGCCACAAGAAACATACTAATGACAAGTGAGTGTTTTTGTGGGAAGGAATTGTGGACCACAATTCCTAAGATGTTTCAAGAAGACTTGGTTTTACAAAACTCATTTTCTTTATCATAACTGGAAAGGTTAATGATGGTTTCATTAAGTCATATTCCAATCTTCACTAGAAAATTTTTTTGAGAAAATCAAAGGTTTCAATAATAACGAATAAAATTCGTCAGTGAAATTGATTATGTATCGATCACCAAATCTATTCATGGATTGAAAAGATTACATATATCACTTGTGTATAACTCTTTGTCAAGACTTTTGTTCTTCAACTACTAATAGATAAAGACTCTTGTGAATCATCTTCCCATATAAATATGATTCACATATATCAAATGAATCAAGCTCATTTGCCTTCAAAAATTCCATCCTTTTGAAGTTGGTATATGTATTTCTTATTTATATTGTCATGATGATTATGCCATAGATAACTTCCAATCAAATATCATTTGATTATATAGGTGTTATGATCAGAAGTGAACTGCACAAAAATCACAACTAAATTTTAAATGGATTGCATAGATTAGAAGTTTTGTAAATAAGGGTTTATATATGTTTTACAATTATAGTTTATAAAAAACATGGTCTCATGAATATTGCATCCATCTAACAGTTCATGTACCCTTTTGTAAAATTCATATCACTTGTTATGAGGTTCTTTTGGTGCCAAATAAATCTTCATTTTATTTGCCATTAACCATGATCGGTTTTAAGTTTATTTTATACTTAAGACTTAATAAAACTTTAATCCGGTATTTTAAAGTTTAGTCATAGATTGTTTTTAAGAACCAACAATAGTCTTAATAAAACTTTATTTTATACTTAAGACTTGGAGTTTTGGATGAGTTATAAATGACTATTTTAAATCTCCTTTTAACAATAAAAAAACTTATGACTCCATGAATTTATAGAATAAACTCATTTTTTTATTAACTCAACTTTATGCATCTTATGATAAAATTATCATATTTTGATAAACCAAAACTAGGGTGATTATAATTAAGTTTTAAATATCATACAACATGCATAAAACATAATATCAACATGTTGCGTTATGTTTAAAGCACCAATATCATATATTAAGTTCTGACGCAAAAAATAATCACTAGTTGTATCATAAATGGAGCTCGCTTGCGAGTGTTACAGATTTTAGAAAATAATTAATTTTCTTAATTAACTTCGGTGGTGACACGTGGCTAGATCATGATCGTTGCTTCCTCCCCACGCCTTGCCACTGGATCGAGACAAGTGTCCAGTATGCCCAATGTACTAGGCTTGTTACGCGCCACGTACCATGTACACCCAACATACATGAGAATTACTCCCCGCATATGCATCATTTCCAACCAATAAATAGAGGCGTAAATCACCTCATTTACTCACACCAAATCGATTATTTCTCTCTCAAATACCCTCCTTAGCCCCTCCCATTCCCTAGAAATTCCTAAGTATTAGTAGCAACTCCCGGAGCGCTAGAAGGCTCCGAGAAGAAGAGCGTTCGGCTCACAAGTTCTGCCCATGCGCTAAAGCCCCTTGTAAGTGAGTTATACTTACCTTACTGTAAGTATAACTTATGTTTAATTTCATTATCGTTATTCTGAATCTATAAACAAGATTTATCAGTGATTCAAAGTCATTATACTTATTGATCTACTTACAGGAGAGGTGTCTAGAATGGTCATGTTAGACTTGGTTGTTGGATTTCAGAAAAGTTATATGCCGAAATGGTCATGCCTACCAACTGTTATGTCTGGCTGATCCTTACTTGATAGATCATGATGTAGACCTTGAGCTAATGAAAAATATAGACTAATAATTAGTCGCAATAAATATTAGACTAAAATCTAGTGATAATGATACTAGGTTTCATCGAAAGAAAATAAAATTGTTAGAAACAAAGTGCTGCCCGAGTTTGGAGTCATCACTTTAACAAGTGAGTGCATAGTTACTTTTATCTTACTTGTAGATATGAAGCATTTAATATAAATTATGTGTTGTGTGTGCATATTATTTGTTTTCTTGATGTTTATGTTGGATGAACAAAATATACATGTTTTATTTCATTTATATTGTATATGTATTTTATAGCTACAATTATGATGGGTAAAGGTGGGTAGATGATATATATGATGAAATAAATGATGAGAAGCCTCGATGTTTAAGCTGATTTGGTCATCTAGCGGAGTATAGAAGATGACCACGGACTATTCTAGAAAGTCTAGTGGAATGCTAGCAAGCTCGCAACCTGTAAGTGTCCGTGAACGAATTAGGAGCAGCCATTGAATATTAGGTTAGAATATTCCCTTGTATGGAAAGCACATTCCCTCCACTTTAGTTCTCTTTTTAGCGTTAGGTTTCAAGGGAGAGGTCTTTCTCTTGGCAACCATCTTTTTCTTTCTGACAGAAGGAGCTGGCTTGGACACATCATAGGTGGCCTCAACAGAGATAGGGGTGGACTATATAGAGATATATACAATCAAAGTCTCCAAGTGTTGTTTCAAATGGGGGGAATTAGATGGTATAGTGGCCAACATGTTTTCATCCAATCTACGAATGGGTCTGAAAGATTCTTGACTCAGAAGGTGATAAGTCTTAATAGTTTTAAAAGAGAGAAATACCTCTTTCGGAATAGTGTCGACTGGGATGGGCTCGTGCCTCTCCCGGTAGAGCTGTTGGATAGTCAAAGCCTAGAATCTCGAACTCAAGATCTCTTATGGCTTGAGTTTGATGGAAAACTTCCAAAAGTCTTGCCACAAGACTTCAGTTAGATCATCGACGTTTGTCTTCCCAGAAAAGATATTGTACACAACATAGAGACAATCCATGCTCATTGTGTCCGTGCCTCTATATTTCTCAGATAGTCTTCTAAGAATTTAGTGCATAAGGACTCTACATAACCCAGGAACTTCAGATTTCTTAAAATTCTTCACTTTGAACTCTCCAGCATACCCAATGTAACTGAGAAATGTTTGAAACTCTTCAAACGTTGGTTCTTGAACCTTGAAACCCTTATGGTTTTATGGAATCCCAATAGCCTTCAAAAAAGTTGACTTTTGAACTGGCACAATACAATCACCAGTGATTCTTGTTTCAAGAACTCCATCTTCTATCTTGATTCTATCAAAGGCTATATGAAGAAGATAAAAAGGAATGGGTGGATCATGGATCTTGGTGAGTGGAACTCCAATGGGATGGCAAGAAATAAACTCGATTATGACTCTAATGGACTCTACGTAGTCCATGGGATCCAATGAGAATAGTTGAGTGGTATCACGGAGAAAAGGTTCAGTGGAGGATGATGAGGCAGAACCTTTTGATGATTTCGTCTTGGGAGCATTTTTGGTGATTTTGGGAGTGGATTGTGAGGACGCCATTGTTGCAGGTTATGAAAGGTTGAAGAACAGTTTCTATTAGAGAGAAAAGAGATGAATGTTTAGAGAGCGTAAAGTAACAAAAGGGTTTAAGAAGGATTTTTATAGCTTCGAAGCAAGTGGGTCAGGTTGAGAAAATGTAATGATGGTATCCAGATGAGGATATGGACCGCATTAAATGTGTTGCCACTTTTAATATAAGTTGAACTGAAAAGTCAAAAAAGAATAATGGCAAGACATGCAAAATGGAAACCTTCATTTGATTGACATGATGCTTACTTTACGGAGACAGGTGCAAAAAGGTGCGATTTTCAAGGTTTAAAATATAATCATCATTAAAAAATATAACCATTTGAGTTATTAAGAAAACGTTTCACAAATACTGACAAAAAACCTTTTGAACTTGTTTTCAAGAGAATAATCTTGAAGCATGGTAATTCCAAATGATTTGGCAAATGGATCTCGGAGCACGGGAGTTCCGAGATGAATTGGCATAAGATATTTCCGAGAAGAGAAAGAAAAGTACATGTACATGATATAAAGTCTGAGATTACATAGACTTAGGTTGAATATCATGGGTAAAAGGAAGGAAGATCTTAGACGACATATTTAAACAGATTTTGAAGTTCCAAAACAAGAAGGAGCTAATCTCGAACAGGGTAAGAGATGAAAACACATTACCATTTCAGAATGGAATTCTGAGATAAACTTTAGAACACACTTTTTGATACAGATTCTGAGATGAGATCAAACAAAATACCAATGTAACTATATTGGTCATGGACTTCCAAAGATTGAATGAGCTGCACAACTTATAACTAAAAGAAGAGGTTAGATTAAAAGACATGCAAAATGATCCTATTTATTCCAAAAGGAAATGATTTCGAGATGAAAAATAAATTTGACTTCAGAATTATTTCACTTCCTGATCATAACATCAAAGAGTGCAAGCCTCTTGAAAGAATTGAGGATCAGGCAACATCATACCCATTTTTATCGAAAACCTTTGAATTTGGTTTCATCTAATGCCTTAGTAAAGACATCAACAATTTCATCGTCAGATGAAAAAAAAAATAAGTTCAGTATTTCCTTTTAAAACATAGTCTTTAATGAAATAGTATTATATATCGATGCGCTTCAGCATGGAGTGATGAATTGGATTGTGTGAAATTGCAATGACACTTTCTGAATCACAATAGATAGGCATTTTTTGAAACCGGTAACCATAATATATGAGCTGAGTTTTCATCCAAAGAACATGAGAGGTACAACTAACAGCAACAATGCATTCGGCTTTGGTTGTTCATAGTGCAATGTAGTTTTGCTTCTTAGATGACCAGCTAATCGGTCTTCCACCTAAAAATTGACAGGCACCAGAGGTTGCTTTTTCTGCCCAATTAAAAACCACCATCTTTCGAATCGGAGTATGCTTGTAGAAGGAAACTCTCATTTGCTGGTTACCAAATTCTAAGACTCTTTGTACCTTTGAGGTATTAGAATATTTGCTTGACAACCAAAAGATGAGGCATCTTTGGATTGACTTGAACTCTGGCACACAAACATGTGGAGAACATGATGTCTGGACGACTTGTTGTTAGATAGAGTGGTGACCCATTCATTCCTCTATACTTCTTTTCATCGACTACAACACCTGATGGGTCCGAGAAGATCTTGTGTTCGAAACCCATAGAAACCTTAGCAGAGGCACAAGTGTTCATCAAATACTTTTTGAGAAGTTCGAAAATGTATGTTTCTTGGTGAATAAAGATTCCTCTATTGGTATGTTTTACTTGGAGACCTAGGAAGAAACTTAGTTCACGATTCATGCTCATTTGGAATCGACTAACCATTAACTTGGCAAAATCAGCAACCATTGATGAATCCCTGGATCCAAAAATGATATTGTCAATGAAGATTTGAACCAACATGAGATGGTTTCCATTTTATCTTTACAATAGGGTAGGATCGAGAATTCCTCTTTGAAAACCAGAACGCTTGAGAAAGTCGACAAGAGCCTCATACCAGGCATGATGGGCTTGCTTGAGGCCGTAAACAGCTTTTTAGATTTTGTATCAATAGTTTAGATAGGAAAGATTGATAAACTGGGAGGCTGTTGGAGATACACCTCAGTATCAAGTTCACCATTAAGAAAAGCACTCTTAACATCCATTTGGTAAGTTTAAATCCTTTGTGAGCTACATACGCAAGAAAGATTCTGATGGCATCAAGACGTACAACATGAGAAAAGGGACGTAAAACAGTCTAGCTTGTTTCGGAACACCCATCTTGTACCTACAATAGGATGATTCTGGGGAGGAGGAACGAGAGTCCACACTTCATTTCTGTCAAAATTTGCCAACTCTTCTTGCATGGATGTAATCTAGTCAACATGTTCAAGTGCTTCCTTAATGGATTTTGGTTCAACCATTGAGATAAATGCCGAGAAATGACATTCATTTTGGATGTTAGCGACAGAGCGAGTTTGAATACCGGTGTTTCGATTTCATATGACTTGGTTTGGAGGATGATCCTTGGTCCAGATGTATAGTCTCAGAAGCTCTTATATAGCAGATGACCAGACATCAACGATAGGTTTGTGTTGCTCCCCATGAATGTGACAACCCGATATTTCAACTCTATGTAATGACCTAAAAAGTCAAGTATTGTAACCACTTTTGTGATGATGAAATTAACTTCGAAAATAAAACGTCCAAAAAGTTTCTATTTAATTACCTACTATGTTTGATGTCATTAAACCGTGATCATACGTTAAAAGAACGCCCAAATCCAACTTCGTATATTGAAGTTATGATTTTTCCAAGTTCGGCTTAGCGACAGATAGCTAAAAACTCGAATCGTAGATCGAGCGACTTTTGACCGGAATGACCTAAACGAGAATCGAAGGTCTCAACAATGGTATTTCAACGGTAAAAAGTCTGGCAAAAACAGACGTCAGATAAAGAAGTTATGAATTTCTAACGAAATTTTCTTAAACGCGACCTTTTAAAAATAAATAATAAAAATAATTTCAAAATTTGCCAACGGAATCTAAACGAAAGTTATAGAGCGTAGTCTCACCTACGCGTGGATATAAAGAACATCGAAAACGGAGTTCGTATGAAGAAGATATGAATTTTAGAAGTTTATTAAATAAATAAAATATAAATTTTATTATTTAATCTTGGTATTATCCGAAGGAAGAGTCAGCAAGACGATCCGAGTTACGCCCAGCGTATGCTCATACGCCTGGCGTACTCGGGGTCTATGCAAAGCTATGCCCCGTCCCATCCGAACTCCAAGGTAGTCGAGGATCCGGTCATGTGTGACGCACGCGTACGCCCAGCGTACCCGCGTACGCCCAGCGTATCCAGGCGGTTCCCACCCCCTATAAAAGGGATGCGAGGGTTCCGAAGAAAAGGGCCATTCTCTCTCATTTCTCTTGCTTTGTTGCCTCGTTTTCCGTGCCCGTGCTAACTCGAAGCCCCGGTCACTTTGCTCAAGTCCCGAAGGTCGTTTGTACTCCCAAGATTCCTAAGAATCCCGATAAAATCCGTTTTCCCGAGAAGAAATTCTGCCCGGTTTTCATCTCGCCTTTCTTCGATCTTTCAAGTGAGTTCATAGCCCTTAATTAACCCTTTTAAATATTCTATAAATGCTTTTATATGCTTTCAAAGGGGGGAATACAAGTAAAACACACGATTATTATCGTGTGTTATATAAAGTTTTATTATACACATTTATTTAACTGAATCATATGTGATTTATAAACTTTATAGGGAACTTTCGTATGTAATATATATCACAATAACATTATATCTTTTGAAATGTAAAATGTTGTTATATATGTATAAATTAAACACTCTGCTTAGATTACATGTATATGTGTCGAACTTAGACACTATAAAAATCTATACTTTCATAACAAGTGATTCATTTTCTAGGGATTTCTAAACAAACGAGACACACTTTTAGAAAGCTATAATAGGTATAGTTGTACGAGTACATTACTAACTTTTACATACTAGAAACACGATTTTCAAGAAGTCACTTTCACATACAAGAACAAACGAACATTTTAACACATAAATCTGTTTTTATACTAAGTTTTGTGAGACATTAACTTCACGTACGTTCGAGTACACATTTCAAGTCCTGTATTATATACCAGAATCCCTTGGAGGGGGAGCATGGTGTTTGTGTATAGATCTATACGGGCTTGACAACCCGCGCCCTGACTCTTAGCTACAGTCCACCATTTGGGGTGACAAACGTCAGAACATTCCAACGCCTGAAGAACGTTGTGTATAGGCAATCCGAGTCAATAGTATGGTTATAAAGCTCACATGAGGTATTAAAAATACATTGATTTACGAGGTTTTTCAAACATATTGGATATTTTATACGTACATACATTTTCTAGAAACAAACATTGGTCTTGATAGAAGGCTACATTTATGCTAGTAGAAAATATGGGATTTTCTAGGAACAAACAAACAAAAACAAAACATTTCATTTCATACAAACATTGTCATTTAATAATTATGAAACTCACCAGCTTAAATGCTGATCTACTCCTTCAAAACTACTTGTATGTCCCAGGGATTCAGTAACTACAGGTATCAAACAGCTTTTGAAGAAGGGACGATGTGTCGTCAGTTTAACTTCATATTTTGGCATCATATTGTAATTGGTTTTGAACATGTACTTTTTAACAATGTAAACTTTCAATTATATATATGATGGTTGTGTTGCTTTCTTTACTATGTATTCATTTGTTATGCTACCACATGAAGTCATCCACCCCCGAACGTTTCCGCCGTTCCGGTTTGGGGGTGTGACAGATTGGCATCAGAGCAATGTTTATAGTGAACTAAGTATATCGAACCACATAAGATATACAAACAATAAATGCTTAAGGGACTAATACTCTCTAATAAAACATTTTTTGTTTTACGCCTAAGTCGCGTTTCGTTTAACTTATAATGTTAGTTCATTCAAGTACAAATACATGCATACAACAAACTTATTTTCATGATTATAACTATACGAGAAGTATTTAGACAAGTTGGACACTACGATTAAGACTCGATATATGTAATCGGATTTGGGACAAATATAGCATGATCAACTATATTTGTCCGAGATCGGATCAATATATATCGAGGATTGCTCGTAGTGAGCAACAAGTCAAAACTTACCAAAACATTACGAGAATCAAACACACAAATTTAAATACTATAGGAGTATTTATTACTTAGAATAGCTTAACATACCTGTTTAGTCTTACATGTTCCAAACATTATTCAATTCTTATAAACCCTATTCTCGTACAGTCAAATGGCTATATTTCACCACCCCGACGACCCCTACTATCCCAACCAAGGCAACGGGGGATGGATCGGAGAGGATCCCGAGGAGGACGAAGAACCCATAGAATTGGATGATGACTCCGGTACCGACTCAGAACCGGAAGTGATCAACCCACAACCCGCACAACCTCCCGTCTTCGTAAGGAACTTTCAAGGACCGACTCCCGTCTGGGGAAGTCACCTCCACCATTGGAGCCAACAACAAAACCTACGCCCTCCCTACGGCATGTGCCAAGACTTCTACGATGTCCGGTGCGGAGGTTCGGCTGATCGGGCACTCCCAGTAATGGTAGGCAAGCTAGCCAATCAGTCCTACCAGTCCGGAGTTCAAGCTAGCCGGATTCGGGATGTCAATGTAGAAGTACAGGTTCACACTTCTGACATCCGTAGGCTGGACAGAATTCAGGACAATGCCCAACTCCAAACCGAGGCATTTCAAGCTCAAATGATTGCCGCCCTTGCCGAATTGAGGGAACAACAAGCCACTTTTGATAGGCGTCTAATGGAATCGAAGCAATCGGATGCGGAGTCAAGCTCCAAGCGCAACCTACATCGCAAGTAGTGCTTGCCAAAATCTCAAATTTTGTTATAAGTTAGGACCTCGGCTAAAAGTTTTTAAATTTCTTAAACTTTGTAACCGGAGACCCTTATAGGGGTCAAATTTTCGTGATCATTGTATCAACTATTATATTAATATAAGTGGCACTATTATTACTACGTGGAGTATTTCATTCAATGCTTAAAAAGTTATGGAAAATCCAAATGCTTGTTTCATATTTTCAGTCTTACAAATAACTATCATTCTTCTATTTTGAGACTCGTGCTATCATCTGTTGTTGGGCTATAGCAATATAGTTCATGAGACACATACAGTTTCTATGCTATGGAATTCTTATCTTTATCTTTTCAACCTATAGTTGAAGGATGCCTCCACGTAGGAACCCAAGGCGAAACAACGGTGGGGAAGAACCTATACCACCACCACCTCCACCTCCTCAATTTGATGTTGTCATGTTCCAAGGATCAGTCACCGCAGTTGTAGCAGCTGCCATGTCACAGATCAATAACCCGAGTACTACTGGCTCGGGAACTGGCACACACCCATCCAACCATGGCGACAGTCATGGGCAATCCCGAGAATCCACCTATAAGGACTTTACTAATGCCAAACCCCGGATGTTTAATGGAACTGGTGGTGTGATGACTCTGAGGCAGTGGATCGAAAGGACAGAATCAGTCTTTGAAATATGCTCCTGTCCCGAGCACAGCAAAGTCAAGTTTGCAACCTTCACACTTACTGATAGGGCTTTAACTTGGTGGAATGGCCATGTTAAGGTACTTACCCTGATAGTGGCAAACTCCATAAGCTGGGAGAGCTTAAAAATCATGCTGATGAGAGAATACTGTCCACAAGGAGAGATTCAAAAACTCGAGCATGAACTCTGGACTCTTGGAATGATTGGTACCGACACAGCAACTTATACCAACAGATTATGCGACCTAGCAATCCTTTGCCCAGATATGATTGCTCCTGAGAGCAAAAAAATAGAGAGATATATTTGGGGACTGTTGCCCCAAATTCGATCAAGCGTGTTAGCTTCAAAACCTGACACTTTTGAAAGTGCCAAGGAACTGGTACAATCTCTTGTTGATTATGGAAGTCATTAGAACTCAACGGTTTCTACACCAGAACCCTAAAAAGGAAACAACAACAACAATAACAGGAAGAGAGTATGGAATAAAGGGAAGGGTGGGTCTTCCTAAGAATCCGCGAAGAAACAACAACTAGTTTCAGTGAATGCTGCTACTATACTTACTATCATTCCTAAAAATCCCTACCCAACAAAGCCTTATGGGGGTAACCTTCCAAAGTGCACCAAATGCACTTACCACCATCATGGACCTTGTCGGGAAATGCAGTGCTCCAACTGCAACAGAAAGGGACACACTGTCCGTTTCTGCAAGGATCCCGCAAAGCCGATCACTCAAGTTCCCAGTGCGGGTGTATACCAAACTTGCTACGGTTGTGGCGAGGTGGGCCATTACAAGAGAAACTTCCCAAAGGCAGAAAATACCAGCGGGGTGGGACGAGTTTTGGCTATAGGCCACGATGAAGTTGTAGCTGATCCGACTGTAGTTGCTGGTATGTTCCTTCTCGATAATTCATATGCATGCATATTATTCGATAGTGGAGCGGAGAGAAGCTTCGTGAGTCAAAACTTTATTCACTTACTTAAAATAAACCTAGCAAGTTAGAAAAATCTTTCACTGTAGAAATGGCAAATGGAAAAACGGAAAACACTAACTACATATACATGGACTGTACGTTAACTTTAGACGGTCATTCTTTCCCAATCAACCTCATGCCGGTCCAAATTAAAAGTTTCGACGTCATAGTCGGCATGGATTGGTTAAGTCTTCTTCGCACCAACATCATGTGCTTTGAGAAAGCAGTCCGTCTTAGTCTTCCTAACGATGAAACATTAGTGATTTACGGCGAAAAATCAAGTACAAACCTTCGCATCATTTCGTGCATCCAAGCTCGAAGGTGTTTGTGAAAGGATTATCATGCATTTCTTGCACACATCGTCAATACGAGTCAGGAAGTAAAGGATATTAAGAGCATTCCAATAGTACACGACTTTCCTGATATCTTCCCAGAAGAACTACCGGGATTACCACCACAACGCCAAGTCGAGTTCAGAATCGACTTAGTTCCAGGGGCTACCCCAGTAGCGAAATTGCCTTATCGCCTAGCACCAGCAGAGATGCAAGAACTTTCCAGTCAGCTTAACGAACTCCATCAAAAAGGATTCATCAGACCAAGTTTCTCACCTTGGGGAGCACCGGTCCTGTTTGTAAAGAAGAAAGACGGATCGTTCCACATGTGCATCGACTACAGAGAACTGAACAAACTTACTGTCAA
Organism: Lactuca serriola; assembly: GCF_051521515.1. NCBI lineage: Eukaryota > Viridiplantae > Streptophyta > Magnoliopsida > Asterales > Asteraceae > Lactuca > Lactuca serriola. The sequence goes on along the minus strand of NC_136416.1, from coordinate 169,967,689 downwards.
AAATCGTTATCCTCTACCCCGCATTGACGACCTATTTGATCAACTTCAAGGAGCAAACTACTTCTCAAAAATAGATCTACGATCCGGATATCACTAATTACGAGTGCTAGAGGAGGATATTCCCAAGACAGCCTTCCGAACTCATTATGGACACTATGAATTTGTAGTGATGTCGTTCGGATTAACCAACGCACCAGCAGTATTTATGGACCTAATGAATAGGGTGTGCCGTCCTTACTTAGATCAGTTCGTCATCGTCTTCATCGATAATATACTTATCTACTTCCGAAGTAAGGAAGAGCATAGTCAGCACCTACGAAAAGTCTTAGAAACATTGCGATCGGAGAAGCTCTATGCGAAGTTCTCTAAATGCGAATTTTGGATTCGAAAAGTCAAATTTTTGGGCCACGCTGTTAGCGAGAAAGGGATACACGTGGACCCCTCCAAAATTAAGGCCATTGAGAACTGGTCGGCACCAAAGACACCTACAGAGATTCGTCAATTTCTAGGTCTCGCTGGCTACTATCGCAGATTCATAAAGAACTTCTCTAGCATTGCGAAACCTCTTACTACATTAACCCAGAAAGGCGTGGCCTTTGACTGGGAAGCGAAACAAGAGAAGGCGTTCCAAACACTGAAACAGGCCTTGTGCACCGCACCGATACTATCCCTTCCCTAATGGATAGAAGATTTTGTAGTGTATTGCGATGCATCAAACCAAGGACTTGGTTGTGTCCTTATGCAGAGAGGGATGATTATTGCTTATGCCTCCCGACAACATAAGACACTGTTGGGTCAAAATATGGTTTATACTTTACTTTTCTGGGCAATTGTATTTTTGTGTAATAATTGTGGAGTTTTTGGTCTTGTTTACGGTTGAGTTTACGGCCGTAAACTCATTTACGGCCCATGTGTGTCCGGCCCATATCCAACATGTATAAATAGAGGTGTTAGGGTGAGGAGTAGAGATTAATGAATAGAAGAGAGTTTACAGCCAGAGAGAAGTTTTGTGTGTGTGAATCTTTTGTATCCGGATCTTCATTCTAATCAATTCATACATAAATTCATATTATTCTCCTTCTCCTTCTCTTCTATTTGATATGACATCATCTGTTTGATTGGGAATCCGCACCATCAAATGGATCTGATTGATACACAGGCTAATTAGGGACTTACAATTGGTATCAGAGTCAAGTTGTATCAGTCAATTTTCTCAGATTTGGGGCTTTATTTGATCTTATTTTCGAAATATTTTTGCGTTTTTGGATAGATCTCGCAAAAATAAGGGGGGTTTGTTCTTCGTGTTTTTCATAAAAAAAAGGTTTTTGATCGAGTTTTTGAGCTTCAAAGTCGAAAAATCGGTGTTTTTGGTCGGAGTTTGCGGCCGGCAACAAGGGTTTCGGAGGTTCACGGCCCGAAGTTCGCGGCCCGATCTTGCGGCTCGGAGTTTAAGGCGTCGGCTTGCAGTCCTCGGTGGTTTACGGCTCGCACGAGTTCAGACCTCGACCTCGCAGCTCGTCCTCGCTAGCAGCTTCCTCGCATTCGCACTTAAGAAACTGAAACGGATATTAGGCGTGCTGGGATTCGAACACAGGTCTCTTGCTTAATAAACCCACGCTCCTTCCAACTCCTCTAGGTTACTAGATGTAATGCTACTTCCGAATTTAATTCATAAACCATCCCTATCGATTCCAACTTTCACTTTTTAACACTTTTAACCCAAAAAATTAAATTTCCTTTACTTTTAAATTCTTTTTTCATAAAAAAAAAATATATTAATTAATTAATTAATTAATAATAATTAAAAAAATAGCTTTTTTTTAAATTTTTGATTTTAAATTTTGACTTTGACTTCCAAGTTTGACCTTTGATTTTAAACTTTGACTTTTTCGTTTAACTTTTAAAATTTCAAATTTAAGTTTTCAGTTTGACTTTTAAGTTTGACTTTTGAGTTTAATTTTTTAAATTTGACTTTGAAGGTTGACTTTAAAAAAAAAAAGACATTTTAAATTTGACGTTTAATTTTTATCTTAGCTTCTAGTTGTGCTTTTTAATTGATTTTAAGGTCTACGAGAGAGTTGAAAACATGAAAGATAGTCGTCAGGATATCTTAAGACAGAATTTCAACATGTTCGATTATATCCCTGGAGAAACCCTGGAAGCTCAGTTGCAGCGATTTACTATACTTATTACCGAGATGAATATAGCTGGAATCTTCTTGACTAAGTCCGACATAAACAAAAAGCTGCTAAATTCACTTCCGAAATCGTGGGATATGAACGTGGCCATCATCAAGAAGACAAAAGATCTCAATCATCTTAGTCTTGGTGATGTTATTCAAGAAATTGATGCTTTGAAGTGTAGAGAAACAATGAGTTCTGAAAACATTCCAGTCACTGAAGTTACATGTACTCCAGCTTGTGAAGCCACGATTAAATTTCTTCGGGGACAAATTGATATATTTAAAAGAGAAGTTGAAGACCTGAGATATGAAGGATATCAACTCAGGAAAGGACAGAAACCCCTGAAGGCTGAATTAGAAGCTAAAACCAAGGACTTTAGGAAACTTCAGGAAGAGTATAGCAGCAAATATGAAAATTATGATTATGTTAAGAGACAACTTGCTGCTGTAACTGAAGAACTTGACGCTTTAAAAATTAAGTGTGGAAAAACTGATGTCAGTTTCAAAAATTATACTGCGTCAAGTCAGACAGTCGAGTCCTTATATGAAACCCAGTTAAAATTCAAAGAAAATCAAAACAAGGGTCTAGGGTATGATAGTGTACCTCCTCCTTATAATCATAACTACACATCCATCCCTATGACACAGGACGAAACTGACAGGGAGCCACATCTTCAATATAGAAAACGAGTTGGATTTGTGTTAGGAGGAGTTATTAATATTGAAGATTCTAATGTTGTTACTTCTTGTGCAGGCAAAGTAACAGAGGATGAGAACAAGGAGAGTTCTTCTGAAAAAACAAACGACCCCTTGAACTTTGAATCTGTTGCTTCTAATCAACCTCCCGTTGGTAAATATAGGCCACCATTTCAAGCTAAACAGAGTGCCTGTTGCAACTGTGCGTGTGGGACAAGTAAGAGACAAGGCAAGGATATGCCACCAGGGGCAGGAAGAGACAACTCCCCAGTGAAGAAAAAGACATGTTTTCACTGTGGAACACTTGGACACATTGCCAAAAATTGTCCTAATCGCGCGTATGTTCCTTACTACGCACAAGGATGGAAAAACGTGCCAAGTGGGAGATACTTCAAAAGAAACCCTTCCAGGTCACATTCAGATAATGGTGACTGGAACGCGCACAAGGCCAAGAATCAAACCCAAAAGGCAAAGAATCTGAATCCCAAGGGCAAGAAGGGAATGCAGACCCAGAAGTCTAGTTCAAGAGATGATCCTATGAAACCAAGACCGGTTAGGTCAAAGTCATCTAGGCAGACGGCTTCAAGTTCGAAATCAAGTGCCGAGGCACCCATCGGATCGAAAAAGAAATGGGTTAAACCCAACTACAAATGGGTTCCAAAGGCTCAATCTCCCAAATCAACTAACGACTCTAATGTTTCTACATTTTCTGTTTGTGATAAGCAGGATATGTCATGGGAGAAAGTTTTGTGTGTTGATGACAAAGTCGACCCAGTTTCAAAAAGGACTGGGTTCCAAAGACCAACTAATCCCGCTCTGTGCTGGAGCAGCTATGGAGGCATATCATCAGACTTCGGTTTGTTGGTAGTGGCTGCTCCTGTCATATGATTGGGGACATCTCTCAACTGTACAACACTCAGAACATTGTTTAGGAGAATATGTCCTCTGCGGGAAGGGAAGAAAAGAAGTGATCACTCATGGGGTTAGTGCTTAATGACATGAAGAATTTTCGGATCTGTTCTGAGATTATGCGTGCTGTTCTCAGACCTTCTGAATGAAGATTCAATCGGTGACTTACGGTTTGCGGTTTCTTCTCTAATACTCCTAAGTTTTTTCTTAACATGATTCGCTTTAAAGACTAATTTTTGTTTTAGGATAGTTTAAATTTGCGCATTTACTTTCGTTTCTCTCCTATGCACAAATTTAGGGGGAGAAATAAAAACAAAACAAAAATTAGAAAATTTAAAAAAAAAATCCAAAAAGATTAGAAAATCACAAAATCAAAAGAAATTAAAAAAATTGTTGGTTATGAAATGTGCTGCTTGAGGGAGATGTTCTGGGAAGTGATATTATCAACTGATAACAGGCAACCTGAGTCTGCGTAACGTACCCGAAGTTGAAGGGTCTATGCTCTGACTTGATATGTTGGTAAGCACGAAAATTTTTAAATGGACTTGACTAGGGAGGGTTGAACTTAGGAAATTTATAAACTTGACAAATCTTGACCTAGTTAGATACGTTCAGCCTGACAATACGACGCTCGGATAGGTTGAGCAGGGAGATATATATGGGAATCTACTCATCACATTAATTGAACCCGTACTTGGAACCGTGGCTTAACTTTTCCTCGATGTGCGGATTATGTCCTTAATTCCGGTTGGATGGGGCGACTTGTAAATTCTGATAAATTAGGTCTGTAGAATATAATTTTCTTTCTTTCCGTCTGTTAGTCATATGTTGTCTCCTTTGCGTGACTTCCAATCCGACCTGGTACACAACATATGCAACTCTATTTCTCTGCAGGATATATATATATATACATATATATATATATATATATATATATATATATATATATATATATATGTGAAATATATGTGTGAAATACTTCTCATCTGTTAGCCATATGCTGTCTCCTTTGCGCGACTTCTAATCCGACCTGGTACACAGCATATGCAACCTTCTTCCTCTCAACCCCTCTGAAGTAGTTTGCAATAGAATTCTGAATCTCTTCTCTCTCTGAATGGTTGTCTGCTCACCCGGTGTAAGAGTACTCTGGAAGTTCTTGATGGCTGGGGCATATCAAGAAGCGAGAAACACGTTCTAGTACACTTAAAATTGAACACATACAGATTGTCTGTAGATCTCGCTGCTCAATTTAGGTGGACAACAATATCCCTGGTCGTCGTCAGCTGAATGGACCTTAAGATATAGTATCTAAGAAATTAGGATCAGATATAAATTTTATGTTTTTAAGTTCACCTTGTCTTGTAACAAATAGTATGTCCTAAATTTGTCATAATTTTTCGTGTTTAAGTGGACAACAATACCGAAGATCGACCAGACAAAAATGTGAACACGAAAGGTACCGACAAGTGGATAAAGGTTGTCTAAAAACTTTGATCCCAAATCTCTCTTAAAGTTAGATATCATTTTTATTTTTGTTAAATTTGTCATAGTTTCTTCTAATTTAAATATTAGGGGAGAATTAAAAATAAAAAATAAAATAAATAAAATAAATAAAATAAAAAAATTAAAAAAATTAAAAAAATCAGAAAAATTAAAAAAAATAAAAGAAAAATCAGAAAAAATAAAAATCCAAAAATAGTGTTATTTTTGTTTTATTTCTTGTTCAGAAAAATCAAAAATCCAAAATTATTTTTGTTTATATTTTAATTTGTGTGCTAAGTTTTCTTTTAGTTTTGTTTTTGTCTTAAATAGTGATTTCAGGTATAGATAAGACTCATGGAGTTTGTGTTGAAGATTTCTGAGCTAAAGGCTTCGTCCGTGAGCATCGAAGAATTCGCATTTGAAGGAGCAAGAAATGAAGATTATTCTTTCAACATTCAATCCTTCAACCCCAGAAGGAAGGTGAAGCTGCAATTGAAGATTATGTGACGGATTGCATTGAAGCCTCCTCAATCGGTTTGCTGCTATTGTTGTACCTGCTGAAGTGATCTAGAAGATTTGTTCTCTCTGATGTTCTCTCTGAAGATTCTCAAGCTGAATGCGCCATCTTTCAAAAATTAGTATGTCAAGCCTCCTCACCCAACGTGCGTTCAATGCTAAATTCTGAAGAAAACCTCAAGTGCTCAAGATGAAGTCATTCATTGAAGATTCATATGTTCATCCTGATGCTGTGAAGAAATTGAAGATAAATGCTGAAGCCAACCTCTCATTAAAGATTGACAAGAAGAGCCAGCTACCTTTTAGGGGGAGCTTGTTGGGTCATTAAGAAAAGAAAGCTATAAACCAAGGGGGAGATTGTTGGGTCAAAATATGGTTTATACTTTACTTTTCTGGGCAATTGTATTTTTGTGAAATAAATGTGGAGTTTTTGGTCTTGTTTACGGCTGAGTTTACGGCCGTAAACACCTTACAGCCGTAAACTCATTTACGGCCCATGTGTGTCCGGCCCATATCCAACATGTATAAATAGAGGTGTTAGGGTGAGGAGTAGAGATTAATGAATAGAAGAGTGTTTACAGCCAGAGAGAAGTTTTGTGTGTGTGAATCTTTTGTATCCGGATCTTCATTCTAATCAATTCATACATAAATTCATATTATTCTCCTTCTCCTTCTCTTCTATTTGATCTGACATCATCCGTTTGATTAGGAATCCGCACCATCAAACGAATCTGATTGATACACAGGCTAATTAGGGACTTACAGACACACGAAGTGAACTATACGACCCATGATCTTGAGTTAGGAGCAGTGGTATTTGCTCTGAAGATCTGGAGACACTACTTGTACGGAACAAAGAGTACTATTTTCACCGATCACAAGAGCCTTCAACAGATCTTTGATCAGAAGGAGCTCAACATGCGACAACGAAGATGGGTCGAGTTACTTAATGACTACGAATATGAAATTCGTTATCATCCTGGCAAGGCCAATGTGGTAGTTGACGCCCTCAGTCGAAAAGAATACACTGGTCGGAGAGTCAAATCCCTGACTATGACTATCCATTCCCACTTATCCACCCAAATTAAGGAGGCTCAACTGGAAGCTTTGCAACCTGAAAATGTAGCGGGTGAATCCCTGAGAGGAATGGAGAAGAATCTAGAAATCAAGGGTGGCAGAGCGTATTATCTCATGGATCGAATCTGGACACCGAAACATGGTGGTTTCAGAGACGTAGTCATGACCGAAGCACACAACACAAGATATTCCATTCACCCAGGTTCAAATAAAATGTATCTGAATTTTAAGAAACTGTACTGGTGGCCTAACATGAAAGCAGAAATTGCTACCTTCATAAGTAAATGTGTAATAACTCACAAAAAAATATATATATATATATATATATATATAATATATATAATCTGATTATATCAATCTAAAAGAAAGGGGATTAGTTCACAATTAATGGGTTAATTATATACAAATTATGAGGCTTAATGATCAAAACCGTCACCTTGATTAGGCTAGTTAAATACGAGCAAATGAAAGGGTTTCGCCGGTTATAGACTTAGGCATTATATAAAGCTTGAGAAATCAAGTGAAAACCCACTGGAATTGTGAAAAGAGACGAAGAATCAAGGGAGAAATCGGGTGTGGAGGTTGTTGAAGATTTTCAGAGTTTTCTAGGAATTAAGGTATGTATATTCGATTTAAGCGTGATTAAGTTGCTTGATTAGGTTTGTCTGATTCGATTATGTCTTTTGGTTCCATACCACGTTTTGTTTCGGGCCACTAGTGATGCAGCTGACAAAAAAATTGAAATGTTAATTCTTGAAAATAAAAAAATAAATATTGCTTACCTGTATGATTACCGAAAATTGCTTATGGGTATATTTTCGTATGATGTGGGGACGATTAGAAGTGTTTTTTACATATTTATTTGTCATTATATTGAGTTAAGTCAAAGCTTCAGTTTCCTTTAAAAATGGCAGCTGAGAAATAAGTTACGGGTAAAGAAGAGAATATGTCGGACTATTCGTTATTGAATGGTTGGACATAATACTTTATTTAAAAAAATAATATAATGCAAGTACAAAGGGTAACTAGTCAAAGTCTTGTGGCAAGTTCACCGTATGATTTACCTTTTTGAAACTACATTTTACATATTCGACCTCTTTGGTTTTTATGACTTGCTGGTTTCTTTTTATAAGATACGAATTTAACAACTTCTTTGGTTTTAGTCCATACAATTTTTACATTTTGCTATGGATCTTTTCATTATGAAACATACAGTCGTTTTTTTTAAACACCTTATAAATATTAGAGGTACCATTGTAGGCTGAAATACATTATTTAATTGATTATTTTATTGATTTTCTTTTATTAATGCTAAAGGTGAAACTTTGTCATTTAATTATATTGGTATAATTAAAAAGGATAAATATATTTTTCAAAAGGTTACTATGAATGTCACGATTAACGTCATTAAGTATTAACCACTATGTTGGCCGAATGAAACACGAGGATATCGGAACCAAAATGACCGCATAGAGTGTTATGTAGAAGGGAGCCTTAGAAATATGTTGGTTAAATGTAGGGAGCGTGCAGCGTGACAAGCTTTGGTTAAGACCTAAAGCCAACAAGGTGAGTTTCGTGTGAATTTTGTGGTTGTTTGCATGAAAAGTTGATTCTAAATTATTTGTATTTATATGTTACTGTTGTTATTGCTATGAATATTTGTGTGAAATTTTGTGAATTATTTCATATAAAAGGGTGAAAGTGGTGGGTGACATATAGGGAACAGGTGTATTTACACGGTCTTATTATTAGTCATCGTACGGGGTGTTAGTACGCGGCGGAGAGCTTCGCTCTGTTTATCTATCCGTAAGCATATTTGTTGTGCCCGGCGGTGGGACTCGTTCCCTGGAAGTGACAGTAGTTCCCTAATGTGTCACCAAGGGTGGAAAGAAATGAAAAGATTTATATTGATAAATTGTTGCATTATTTTATTTTATTGACATCAATATGCATGAAAACCACGAACTCACTAGGCCCTAGGCTTACCCATTAGAATTTTTAAATGCACGCAACCCAGGAAATAACGTAGCAAGTGGCAGCGGGAATGGAAAGGATAAAGTTCAGACTTGAAGAAGGCGACAAGTTTTGAGGAAGAAGTAGCGCACCAAGTGTTTAATTAAATTTCTATTTGCTTCCGCTATTATTATTATTAATAATAATTACGTTAGTATTTAAATCTTGAATTTTGGAAGTTTTGGGACTATGTTAAGTTATTTTGGTATTTGAAATTTGGGGCGTTACAAATTGGTATCAGAGCGTGGTTTAAGCAGATTAGTCGTTGTTTAAACGCCTAAGCTTAAACGGGAGGAGCGGTACATCGCCTAATTTGGAATGCGTCTCGTTTGTAGGTACGATGGATCATTGAAAGGCAATCGTCGATGGTGGGGTGTCAGTTGAGGGTACTAGTGGGTTACTTCCCCACGAGAAGTTGAAGGCCGAGTTAGAGCTCTCTGACTCGGAAGGCAATCTGGAACCAACGACCCCACTCAGCCTCTCTGAACGAGATGAAGAAGACGAGGATGTTTAATCCGAGGTGGAGCCCGAAGAAGATCCTGAGGAGGAGCCCGAAGAAGACCCCGAGGAGGAATCCGAGGGAAATCACGTGGAGTACCATGCGGAGCAAAGATACGAAACGTTCCATATGCCTTATGTGGAGTACACGCCAACTAGTCCTGGTACCCACTAGGAGCGACTTTATAAAGATGAAATGCCACAGGCACAACTCGAGATTCACAGTTTGAAAAGAAAGATTGAAGAGATAGATGAACATAGGTCAAGGCTCGTACAGGAGAACCAAATAAGGGTTGATGCTGCTATGAAAAGTAAACGCAAGATACGAAGGTTGGAACAGGAGGTGTCAGAGCTAAGGAAACCGACTATCACTAAGTTGTGGGAAGGGTTTGTGGCTTGGGCAAAAAAAGCCAAGGCCACGACTTACGGGTTCCTAGATAAGGTGGTTGGAAGAGAACCACCTCAGGCCGAGGTGTTGGTCATTCAAAGTGGTCCCGGAGATCGAAAAGCTAAAAAGATAAGGAAGTACTTGAAGGAGGGAAAGAGAATATTGAAATATGATGACATCGTTTTTAAAAATTAGAAAGTAGGAGTGCAATGATTTGTCTTTTTTTTTATTATTTCTCTTGGTTGTTGGCTTGAGTGACTTGATGTGAACAAGACGTATGCCTATTTTTGAAGTTTTAATAATTTGGAATAAAATTTATGTTTGTTATACTTATTGTGTTATAAACATAAATATGTAGTTGATATGTCTTCACGAAGGTCTGGGAGGTTCACTAGGGTCACTCCGGAGGAAGAGCGCATCCCAATTGGAGCTTATGTTAGAGCACCAGGAGATGTTCCAGAAACCCCACTGAACCCGAACGCTAGTCGTGGACGGGGCCAAGGAAGAGGTAGGGGTAGAGGAAGAGGCCGAGGTGCTGTTACAGCACCGATACCTGTACAATCGGCCCATGGTAGCTCTGGATCCCACTGCGGTCGAGGTCGAGGTCGTGGAAGGGGTCGTGCGGCAAACACGATCACTAGAGAGGAGTTGGTTGATGAGATTGCTCGAGCAATTCGAGACACCTTACCAGATGTAATTGCTTGGGCACGAGAAGCAATAATGGGTGAGTATGAAGGTAACTTGGGTGGAGGTGAAGAGGACTACGATTACAGTACACCAAATATGAGTCGTGAACCAAGTATTGCACAACCCACAAGGCATCATGGCAACCACGATCGGCGGGGTTGTAGTTACAAGACGTTCATGAACTGCAAGCCACCCATTTTTAACGGAGAGATTGATCCTGTTTTGTCATCAACATGGATCATGGAGATTGAGGGAACATTCGATACTAGCAAGTGTGTGGATGAGGACAAGGTGATTTATGCTGCGACAATGCTAAAAGGGGAGGCAATACATTGGTGGGGCATGGTGAAGGAGGTTAGGGGGCGTGAGGCAGCCAAGAATATGTCATGGGATGAGTTCCTAACAATTTTTAAAGAAAAGTTTTGCCCTCGTACAGCGGTTAAACAGTTGGAGGAAGAATTTTTAAGGTTGGAGCAGGGGAATATGACTGTGAGGGAGTACACCACAAAGTTCACGGAGAAGGCTAGGTTTGCCGAATTTTACGTATCTACGGAAGAAAGAAGGGTGGAACGCTATATTTGGGGATTGAGAACAGCTATCCGTGAATTTGTGCAAATTCAGAAACCGGGTACTTTCCAGTCTGTTGTTGATGCTGCAGAAGGTCGCGAACGTGAGAAGAATCGTCAAGGTGAAGACAGGGCTTTGGGGAAAAGAAAATGGGAGGGTACAAATAATGATTCGAAGAAAGGCAAGACTTCAGGGCAAGAACGTAAGGTTGATCAAAGCTCTGGAGTAAAGCAATGTCCGAAATGTAACCGTTATCATAAGGGGGAGTGTAACATGAATCAGAAAGTTTGCTACAAGTGTGGTAAGCCAGGGCACATAGCCACAGAATGTAAGATAGGAAGGGTATGTTACGAGTGTGGTTCCCCTAACTACATTAAGTCGGAATGTCCCCAGGGTAAAGGTAACAACAATCAAGGCAGGATAACAGACAATCGGTCGATGGATAAAAAGGTTGACACTGGTAGACCAAAAGCTAGAGCTTTTCGCATGACGGCTCAGGAGGCTCAGGAGACCCCGGATGTGGTGACAGGTACTTTCCTAGTAAACTCAATTCATGCTAGGGTGTTATTTCATTCTGGTGCAAATAGATCTTTTGTGTCTTCTACTTTTTGCAAAAACCTGGGTAGAAATGCAAAGACTCTAGAACATGCCTTAGAAATTGAAACTGCTGACGATCATTGGGTAGTAGTAAGAGAGGAATATGATGATTGCTCTATCGAAATCGAAGGTAGTGTGCTACCATTAAAACTATTACCTATAGCCCTAGGTGATTTTGATATTGTTATAGGGATGGATTGGTTGTCGAAAAACCAAGCGATTATAGATTGTGAAAATAGGATTGTTCAAGTTTGGGTGCCAGAAAAAGGAATGATAAAAATTTACGGTGATCGGCGAATTAAGGACTCTATTTTGATATCAGTGACTAAGGCAACTCGTTATCTAAAGAAAGGGTGTCAAAGTTATTGGGCATATGTTCTCGATTCCAAGAAGGACAAGCCTGGAATAACACATATACCAGTTGTACGCGAGTTCCAAGATGTGTTCCCTGATGACCTAACTATCTTGCCACCGGATAGGCAAGTGGAGTTTCGAATCGATCTTACCCCAGGAGTAGCACCGATAGCTCGTGCGCCCTATCGGTTAGAACCAACCGAAATGAAGGAGTTGATGACTCAGTTGCAAGATTTGTTCGACAAGGGTTTTATTCGGCCCAGTACCTCACCGTGGGGTGCACCAGTACTATTCGTCAAGAAGAAGGATGGGACAATGCGAATGTACATTGACTATAGGGAGTTAAACAAGGTGACTATAAAGAACCAGTATCCATTACCGAGAATCGATGACCTATTCGATCAACTCCAGGGGGCAAGTTACTTCTCAAAGATCGATTTACGGTCGGGGTATCACCAGCTGAAAGTCAGAGAAGAAGATGTGTCGAAGACAGCCTTTCGAACTAGGTATGGTCATTACGAGTTTTTAGTAATGCCATTTGGTTTGACCAATGCACCAGCTGCATTCATGGATCTGATGAACCAGGTGTGCAAGCCATACCTAGACAAGTTTGTAATCGTCTTTATCGATGACATATTGATATACTCTAAAAGTAAGGCAGACCATGAGCAACATCTGCGGCTAACACTTAGTTTATTGAGGAAAGAAAAATTATTTGCCAAATTTTCGAAGTGCGAGTTTTGGCTTCGGGAAGTCCAGTTTTTGGGACATGTTGTAAACGAACAAGGTATCAAGGTGGACCCAGCAAAGATTGAGGCGATTGAAAAGTGGGAACCACCAAGGACCCCTTTAGAAGTTCGAAGTTTTCTTGGGTTGGCAGGATACTATAGACGGTTTATACAAGACTTCTCGCGCATAGCTGCACCGCTAACTACCCTGACAAGGAAAAATGTGAAGTTCGAATGGAAGCCAGAGCAAGATAATGCCTTTAACGTCTTAAAGGAAAAGCTTAGCAGTGCACCAGTATTATCTTTACCAGAAGGCAATGATGGCTTTGTTGTTTATAGTGATGCATCCAAGTTAGGTTTGGGGTGTGTTTTGATGCAAAACGGTAAGGTGATTGCTTATGCCTCACGACAATTAAAGGTTCACGAGCGTAAATACCCAACACATGATATGGAGTTGGCTGCAGTAGTGTTCGCTTTAAAGATTTGGAGACACTATTTGTATGGGACAAGGTGTCAGATCTTCACTGATCACAAGAGTTTGAAATACTTGTTCGATCAGAAAGATGTGAACATGAGACAGCAACGGTGGATGGAACTATTAAAAGATTACAACTGTGAGATATTATATCATCCGGGGAAGGCAAATGTGGTAGCTGATGCACTAAGTCGTAAGGAAAGAAGAGAACCACCTAAGATTCGAATGATGAAGATTAGCATAACCACCAGCTTACTAGATGATTTGAGAAAGAATCAAGAGGAGGCCTCGAAGGAAGAGAAATGGAAAAGTGAAAGGGTGGCGGGAGTAATACAATCATTGGAAAAGGATAGTCGTGGCTTGAAGTGTTTCCAAGGAAGGGTTTGGGTACCACGAGTGGGTGAAGTGCGTAACTTACTTCTCAAGGAAGCACACATGTCAAAGTATTCAATCCATCCGGGAACAAACAAGATGTATCAAGACTTACGAAAATCTTACCGGTGGCCTGGTATGAAAAAGGATATAGCCTATTTTGTTGAAAGGTGTTTGACGTGCTTGAAGGTGAAGGCTGAACACCAAAGGCCATACGGTCAGTTACAGTCAATGGAGATTCCAGTGTGGAAATGGGATCACATCACAATGGACTTTGTGACTAAGTTACCAAGGACACCAAAAGGTTATGACGCGATTTGGGTAGTTGTGGATAGATTAACCAAATCGGCGCACTTCCTTCCGATTAAGGAGACGTACCCGTTAGAAAGGCTAGCTAAATTATACGTTCACGAGATAGTGAAACTGCATGGAGTTCCATTATCTATTATTTCGGATCGGGATAGTCGTTTTACGTCGACATTTTGTGGTAGCTTCCAACGAGAAATGGGTACTCGAGTAAAATTGAGCACGGCATACCACCCGCAAACAGATGGGCAAAGTGAACGGACAATACAGACCTTGGAAGACATGTTAAGGTCTTGTGTTATTGATTTTGGAGGGTCGTGGGAAACTCATTTGCCGTTAATAGAGTTTGCCTACAATAATAGCTATCATGCAAGTATAAAAGTCGCACCATATGAGGCTCTATATGGCAGGAAATGTAGAACTCCATTATGTTGGAATGAGGTGGGGGAGAAACAGGTGGCTGGACCTGAACTTGTTCAGCAAACTACCGACAAAATCCAGGTGATTAGGGATAACATTAAGGTTGCTCAGGATCGGCAGAAAAGTTATGCAGATAAGCGGAGAAAGCCAATAATGTTTCAGATCGGTGATAAAGTTATGTTAAAGGTGTCCCCATGGAAGGGCGTTGTTCGTTTTGGTAGGCGGGGGAAGTTAAGTCCTCGCTACGTTGGACCCTTTATAATTAAGGAACAAGTTGGAGAGGTGGCCTATCGATTGGAGCTACCAAGGGAAATGCAGGGCATTCATAGCACATTCCATGTCTCTAATCTAAAGAAGTGTCTAGCGGATACCGCCATGGAAGTGCCACTTCAAGAAATTAAGGTTGATGAGAAGCTACGATATACAGAAGAACCCGTTGCGATTATAGATCGAAAGGTCAGAAAGTTAAGGAATGTGGAGATACCACTGGTGAAAGTTCAGTGGAAGTATCATAAAGGTTCGGATGCAACATGGGAGACCGAGCGAGATATGAAGGCTAAATACCCTCATTTATTTGATTAATTTAAATTCCGAGGACGGAATTTTTCTAAGGGGGGAAGTTTGTAATAACTCACAAAAAAATATATATGTAATATATATAATCTGATTATATCAATCTAAAAGAAAGGGGATTAGTTCACAATTAATGGGTTAATTATATACAAATTATGAGGCTTAATGATGAAAACCGTCACCTTGATTAGGCTAGTTAAATACGAGCAAATGAAAGGGTTTCACCGGTTATAGACTTAGGCATTATATAAAGCTTGAGAAATCAAGTGAAAACCCACTGGAATTGTGAAAAGAGACGAAGAATCAAGGGAGAAATCGGGTGTGGAGGTTGTTGAAGATTTTTAGAGTTTTCTAGGAATTAAGGTATGTATATTCGATTTAAGCGTGATTAAGTTGCTTGATTAGGTTTGTCTGATTCGATTATGTCTTTTGGTTCCATACCACGTTTTGTTTCGGGCCACTAGTGATGCAACTGATAAAAAAATTGAAATGTTAATTCTTGAAAATAAAAAATAAATATTGCTTACCTGTATGATTACTGAAAATTGCTTATGGGTATATTTTCGTATGATGTGGGGACGATTAGAAGTGATTTTTACATATTTATTTGTCATTATATTGAGTTAAGTCAAAGCTTCAGTTTCCTTTAAAAATGGCAGCTGAGAAATAAGTTACGGGTAAAGAAGAGAATATGTCGGACTATTCGTTATTGAATGGTTGGACATAATACTTTATTTAAAAAAATAATATAATGCAAGTACAAAGGGTAACTAGTCAAAGTCTTGTGGCAAGTTCACCGTATGATTTACCTTTTTGAAACTACATTTTACATATTCGACCTCTTTGGTTTTTATGACTTGATGGTTTCTTTTTATAAGATACGAATTTAACAACTTCTTTGGTTTTAGTCCATACAATTTTTACATTTTGCTATGGATCTTTTCATTATGAAACATACAGCCGTTTTTTTTAAACACCTTATAAATATTAGAGGTAACATTGTAGGCTGAAATACATTATTTAATTGATTATTTCATTGATTTTCTTTTATTAATGCTAAAGGTGAAACTTTGTCATTTAATTATATTGGTATAATTAAAAAGGATAAATATATTTTTCAAAAGGTTACTATGAATGTCACGATTAACGTCGTTAAGTATTAACCACTATGTTGGCCGAATGAAACACGAGGATATCGGAACCAAAATGACCGCATAGAGTGTTATGTAGAAGGGAGCCTTAGAAATATGTTGGTTAAATGTAGGGAGCGTGCAGCGTGACAAGCTTTGGTTAAGACCTAAAGCCAACAAGGTGAGTTTCGTGTGAATTTTGTGGTTGTTTGCATGAAAAGTTGATTCTAAATTATTTGTATTTATATGTTACTGTTGTTATTGCTATGAATATTTGTGTGAAATTTTGTGAATTATTTCATATAAAATGGTGAAAGTGGTGGGTGACATATAGGGAACAGGTGTATTTACACGGTCTTATTATTAGTCGTCGTACGGGGTGTTAGTACGCGGCGGAGAGCTTACGCTCTGTTTATCTAGCCGTAAGCATATTTGTTGTGCCCGACGGTGGGACTCGTTCCCTGGAAGTGACAGTAGTTCCCTAATGTGTCACCAAGGGTGGAAAGAAATGAAAAGATTTATATTGATAAATTGTTGCATTATTTTATTTTATTGACGTCAATATGCATGAAAACCACGAACTCACTAGGCCCTAGGCTTACCCATTAGAATTTTTAAATGCACGCAACCCAGGAAATAACGTAGCAAGTGGCAGCGGGAATGGAAAGGATAAAGTTCAGACTTGAAAAATGCGACAAGTTTTGAGGAAGACGTAGCGCACCAAGTGTTTAATTAAATTTCTATTTGCTTCCGCTATTATTATTATTAATAATAATTATGTTAGTATTTAAATCTTGAATTAATAATAATTACGTTAGAGTGAAAGATTTGCATAAATAAGCATCGATGGAGCAGCTTCAACTAAGGTTTTGTTGCGTCTTTCAACTACACTATTTCTTGGAGGGGTATAGGGAGTTGAGAAAATGTGGTAATACCTTTCTTAGATAGGAAGTTCTCAATGGTGACATTGGTAAACTCCGAGCCATCATCACTTCGGATTCGACGAATAGGCAGTTTCACTAGAACTTCATTACCCTTAATGTAGGTAATAAGTTTCGTGGTGGTTTCTGACTTGAGCATGAGGAAGAAAACCCTGGTGAACCTTGTAAAATCATCCACAATCACAAGAATGTATTTCTTATGATGTAGACTCTCTACAGTGGAGGGTCCACAAAGATCAATATGAAGCAGTTGTAACGGTTCCGAGATTGAGTTTTCGATGATGAAAGGACGACCTTTCTTCTATTTCTTCCCACACTCACAGGAAACACATAGATGATTGTTTTCGAACTTGAAGAGAGGCAAAACTCTTACCATTTCACCAGAAACAAGATCATTCAAATACCGAAAGTTAAGATGAGCAAACCTTCGATGCCATAACCAACTGACATTAGGAACTACCTTTGAGAGAAGATAGAGTTATGTCTTGCCAACGATCATGTTGATGTCAAGTGGATACATGTTCTTGTTGTGTAACATCCGGATTTTCAGGTACATTATTTATTCATTCATTTTTGGAGATTTTGGGAGGGACTCGGCGAGTTGATGCTTAGACTCGCCGAGTAGTGACGCGATTTTCCATCCGAGTTAATGACCGGACTCGGCGAGTCGACAGCATGGACTCGGCGAGTCTATGCTGTTTAATGAAACCCTAATTTCCGGGGTTTAAGACCTATTTAAAGGCCCTTATGGCCTTCATTTGCAACTACCAATTAATAAAGAGAGACCCCAGAGTGTGTGAGCGTTTTGAGAGAGAAAGGAAGCCATTTTTGATCCTTGTGTGGGTGATTTTGCAAGAAGAAGGTGACCAAGGCAAGAGGAAACTGAAGAGGGTGCTAATCTATGGATTTCAGAGCTTAGGGACTTCATCTTGAGGTATATATTCGATCCCCTTTCAGTTTTGGTGTAAGTTTTGAGAGTTAGGGTTTCTAGCCCCTTTTTGAGTAAAATTTGTGAAGCAATTTGTCCCTTCTTGTGTTGAGGCTTCGAATCTAGATCCAAAGAGGTCCAGAGACCTTAACTTCTTGATCTTTATGGGTGTCATGGAGACTTATGAGCTTAGGGTGGCATATTGAGGCCATTTCTTCAAATAGAGCCATTGGGTCGTTGCATGGGCATCAAGATCCAAACTTTATGTGTTTATATTGCTTAAGTAGGCCAGATCTATGAGTTAGAGGAACGGATTTGACCTCAGGAGCTCATTTGAGCTCGAGCATGGCATGAACTCGCCGAGTACCAAGAGCAGACTCAGCGAGTAGGGTTAGGGTTTCCCCATAGTTCACTCAGTGAGTGCTTGCCGAGTTGGGAGAATGACTCAGTGAGTCAGAAGGAATTAGAGGACTGTAGTTCAAGGCGGAACTCGTTGAGTTCATAAAGGGACTCGGCGAGTTGAGTCGGGGTGGCCCCGTGACTCATGCCAGGTGGGACCCATCGAGCAGGGGAAAGACTCGACGTGTCATGCGGGACTAGAGGGATAGTGGACACGCGTAGACTCGCCGAGTCACCTAAGTGCACTCGGCGAGTCGGGTCAGAGTCTGACCGTTGACTTTGTTGAATTTGAGGATTGGTCAACAATGGCATCTTTGTCTCAAGAGAGGGTTGAGTCTAGTCTCTAGAGTTATATTTATGAGAGTATTTTACTTTATGTGATTAGGCGGAGGCTAGACAATATTGCTATAGAGTCAGAGATTTACGGAGACATCTGAGGTGAATCATCTCATTATACTTTACCTTGAGTGGTAAATAGGGTTATGTGACAGAGTATCTTGTATGATATGATTGTGATGTGTTGCACTGCATTATTTCTATGTGATTTGTGTTGTGTGTCTTCCAGAGTTCATAGAGTTAGGACCAGAGGGTCCACATAGTTAGGACCAGTAGGCCCACAGAGTTATAGCCTCGAGTGGCTAACATGTGTTATATGTGGTATTTTGGGGAACTCACTAAGGTTTATGCTTACAGTGTTATGTGTTATGTGTTTCAGGTACCAGTGATGACCGCGGGAATGCGTCGACATGATTAGTACACACGCATGGGATTTATGTAATTTGATCTTGGGAAATGTTTTTGTGAAACAAAGATATGATACAATGAGATTTGTTAATAAATGTGTCTGGAAAATGTGTTTTGAAAAATTAAAAATTGTTTTAATTTTTACGGTGTTACATGTTGGTATCAGATCCTTGGTTTGAGGGATTCGGATGCCTCTTCGGGCATGTCTGAACTCAAACTAAGGATTTGAGAAAAGTTTTATTAACAAAACAATTTTTAAAGAGTAAAAAAAAGGAGTTTTGAGACAAACAGAGCGGAGCCGTGTGTACGATCAGCCAGCGCCTGAACGGTGATTTCCCAAAATACCCTCGTAATAAGTGTTACGAGATATATATTATGTTATGTTATAGGATGAGCTATATTATGCATGCTAGAGTAGACTATGTATTCTTATTAGGACTAGAGTGACCTGATATATGATGCCTTAGTCTAGGAGTCTTGCTGCTAGGGATGCTTGAGAGTGTTTAGATAGCAGTGAGGAGCTTATGAGAGATCAGCTAGTGAGTAGCATATGATTTAAGAGAGTAGTGTGCTTGAATTTGGGACTCTGGGAGGAGGACTTGGGATGAATGCTGAGGCAGTGTGGTCGGTAGTATTGGGCCCGTACTACCGAAGGCACCGGGTCGGTACGCAACCCAAGTAAGAATCCTTAGGGTACCAGAGACCAAGTAGGATTGGGATATCGAGTGTGTGTACACCCGAGCGAGTCTCTGATATCTTGTGTTGTATTTCAGAGAGACATCATGGTGGGGACGCGCCACAGACCAGGGACTAGTGGAGGGGGTGTGAGCGACGAGGAGCTCCGCCAGATGATTCATGATGAGGTGGCTGCTACCATCAGCACTGAGATTCCAGAGATGTTTGGGTCTATGAAGACCACCCTAATAGATACATTTGACGAGAGATACGCTGCTCTTTCTGATGCTGTTGTTGTTGCGGCCAATGTAGCTGTAGCTGCGGCTTGACCGCAGGGTGGTGATGCGCTGCTGTTCCGGGAGTTCAGCAACACAAAACCACCAGAGTTTGATGGGACCTAGGACCCGATTGCAGCGATGAGGTGGATTTCAGACATCGAGGGGTGTTTTTTCACCTGCTCATGTCCAGAGCATTTGAGATTCCAGTTCGCGTTGAACCAACTTTGCTTGGGAGCGAAGGAGTGGTGGAAGTTTGTGACGGCGCATTCTTCGCCTGCTGAGCTTGCTACAGTGACTTGGGAGAGGTTCACTGCTATGTTCCGAGATGATTATGTTCCCCAGGTGGAGAGGGAGCATTTGGCCCGGGAGTTTCTGACCCTCAAGCAGGGTATTGAGTCTGTCATAGTGATTAGGAGGATGTTCCACGAGCGGGCGATGTTTTGCCCAGAGCACGTGTCCTCCGAGCAGGCACATATGAGCCAATATCTGAGAATTTTTAGGAGGGATATATGGGAGTTCATGGCGAACTCGACATACTGGACATTTGTTGAGCTTCAGGCAAATGCCCAGAAGAGGGAGATAGAGCTGGAGACCCAGGCTAGGGAGGAGGCTGAGTCTCAAGGGAAGGATCGGCGACCGGCGCAGTCTCAGCCGGCAGCCAAGCGGGCCAAGCCCACTGATTTGAGATCTGGGAGTCTGAAGGGCCACACTTGTGGCAAGTGCGGCAAGAGCCACGATGGGGTGTGCAGAGTGAGGTCTTGCTACAAATGTGGAAAGGAGGCACATATGGCCAAGGATTGCGCTAAGGGGTTTGCAGTATGCTTTCACTGCAACCAGACCGGACACCGGAAGGCAGAGTGTCCACAGTTACGAGGAACAGCCCAGGGAGCATCTTAGGGATCTTCCCCTACTACTATCAGAGCTACTGAGAACCGGCCAGTGAAGGCCGGGGTACCGAAGGCACGAGGGAGAGCCTTTCAGTTGACTGCGGAGGAGGTCCGCTCAGCGCTCGATGTCGTGCCTGGTATGTATCCTTTCTTGTATTTATTTTGATGTTTGGGATATTGTGTTTATTTTATGTTATGCGTAGGTACTTTTCTTGTGAGTTCTGTACCTGCCTTTGTGTTATTTGACTCGGGTGCGAGTCGGTCTTTTGTATCTTTGACTTTTAGTCAACACATCAGTATTAGCCGAGAGGCGTTGAGTCGACCTCTGAGAGTTTCCATAGTTGACGAGAGGACGGTGTATGCTACCGAAGTGATCCGAGGGTGTGTACTCGAGATTTTCGGCGTTGATTTTCCGATTGATTTAGTTCCTATTACGATAAGAGATGTCTGTGTCATCGTGGGTATGGACTGGTTGAGCAAAGTTGGAGCGGTCATCGACTACGAGAGACAGCTGGTGACTATATGAGACCCCAGTAGGGGAGTTCTTACGGTGTACGGCGAGGGTACACGATCTGGGTCAGCATTTTGTTCGGCCGCTAGAGCGAGGCAGACTCTACAGCAGGGCTCTAGTGGGTTTGTGGCGTATGTGATGGATACAAGGGTTGATTCAGGGAGGCCGAGGACAGTTGATGAGGTTCCGATAGTGCGGGAGTTCCCGGATGTTTTCCCAGAGGAGTTTCCCGACGTGCCTCCTGAGAGGCAAGTAGAGTTTTGTATCGATTTGGTTCTAGGGGCAGCACCTATCGCCAAGGCGCCCTATCGCCTTGCACCTCCAGAGATGCAGGAGTTATCCTTGCAGCTTCAGGAGCTGCTGGGGAAGGGTTTTATTTGGCCGAGCAGTTCGCCGTGGGAAGCGCCTATCCTCTTTCTCAAGAAAAAGGATGGTTCACACCGGATGTGCATTGATTACCGAGAGTTGAACAAGTTGATGGTCAAGAACCGTTACCCGTAGCTGAGGATCGGCGATTTGTTCGATTAATTGCAGGGAGCATCTTGGTTCTCCAAGATTGACTTGAGGTCTGGATATCATCAGATGAGGGTTCGAGATGAGGATATCTAGAAGAAAGCATTCAGGACTCGTTACGGGCATTACGAGTTCGTGGTGATGCCTTTCGGGCTCACCAACGCACCGACGCCGTTCATGGATCTCATGAACAGAGTGTGCAGGCCGATCTTGGACCATTCGGTGATCGTGTTCATCGATGATATATTGGTGTATTCGAAATCCAGAGAGTAGCGTGAGGAGCACTTGAGGGAGATCCTTGGAGTTCTACGATCGGAGAGGCTTTACGCCAAATTCTCCAAGTGTGATTTCTGGTTACAGGAGGTCCAGTTCCTTGGGCACCTTGTTAACCAGAATAGGATATTGGTCGATCCGGCCAAGATCGAGGCAGTGATGAGTTGGGAGGTGCCAAGATCCCCCACCGAGATCAGGAGTTTCCTAAGGTTGGCTGGCTATTATAGGAGATTCATCAGGGATTTCTCTAAGATCGTCGTGCCACTCACCAAGTTGTCCCAGAAGGGTGTTGCTTTTTCATGGGGGCCAGAGCAGCATGCCTCTTTTGAGACACTTCGCCAGAGACTATGCGAAGCCCCGGCATTAACCCTTCCGGAGGGGATGGAGGACTTCGTAGTGTGTTGTGACGAGTCGATATCGGGGTTGGGAGTGGTGCTTATACAGAGGGGTCATGTGATAGCATACGCATCGAGGCAGCTGAAGCCTCATGAGATGAGGTATCCCACCCACGATCTGGAATTGGGGGCAGTGGTGTTCGCCCTCAAGATCTGGCGTCACTATCTGTATAGGGTTCGGTGTACCAAATACAAGGACCACAAGAGCCTGAAGTGTTTGATGGATCAGCCCAACCTTAATATGCGCCAGAGGAGATGGTTGGATTTGGTGAAGGATTACGATTGTGAGATCCTGTACCACCCGGGCAAGGCTAACATTGTAGCCGATGCCCTGAGTCGTACGTCGGAGGGTGCCCCGATACGGGATGTTTGTTTGAGGCTGATAGTGATGACCCCGGTATTTGACGCCATTTGAGGGGCCCAGGATGAGGCCATGAGACCAGAGAACCGTAAGAGGGAGCAGGTTATCGGGCAGGTATCGGAGTTCGTCACCGATAGCCAAGGGCTTATGACCTTTCAGGGACGGATTTGGGTGCCGTTTTTGGGTGGAACGCGCACCATCTTGATGGAGGAGGCACATAGATCGAAGTTTTCGATCCATCCCGGGGCCACTAAGATGTATTTGGACCTAAAGAAAGAGTATTGGTGGCCCTGTATGAAGAGGGATGTCGCATGGTTCGTTGAGAGGTGTTTGACCTGTCGCAGGGTTAAGGCCGCATGGTAAGTTGCAGCCGTTGGAGGTTCCCAAGTGGAAGTGGGAACAGATTACAATGGATTTTATCACCAAATTGTCGAGGACTATTAGGGGCGTCAATGCAATTTGGGTGATTGTGGACAGGTTGACGAAGAGCGCTCATTTCCTTGCTATCAATGAGAGCTCTTCCGATGAGAGGTTGGCAGAGTTGTACGTGAAGGAGGTGGTATCACGGCATGCAGTGCCGATCTCGATTGTCTCAGATCGAGATGTGCGTTTCACCTCCAGGTTTTGGAAGAAATTTCATGAGGAGTTGGGTACGAGGCTGCATTTTAGCACCGCATACCACCCACAGACCGACGGGCAGAGC
The DNA here is from genome assembly GCF_051521515.1 of Lactuca serriola. Classification (NCBI taxonomy): domain Eukaryota; kingdom Viridiplantae; phylum Streptophyta; class Magnoliopsida; order Asterales; family Asteraceae; genus Lactuca; species Lactuca serriola. The sequence goes on along the minus strand of NC_136416.1, from coordinate 169,944,111 downwards.
GAGCGGACGATTCAGACGCTCGAGGACATGCTTCGGGCATGTGTACTGGACTTTGGAGGGATTTGGGACACATTTTTGCCTTTGGCTAATTTTTCCTATAACAACAGCCATCATTCGAGCATTGGTATGCCACCCTTTGAGTTGTTGTATGGGAGGAGGTGTCGGACTTCCATTTGCTGGGGTGAGGTCGGTCAGCGTGTGATGGGTAGTACAGAGATAGTACTTCAGACGACTGACCAGATTCAGTAGGTCCGGCAGAGGTTACGGACGGCTCAAAGTCGTCAGAAGAGCTACGCAGATAGGCGTCGCTCGGAGCTCGAGTTCCAAGTTGGTGACTTCGTACTCCTTAAGGTATCTCCTTGGAAAGGAGTGATCCGATTCAGGAAGAGAGGCAAGTTGGGGCCTCAGTACATTGGTCCTTTCAGGGTGACCGCTTGGGTGGGCAGGGTAGCGTACCGCTTGGAGCTACCTGCGAAGTTGAGTCAGATTCAAGATACCTTCCACGTGTCTCAGTTGAGAAAGTGCATCGCTGATGATTCGGCAGTGGTTCCATTAGAGGACGTTCAGGTGGATGCAAGCATGAACTATGTTGAGAGGCCGATCGCGATTCGGGATAGAAGGATCAAGACTTTGCGAAACAAGGAGGTGCCATTGGTTCAGGTCCATTGGCAACATCGAAAGGGTTCCGAGATGACCTAGGAGCTGGAGTTGGATATGCGCGAGCAGCATCCAGAACTATTTTGGAAAGAGACTTCGAGGGTGAAGTCTGATTCTAGTGGGGGAGAATTGTAACATCCGAATTTTCAGGTACATTATTTATTCATTCATTTTTGGAGATTTTGGGAGGGACTCGGCGAGTTGATGCTTAGACTCGCCGAGTAGTGTTGTGATTTTCCATCTGGGTTAATGACCGGACTCGGCGAGTCGACAGCGTGGACTCGGCAAGTCCATACTGTTTAATGAAACCCTAATTTTCGGTGTCTGAGACCTATTTAAAGGCCCTTATGGCCTTCATTTGCAACTACCAGTTAATAAAGAGAGACCCCAGAGTGTGTGAGCGTTTTGAGTGAGAAAGGAAGCCATTTTTGATCCTTGTGTGGGTGATTTTGCAAGAAGAAGGTGACCAAGGCAAGAGGAAACTAAAGAGGGTGCTAATCTATGGATTTCAGAGCTTAGGGACTTCATCTTGAGGTATATATTCGATCCCCTTTCAGTTTTGGTGTAAGTTTTGAGAGTTAGGGTTTCTAGCCCCTTTTTGAGTAAAATTTGTGAAGCAATTTGTCCCTTCTTGTGTTGAGGCTTCGAATCTAGATCCAAAGAGGTCCAGAGACCTTAACTTCTTGATCTTTATGGGTGTCATGGAGACTTATGAGCTTAGGGTGGCATATTGAGGCCATTTCTTCAAATAGAGCCATTGGGTCGTTGCATGGGCATCAAGATCCAAACTTTATGTGTTTATATTGCTTAAGTAGGCCAGATCTATGAGTTAGAGGAACGGATTTGACCTCAGGAGCTCATTTGAGCTCGAGCATGGCATGAACTCGCCGAGTACCAAGAGCAGACTCAACGAGTAGGGTTAGGGTTTCCCCATAGTTCACTCAGTGAGTGCTTGCCGAGTTGGGAGAATGACTCAGTGAGTCAGAAGGAATTAGAGGACTGTAGTTCAAGGCGGAACTCGTTGAGTTCATAAAGGGACTCGGCGAGTTGAGTCGGGGTGGCCCCGTGACTCATGCCAGGTGGGACCCATCGAGCAGGGGAAAGACTCGACGTGTCATGCGGGACTAGAGGGATAGTGGACACGCGTAGACTCACCGAGTCACCTAAGTGCACTCGGCGAGTCGGGTCAGAGTCTGACCGTTGACTTTGTTGAATTTGAGGATTGGTCAACAATGGCATCTTTGTCTCAAGAGAGGATTGAGTCTAGTCTCTAGAGTTATATTTATGAGAGTATTTTACTTTATGTGATTAGGCGGAGGCTAGACAATATTGCTATAGAGTCAGAGATTTATGGAGACATCTGAGGTGAATCATCTCATTATACTTTACCTTGAGTGGTAAATAGGGTTATGTGACAGAGTATCTTGTATGATATGATTGTGATGTGTTGCACTGCATTATTTCTATGTGATTTGTGTTGTGTGTCTTCCAGAGTTCATAGAGTTAGGACCAGAGGGTCCACATAGTTAGGACCAGTAGGCCCACAGAGTTATAGCCTCGAGTGGCTAACATGTGTTATATGTGGTATTTTGGGGAACTCACTAAGGTTTATGCTTACAGTGTTATGTGTTATGTGTTTCAGGTACCAGCGACGACCGCGGGAAGGCGCCGACATGATTCGTACACACGCATGGGATTTATGTAATTTGATCTTGGGAAATGTTTTTGTGAAACAAAGATATGATACAATGAGATTTGTTAATAAATGTGTCTGGAAAATGTGTTTTGAAAATTTAAAAATTGTTTTAATTTTTACGGTGTTACATGTTGGTATCAGAGCCTTGGTTTGAGGGATTCGGATGCCTCTTCGGGCATGTATGAACTCAAACTGAGGATTTGAGAAAAGTTTTATTAACAAAACAATTTTTAAAGAGTAAAAAAAATGAAGTTTTGAGACAAACAGAGCGGAGCCGTGTGTACGATCAGCCAGCGCCCGAACAGTGATTTCCCAAAATACCCTTGTAATAAGTGTTACGAGATATATATTATGTTATGTTATATGATGAGCTATATTATGCATGCTAGAGTAGACTAGGTATCCTTATTAGGACTAGAGTGGCCTGATATATGATGCCTTAGTCTAGGAGTCTTGCTGCTAGGGATGCTTGAGAGTGTTTAGATAGCAGTGAGGAGCTTATGAGAAATCAGCTAGTGAGTAGCATATGATTTAAGAGAGTAGAGTGCTTGAATTTAGGACTCTGGGAAGAGGACTTGGGATGAATGCTGAGGCAGTGTGGTCGGTAGTATTGGGCCCGTACTACCGAAGGCACCGGGTCGGTGCGCAACCCAAGTAAGAATCCTTTTTAGTGTGTTTGTGGCTTCTATCTTAGGATCAACGACATCTTTTCTATTCAATGAAGGTTTCTTACTAGCGTTAGATGTTGACTTGGAAGTTTGGCCAATGGATGGATTGTTAAACTTGGGTTTGATTGGCACTAAGGTAGTTTTAGAAATCACTTTAGAGTCCGAAACACACGAATCGGATGAATTATCACTTATGGTTTCTACATCAACGTCAATGTCTAAGGATGCCCAAACAAAATTTGATTTTTCAGAGTCAAGTCAAGTTGTCTCAGGAAGAATTTCCTCAACAAGGAAATTGTTAGGAGGACTGTGGTTCGGAATGTAAAGTACAATGTTAGGAATGTTGGGAGAAAATTCCATGGTGTGATTCAGGTCCAGGGGTATCAGAGCTGAAAGAGGCGTGGAATCGGGACACCTGACAACTATTTGTTGAAACTCAGGAATCAAAGAAGAAAAGCAGTCTAAGGTCTCATGAAGGGGTGACAAAGGTGAAACAGGGGTATTTGAATGTTTGTGGTTCAAAATGTCTCCCATTAAAGTTAGATTTTCTAACTCCTTCAAGGGACGAGTAATAGGTTTTGGAAACTCGCTTATGAGACTAGGTGCTTTAGACCAAAGATGAAAATAATTGTGAGTCATCCTTTTGTTTGCTTCAAGAATGTGTATGGAATTATGTAAAGCATCTATTTTGGCACTGAGGCATTTATTATTTGAAATCAAAACATTTCTTTCAGAATAAGTGATTTCACATTTGTCTTTAAGAATGATACATTCATCTTTTGACATTACAAGTTCATGCTCTAAAAACTCTATTTTAAGCTTCTTATCCTCGAAATGTAATCTAAGACGACTTAATTCACTCTCCATCTTCTCACTGGCTTATATGGCAGACTCATAGGCTTTGTAAATGATGTTAATATCTGACAGGATTTGGGTTTGCTAAGGGCCACAAAGAGATAAATAAAAATTATTATTAGAAATCATAGATTTTACCTATGGAAGGATGCTTCTTCCAGGTGTGTCGTTAGTCACCATGTAGCTGTAGTTTGGTTCAACATCATCATCATCTCTATCTAGTCCATATGACCGATAGCCTTCATCACATTCGATGGTTTTTCTAGCCATAATACACATGTTTCCACTAGTATTCACATCATCTTCATCTCCAAATGACCAATATCCTTCCATATCTTTTGACGTAGTGATTACAAAAGCTTTTTCACAAGCATCCATTTCTTGGGCTCGTCATATATAGTATGCAGAGTCCTTGATCTTTGGTTTTTGTGAAGCTTCAGCTAAGAATTATTTGGCAAAGTGACTTGCATGACCACACTTGTGACAAACAATTTTTGGTATGTCTGACTTCCGAGTCTCGTGAGATTCCAAGGAGTGAGTTTGTGTTAGAATGTTTGGCTTGTATGTAGGTAGATTTTTGAAAGGTTTATGGTATGGCTGGGGATTACGTTGATGAGGTGCTTGGGAAATGGTTGTGGTATGGTTTGTGAGTAGGATTAAAAGGACACTTATATTTTATGAAGAACAAAGCAAAATCTTGTTGAAAACGTAGTTCGGAGTCCACTTCTTCATGGTCGAGGTCGACATTAAATTGATAGTTTGAACTGGAAAGACTAGCTAGAGTTGGTGGCGAGGATTGAACGGGTGGGATAGATGGGATTACAACTTTGAAAGGGTCTGAAATAGAAAGGATCTGAACATAAGGATCATAAGAACTGACAAGCGCAAGAGGACCTCCTCAGATTTCTCTTAAAGTTTGTGCAACATTCGATTCATAACCTTGAAGCTCATTAAACAATTGGTAAAGCTTCAGTTTTTTCAGAGATCTATTACTTTGAAGACACGATTTAACGTTTCCCCATCCTTTACTAGGACTATTGATGAATTTGAGATTGTACTCTAGAGGAGTTTGGACAATTACATGAGCTATCATGTTGTTGACATCGATTTTGTATATGTTAGAGGCCGAGGGAACTGATTCACCGGGAGTGGTGGTGAAAGTATCGAACTTATTGACGATGGAAGTCAAAAACCATTTCGGAAAATGCAACTTGAGCTGCATGTAATTTCTCAATCGCATCAGCAGTAAGAGGTGTTTGACGTTGTTCATCTTGTCCCATAAGATTTTCAGCAACATCTCTTACAGTTTGTCTCACAAGAACATGTGGACCTTCTTTAACGGATCTCTAGATAGCTTCGCCTTTTTCTTTACCAAGTAAGAACCATTCCATTATGACTTTCTAGTTATCATACTCTTCAACAACTAGCAATGGGTCATGAGAAGGGCAACCCAGGCTATTTGTTATTTGTATCGAATACATTTGTTGAGAATTACAGCAGCCATTAAATCTAAGATATGATAGCAGAAGTGGTATATAGAATAGCTTTTATCCTAAACACAAAAACGATTGAAATAACAAGGTAATTTTGAATCAACTATAATATGTTCTTATGGATTCCAAGGACAACCACTCAAGATTCGATACCAATTGTGAGTACTAAATCAAGGCGTAAGGACAAGGTTTGAAAACTCAAACCTTGAGTTAATCTAAAGATCGATGTCTACTCTTAATTGATGTTCCAATCAAGTCTGGTAAAACCAGTCGAGACTTGAAGTTAATATTCAACAAAGTACACAAGTATTTAATGAAGAAACTACGAGTATGATAAATGTAAAGACAATAAATGAACAAGAAGAATTTAGTGAAGGTTTTGAGTTGAGTGAAAGGTGAAAGAAAGTTAAGAGAAATATTTGTTACCTTTGGAAGAACAATCCGTGTTTTTCTTGTCATAAAAACACTCCTTATATAGGAAAAGGAGGTACATCGTACAAACTACATTTCATACTTAGGACGGGATAATGAACAACTTCTAACAACTGATTATCCAACTGATACAAAAAGCTAAGTCTTATGAAATGTTACATCACATAAAAGACAAGAAATAATAAACGCATAAACAGATTGTTAATCTCAGATCTTTGCTCCATCTCAAAATTGTCTTCACTTCGAACTCCATCTCTACCTTGGAACTTGCTGACTTTGGATCTTCAATGCTTGTGATTTCTAGAGGTTCACTTTCAGGTTCCAACAGAATCTCCTAAGCAGTATTGTCTTCTCGATGATGATACTTAGGCTAGGTCCCTTGAATTAGATGCTTTAGGGACAGAAAGTGAGGATAAATGGGAATGGGTAATCGGGTTGAATGATTTGATGAAATTAATAAACTTAATTATTGAGGGATGAAAACCCTATGTGCTCAGCAAACTCCCAAGCATGACCCACTCAGTTTCTTGTATTACAAGTGGTGGCAATAGAGCATAGTAGTGATGATTTGTTGAGATATCAATTGATTATAGGCCATTAGAAGAATAGATGTTGTAAGGTATGTACTATTTTTGTTTATGCTTATGTACTGTATTGACAATGACATCATAATGTTTTTAATATAATGAAAAAACATTGCTTTGGGAATGCTTTGATAATTTACTTATCATATTTTTGGGAACAAATTCCGCAATATTATTCATACAAATGATACTCTGATTTTTAAATAAAGCATAAACAAATCGGTCTTTTCTGGCCGTTAAATTGGGGATGTCACAATTAAGTTGTCAAATTTAGGGTTTGCAATATTTAATTAAGCTTTGAATTAGTATCTGAAATGTTTTATTAAATTATGAATTTTTATTTTTTTTATCCAGATCAGAATTTTATACTTGTAAAGGATATATGAATATAGTGTATTAAACTATGGATTTTGTATATTAACCAGTGAATTTTATTAACAGCTTAATATAATACATTCAAAATTTAATACACATATATGCCTTAAGACATAAAAGTATAAATCTAAGTTTTAAGTTGAAAAGATGGTTGTGAATATATAACTTTTGTGTATTAAACTGTAAATTTATTGTATTAAACTATCAATTTTGTATATTAAACTGTGGATTGAATGCATTAAACTGTGAATTTTTTTATCTGAAGTTATAAATTTAAATTTGAAGTTAAGAATATATAATATTTATGTGTATTAAATAATGAATTTGTTATATTAAGTTCTGAATTTTGTGTATTTAGCTGTGAATCCACTATATTAAGTAAAATTGTGTTAAAACACTAATGATATATGTATGAATTTTTGTATTAATTTTCTTATAAATATACTTATTTTGTGTTGTATAAGTATGTAAGAATGTATTAATTTTTAGATAATTGTTTTGCATTAAACTCAAAGTCAGTGAATTAATATGTTTATTAAACTATGAATGTAGTGTTTAAGCTTAATATAATAAATTCACATTTTAATAAACATAAATGCCTTAAGATATAAATATATAAATCTAAGTTTTAAGTTGAAAATATGGTTATGAATATATAATTTTTGTCTATTAAACTGTAAATTTATTTTATTAAATTATTAATTTTGTCTATTAAACTGTGGATTGAATGTATTAAACTATGAATGGTTTATCTAAAAAGTTATACATTTGAATTTTAACTTAAGAATATGTAACATTTCTATGTATTAAATTATGAATTTGTTATATTAAGTTCTGAATTTGGTGTATTTATTTGTGAATCCACTGTATTAAGTATAATTTTGTGTTAAAACACTAATGATTTATGTATGAATTTTTGTATTAATTTTCTTGTGAATATATTTATTTTGTGTCGTATAAGTATTTAAGAATGTATTAATTTTTAGATAATTTTTTTGCATTAAACTCAAAAAAAGTGAATTAATATGTTTAATAAACTGTGAATGTAGTCTTTAAGCTTAATATAATAAATTCACATTTTAATACACATAAATGCCTACATATATCAACGTATAAATATAAGTTTTAAGTTGAGAATATGACTGTGAATATATAATTTTTGTGTATTAAATTGTGAATTTATTGTATTAAATTATCACTTTTGTGTATTAAACTGTGAATTGACTGTATTAAAATGTAAATATTTTATATGAAGTTATATATATAAGTTTTAAGTTAAGAATATATAACATTTATGTGTATTAAATTATGAACTTGTTATATTAAGTTGTGAATTTTATGTATTAAACTGTAATGTACTGTATTAAGTTGGGAATTGACTATATTAAGTTATGAATTTTTTATTTAATTTTGTTTTAAAATATTATGTATGATTTTTTGTATTAATTTTCTTATGAATATATATATTTATTTTTGTTTAGTATAAATACGTAAGAATGTATTAATTTTTATATAATTGTTTTGCATTAAATTCAAAGACCAAAATGAGTGAATTAATATATTTATTAAACTATGAATAAAATGTTTAAACTGTAAACGCATGACTTTATATACAAATATAATTTTGAAAGAATGGTGGTTGTGAAGGTCTCATATATGATTGGTGACAGCGTGTGTAGTGGTGGTGATAGTGTTTTGGTTTACTTCACTGAATATTTACATTAGTGTAAAATAGATTGTATTAAGTTGATTTTTAACATATTTAATAAGCATTCACAATATAT
>NC_136416.1:168638067-168730567 GCF_051521515.1 Lactuca serriola | reverse complement strand
AAACCTCAAATCTATGCAATCTTTTTTGAGGAACACTCGCACGTCTCTTGTATGCACTAGTGGGATAAATGATACCTAACCTCTTAGTGTTATCTTTTTATGGTGGAGGTGTTTTTGCCATTTCAATAACTAATTTATAGGCCGATTACATAAGTTTTTCAAATTAGATGATTTGATCATAAATCTTTTGTGATAAAGGTCACCTAAGTAAGTGAGTTCCGAGGCATAGATGGGATCAAACATGTCTAATTAAATTTGTTATTAGAGATCCCGTAAATCTAGGAATTATATAGTAATATATAATTGATAATCGATATCTGCCGAGCTGAATTCAGATGAATGGTATAGAGGAGACCTGACCATTTATTTGTTTTGCAACTTGGATCCTAGACTTTGATAATTAGTGTTTTTAGAAACTAAAATGGTTTTAATTATTAAAGATTAAATATTAAAAATACTAAATGAATTTTGTTAAAATTTTGTAGATATATAATCCACTCTCATAACCATGAAATGCCATTTCTCTTTAAACGACTTAATGAAACAATAACATTCAATAGATACAACTTCAATGAATGGGTTCATGTCTTAAGATACAATCTTGTGATAGATGTGAAATTGTATACACTTAAAGGCCCTAATCCTAAACAAATTTCTTTGAGTAATATACCTAAATATGTTACCTAGTAAAGGCATCACTGTGATGCTCAAGATGCTACTAACATCATACTAGGAACAATTACTCATGACTTTTAGGAAGTTTTGTATAATATATATATATATATATATATATATATATATATATATATATATATATATATATATATATATATATATATGTGTGTGTGTGTGTGTGTGCGTGTGTGTGTGTGATAATATAAACGGTTAAGCAATTTTCCAATAAGTATAGTGATAGTTTGTTGGAATAGTGCAAGGCTAAAAGAGTCTCCTTGTGTGATCTCAGAAGCCCATGTTTTATGGACTAAGCACCTTTAAGTCCAAGAAATCCAAGAAGGCCCACATAGATGGATCTTGTTTCTTTTGTGAAGAAACTGAACACTGGTAGAGGAACTGCTCCTCTAATCTAGAAAGAAAGTCTGGAAGAGACTAGTACTTCAACGTATCAACTGGATAGAACCCATACTTTACGTGTAACACTTAAGTACTTGGTATTTAAATGTTAATATAATATTTGTAACTTGATTGCAGATATTTACAGAAGAGTAACTAGCTAAGCACAAACAAGTTGGAATGACACTCTCGAAGTTTAGTAAATTATTTATGCTTAGAACATAAATTGCTTGTAATATAAAAACAATGGTTGTTTTGGAAAAATGTATGTTTTAAATTTAGCATGTCTAAATATTTATGTGTCGGTTATTTATTTTAATTTTTATTATTTACTAGATCGTTTTTCATAACGATAATACTCATATTCTGAAATGATTGACATCTATTACCGAGACTATATCTCTTAATAGAATTACAAAGTAAATATCAACATTTTATAAATATAATTAAGTTTTATATGAATGAACTTTTGACTTAAACTTGTTTTAAATCAAATTTATCTATGACATTGTTATCTTTATTATATATAAATGAAATACACATATTCCAACTTCAAGAAAAATGATCTTTGAAGGCAAATAATGTAATTTATTTGACATATGTGAATCTTATTTATATATATAAAAGATTCCTAATAATATTTTCACTAAAGTGTAGAGAAAATAATTATTAAGGAACTATACACTTTGGTGTATGACTTCCTTTCTAATGATGTATGAGATTAAGCAAAATATACCAAATCAACTTTATTAACGACTATAGTAGTTTTAATTATATTTTACATGGTAAAACATAATTGTGGAATCTTTGTTAAAGGTTGAGATACAAACCGGTTAGAACCATCTAAGACCTTAATGACAATAAAGGATGAATTAAATCTTACTTGGTATGATTTACTTTCTAATTGGTAGAAATATCCTCCTTTAACCTTTTTGGGGTTATACATCAATCACTATTAATAGTATCTAGAATTAACCGGTTAGAACCATCTAAGTCCTTAATGACAATAAAGGATGAATTAAATATTACTTGGTATGATTTACTTTCTAATTGGTAGAAATATCCTCCTTTAACCTTTTTGGGGTTATACATCAATCACTATTAATTGTATCTAGAATATAAACACCAACTAATTACATAATTGTAGAATATTCTAAAAGGGCATTTAGATTATTATATACAAACCCACCAAGAATAAGTTACTTTATTCCTATGAAAGTTGAGTTAGCAGAAATCAAGCTTTTAATAACAAAGTAAGTGGGAGACACATGGAACTTGAAGCAGGTCAAGAACCATAGCCGGATGTAACAATTGTTAGCACTAGTTTCAACAAGGAATTGTTGAACATGATAATAGTTATTCATAAACACAAATTGTTCACAATAATGGTAGAAATCATCTACGACTTGAGAAATGTGGAATCTCTCATTAATGAGTTCTTGATGGTTTCTAGTTAAACCATCACTTATCAAAAATGTTATATTAGATATTGAATCTGCAAATGACTTAGAGTCATGAACATTGAGATGTAATCTATGCTTAATAATCAAGTATGGACTTGATGAATCTTCATCTCTATAGCAAGGCTACATGGAGTAAAAGATTCTTCTAGAAAGAATATATACACATTTAGTAATACTTGTTATATAAGGATTTCCTCATACTCATGTCATTGACTATGGTCCTTATCATACTCATGTCATTGACTATGATCAAACCTTTTCACAAGTAGCTATGATTAGATCAACACGGATATTATTTACTATAACTTCATATTCTTACTATGAGACATAACAAATAGATTTCAAGAAAGACCACTTTTCTTAATATATATATATATATATATATATATATATATATATATATATATATATCTACAAGAAGATATCTATATAGCTTAGCCTGGAGGTTTTCTTAATCTATGTTATCCTAACCAAATGTGTAAGGCTTAATATCCACTTATGGATATAAAGCAAACATCTCAAGGTTGGAATAGGTACTTTAATATAAAGATACAAGGTATGCTTTTATATCAAAATGAAAATAACGTGTATGTGTTTACAAAGAACTAGTGGGAACATAGTGATATTCCTAATCTTGTATGAAAGATATATACTTAATCATTTGAAATGACATTCCGACTATGCAAGGTCGTTTAACCTTGACTCGGAAAGTATTTCTAAAAAGGAAAGATTTAGGAATGACGAGATACATTCTTGGAATGTAAGACCAATAAGAGATAGATAAAGATGAATGTTAAAAATTTTAAAATTATTTTTGCATGAATTGACAATATCTTGAATGAGGCCAAGATACAAGATTCCTTTGAATGATTCTTTGCGTTGTTACATGACTCCTTTTGAGTTTATCTCAAAGGACCTAGCACATAGGTTGAGCTAGATGAAATGATTTATATTTTGTTTTCTTAGCAAATGAATCCATTATTTAAGTCATATCATGAGATACAAAATTGAATACATGGTTAAGTCATTAGAGGACTGTGAGAACATTCTAAGATTACTTAAGAAGAACTAAGAGAATGTATATAAGATAATTAGTTTAGAACAAAATCTTAATGTAAAGAACTACATATGATTTTGATTTCTAGATAAATATAGATAATCATGAATTATAATTGGACTATGACTTCATTATGGAATGAAAAGTAAGTTTATTTGGAATGAGGTCCAAAACAAAAATAGCACAATCTACTAAATAAGAATACACTGCTTTTCAGAAGTTGAAATCAAATATAATCGGATGAACTAGATCCTTGAAAAACTAGGTTGAATCCTTCCATTCTGGAATAACTTAGAAATCTTTTGTGAGTAATAGAGTATACTTAAACAAGCTAAGAAACTCTATGTCACATAAGAGCACCGATTATATTCTCCAAGATATAAACTATACCTAGAGTAATGTCAAATATGGAGATGATTGTATTTACAGAATTCATACAAATTAAATTTAGTCAGAACCATTAATAAAGTCCATCTTTGAGCTAAGTATGACTAGTCACACTTCAGCTATAGGACTTCATTATTCTAGAAATGGGATTTTGATTTAAATTTAGTATTTAGATATTGGAACATTGTAACAACAACTATTAAATAATGTTTGGATATACTGGGATATGATCATTACATCAATACTTGTTGTGTTTTATATTAAAATGAATAATCTTATTATTCTAAAGGTTCATATTCGATTATGATTGTGGGAGCAATTATGAAGTAAGACTAAATGGATTGGTTGACTCTCACTGGATGAAAGTAGGCAAGTTATTGTAACTAAGTTCCATAGGTACTTGTTAGAGAAATAGTACTGAACGGACCTACATCAACATCAACTCATAGATTGCAGTCGTGAGTGACACTTGATTAAAAGGTACTACCTTTGTATCCTTAACACCTGAGATACATACTGGGACTTAAGTATAGAGAGTACTGTGTTTTGATATGGTCAAATATTGATCCTTAACCGGGTAATTAGAAATTCCACTTTCAGGTATGGTGTGAACTATGCAAGAGGCTTATGTAGTCAAGATGAGATTTCTTCCTCTTATTTGTTGAGAGTTTGACATCTAACGTGCGTTACCCAAAGTTGAATTACAAATGAGATTGATTGAAATCCAAGGCTCATGTTCAACAAGATGTCTACAACAAAGGGATAAGTGAAAAACTTACCTTAATACATCAATTGAAGCTTAGATCTTTTGGGAACTAGATGTTGATATATTTATTAATAATCAAATTATACTAATAAATACTCAAATGAGTCTTGTGCAACTGGGAGATTGAAAGATCTAGTATGTCCAAAAGTCATTATAGAATGATATTGCTAACAACATATGATCATATATGGTCGCACCTTATAGCAAGTTACCATCAATTGATTATTTATTAGTATAATTTGAGTATTTATTAGTATAATTTGATTATTAATAAATATATCAACACTTGTATTTTATTGGAAAATTATTATTTCATGGAAATAATATTTTGCTAATTAGGAATTCATAAAGTATGATTATTTATAAGTTATATATAATTATATCTTAATAAACTAGCTAGAGTTTATATATATATATATATATATATATATATATATATATATATAAATGATTAGTTATATGTTATACAATATTAGAATCACTTTATGTAAATGGTAGCCTTTTATATAAAGTTGGTATATATATATATATATATATATATATATATATATATATATATATAAACTAGTCATAACATAATGGAGCATCCTTTGGTTCCATCCATTAACCGTAGGGTCGAAAATAAGAAGAGACAAGGCTTGCATGGCCTTTTGATTAGTTTATTCTACATGCATGCTCTGACTTGCTTTACGTAAGGTGCTTTATTAGCTTTTGTCTTGCGTAAAAGCTAAGGTATGAAGGCATTAGAAACTAGTTATTGCAAGCATTTTTTGTTCTTCTTTGGAGCCTAAAACCAAGAGCAATTTGCCCTCTATGGGGCTGCCATATTTCGGAAGTACAAGGCCTCTCTTTTCCTCCATTCTCTAGCATTTTGATGTTAGACAAAGTCCGTTAGTTGCTTCACCTTAGAATATTTATTTGAAATATATTTCTAATGCTTATAAACAACTAATTACAACTGTTATACTAATATATTTTGATGGTTCTACTCTTGCTTGGTGGATACTTCTAGAGAGCTCTTAGTTTAGAGCTTAATGCCATCTTCATCAATTTTCAACCTCCCGTCAATATCAAAGTCTTCAAAGGTTGTTATGCTTTCTCTTCTATGGTTATTTTAATCTTTCTAACTATTGCAAAATGATCATTGGTGGGTAAAATAGATTTAATTTTACTCAATAATTTTAAAGCTTCCGTTACCATTTTTTACCGGTTGTGAAACCGGATTTTATTTTTGAATAAAAACCCAACAGATACATCTTCCCCGGATGGGGTTTTACAATGGATAATGGGGTAGTTTGCGTTGGCATATGATTCAGGTCAATTTTAGGCATAGGTTTCAGATAAGGAATCGATTCAGCTCAATTTTAAATTTTGGTTCATATCAGAAGTCGATTAAGACTAAGATTAGGTTTCAGATAAAAAGGGGTAGTTTGTGAATGATTTAAAAGATGATGCGGGCAATTGAGAAAAAGAACCTCCACCCTGACACCACCACTCCTTGCCTCAATTACCACCATCATTTTCTTCTTGTTGTTGGGATACATATGAAAGTACACAAAGAGGTCTTCCATGTTCATCATCTTTTTTACCTCCACATTATGAACACTTTATCTATATAGATAAGAAGACATACGTACAAGAAATGAAGCAAAATTGAAGCTTTTACATAACAAATTCATTGACAAAAACATTCTTCTAATCACATATACCTCTTAATGGATTTAAAGAGGCTCAAAATTTTCAAATTTTCACCCTTAAAGAGGAATGCCTTTCAATCAGCGTCACCCTTTAATTCACAGTGTAAACGGACATGGAATGGAAACCATACTTTTCTTCCATGATGAATATAATCGACTTCTAGATTAAATACTTAGTAAATAATTGTTCTACCGAAGATGAAACAATTAACAGAGTGTGAGTTGAATGATGGTAGTTATGTCTTCAAGTGTAAGTGCTAGAAGAACAATTATGGTCTACTTTGGAGGATGCTTTTTGATTTGGTGGATATATATATATATATATATATATATATATATATATATATATATATATATATATATATATATATATATATATATATATATATATATATATAGGAGTAGGATCAAATGAGAACGCCTAAAAGGTTGAGAACGCGAGAACATATCTCATCTATCTATTATCTTAGATCTAAGGCTATAATTAAATAGAAATTTTGTTATTATTAAAATGTTAAAATTCAATTAATTTGAATTAAAAAATAAGAAAAGGGTATCATGGTAATTAATCATTCCCTTATTTTAAACAACTCCTAAAATCTCTCAATCTCTCTCTATATAAACCTACGACTTCATCATTCACTCCCCCATTTTCGACTTCATCTTTCTCTCTATACCTAGGGCAAGCCTCTCTCATCTGTACGTCAGTCTCAATGGATCCGTCTAAATCAGACCTTCCTGGTGGTTATTCTTGGCAGCGAATGAAGAACCACAGAGGGAAAGAAGGAGGGTTCAGTGGTGGCAGATTGATCGCGAAGAGGAGGGGAAAAAAGACCACCGATTCTCGGTTCAGTTAAAGAAAAGGAGAAGGATGGAAGCAACAGAAGGAGCAGAAATTAGTCAAATTAAACATGATCAGACTATTGTGGGTTTGGTCGATCGGGAATCAACGAGACACACACACACACGCATATTCAATGTGTGCCGATCATGGGGGTGAGCACGACAGATCTTGAGAGAAATTAGATGTAGTAGGTTATTAGACAGAATTAGAAGATGCGGGAAAGAATGGGTGTGACTGAAAGAGAGATCGAGAATGAGGAGAATGTAGCAGGGGTGGCGATACTGTAACGTCCCAAAATTCAAGACTAAGAATTTCTTTTAATAAAATATTACTTAAAGTCAAATCGTCGATTCAAAGCATAATCAAAGTAATTGTTTTCAAAACACATGTTCATTGTCAGAGTACTACATCCCAGGATGTCTAAGATATGGTGTGTGCCATGCGATCACCCCGAGCTCTTTCCTCCGCTACCGGAAATACCTGAAACCAAAACTGAAAACTGTAAGCATGAAGTTTTGTGAGTTCCCCACCCTACCACATGCCATGCATAACCACAGACTGCACATACTGGGCCACGCCCGCTATCCTAGGCCTCGCTCCTACCCCGGGCCTCGCCCGCTACAACGGCCCCGCCGCTCCAGGCCCCGCCTGGCTTTGAGCCCCGCTCGGATACAGATCTGTTTCACTTAGGCCTCGCCTGTCACAGGGCCTCGCCCACTAACATAGAATAGCACATAAACATATCACATAAGCTAAACACATACTAACGGATCTTGTCCTAAGGCCTCGCCTATCTCTGGGCCCCACCCCTGACCTGCTACTGATGAGTCACGGAACCCCGTCCATGCTCCTACTGGTAGTGAGATACGGGCCCAGCCCACACTCACTCCTCTCCTTACTTGGGCCTCGCCCCTGCTCTGCTGCTACTGAGATGTGGAACACCATCCACACTCTGCTATTGGTGAGATACGGGACCTCGCCCACACTCACCTCTCTACCAGGCACATACAAGTATCACACAGACAACAAGTATAAACTATCACATAAACCATTCCTTGGGCACCCGCCCTCTATCATTGGACCTCGTCCCGAATATCATACTAGCATACTGTGCCTAGAGCTAACCCCCGGGTCTTCTACTCATAACTACATGGGCCGGCATTGTGGCCGTAGACCCATTCATACAAAAGGAAACTCACCTGCACTGGCTGATGATCCCACTAGCTGTTGCCCGACCACTCACTGAACTCCTGCTCTACTAGCTTCCCGAGCTCCAAATGCTCAGAATGAACTCACAATTCCAGATCTAAAGTCCCTTCTTGCTCCTCCAAGCTCCTTCTTCCTTCTCCAAGCTTTAATGCACCTTCCAAGGCAACAAATGGCTCAAATAGGGGATATGACAGCTAGGGTTTGGTATACAGGGCTAAAGAGGCAGTAAGGAACCCTAGGAAGAAGATTAAGACGTTTATATAGGCTCCAAGTCCCGAATTTAGGGTTTTCCACACACAGACCAGACTCGTCGAGTCACCTTGGCCGACTCGCCGAGTCGGTCACTTACTCCTTGACCCGGATCCCGCTCTGACTCGCCGAGTTCCTCCTTGGACTCGCCGAGCCGTCCCTTAACATTAAGGTTTTCTTTCCTTTCTTGGTCTTCAAAACTTTGGGTGTTACAACTCTCCCCCACTTAAACTAAACTTCATCCTCGAAGTTTGCTATGGCCCACCGCCTGCGATCTGCCTGCAATACCCAACCAATTATTCCAACACCAGCTGCGTTCCTTCGTTGGTCTTCCGCCCGATCGTTTAGGCTAGCATCAAACCTCGCGGATAATCATCTCGGGTTAACCCTGACCTTGAACATTCTGGAAACACAACTTACTCATCCGATAATCCGTCTGGTACTCACCGAGTACTACACTGAACCTATAGGGGTTCACCCCTTCTTCTCCTTTGCGCGATTTCTTTGCCTCCCCAAGGCAATGCTCCATAACCAACTATTTCCTCTGCCACTGTGAAGACCCTATCTTCACCAATTCTATTACTTCCGCTACTACCAGTACGGGTCATTATCGCCAGTATCCGCTAGGCATTTCTTTCTACTATGGTTTGGTGCCGAGCACCTCACGATCAACTAACTGAATTCCACCATACGCTGCAAACTCGCACTACCACTGACTGGCAATTCTTCTGCTCCTCTTCTGAATTCGGACGAACTGAGACCACCCATACTGCTCAATCTATCATTCCATTCAGGTGCTACAATCCTGGGATCCTCGATCCCCTATCTTGACACTAAGGTCCTTAACAGGTCCCACCTGTGCTGCTAAAACTCACGGGCCTCGCCCACGGGTCCCACCCGCCTCTAACCTCCTAGTCGCACTAGTCTAACCACTCTCGCTCGGGCCTCGCCCACGGGTCTCACCCAACCATACTACTAAGCAACCCTGCTCCCAGGTCTCACCTATACTGCTAATCTCATACGGGCCTCGCCCACGGGTCTCACCCAACTATATCCTGGAGCGGCCCCTCCCAAGGTCTCACCTCTCTAGGGCTATACAGGCAACTCCCTATTATTCTCATCCACTACCCATTCCTGATCCCTACCTGATCACTAGGAGATAAGGGCCTCGCCCCAACTCCGCTAACGAAACTACTAAGGAATGTTACGGCTTACCCATAGTCTTAAATCACCATCCATTGCTGACTGATAGTGAATGCTACGGCTACCCCATAGTCTTACAACACTTCCACCACTGACTGCTAGTGAATGCTACGGCTGCCCCGTAGTCTTACATCATCTCCTATCACTGACTACTAAAACAAAGGCACCCATGTGCCATCAGCTCTCAAGATCCTCACCCCGACTCCCTCGAGTCCTTATGGCGATCCACGACCTGAATTTCCAACTACGCACTAACCATTACCATCACACGCACAAACTGATGGGGAGTTTCTCAAACTCCAAATCCTGAAATCCTCAATCCATCCAAAGCTGAACTACTTCTTTTCCTTCTCGTAGGTCGCGCACTCATTCTGGGTCTGCGTGCTCCTACCTTTGAACACTCGGAGGATTCTCCCCCACTTCGACCCTACTTACCCCTGGGTACTCAATACTCAAAAAGAAATCCCAATCCTTGCTACCATTCCATAACCAATCTGCTGAGGAATCCAAGCTTACCATAGCTAGGGATTTAACCAATCCATCTCTTAACACTATACAACTCTGAACTAGCGAGACGTACCAAATCCCTCCCAAGCATGCTATAGTTACTGCATCCTCCGAAACCTTCTCCAATAGAGCACATCCCCTAACTACCATACAAATATCCGAGGTATGCAGATGGCATATAACTCGATCACAATCAACCACTCAAAATAAAATACTTTTACCGATAATGATGCATAACCATAACAATAAAATCATGCACAAATAAAAGAACTGAAAATGGGAAATTGCATACCTACAACGTCCAACGTTGCTCGCGTCTCCAAGGTTGTCATCTGAAAAGCTCTGCTCCCTGCCGCAGGTGCCTCTACCCGGCCATGACGGCCATCCGTGATCCTCAAAGTTGCAGGGGCGGGTGCCATCACCCGTCCTGCCGAAAACAAACTGGGACACCGGGCCTTCTTGTGGCCCCGCTGGTTGCAGTGAAAACATATCAAGTCTGATCCCTGCGCGGCGGTAACAGTACAATCCCTGCTGAAATGACCAGTCCGACCGCACTTGAAACAGCCAGACTCACCACCGCTACCACTCCTGCATGCGCCCCCGTGCGCCCTGCCACACTTTCCGCACCGACTGCGGTCCTGATGATCCCTCGATCTCGAATCCGATCCCTTGGGCCTTTTGCCCGAACCCGCAGCTACCTGAACCTCATCCAGCTTCCTCTTCCGGATTTGCTCCAAATCAATTTCCATTTCTCTAGCCCGAGAAATCATATCTTCCAGTGTCTTACAGCTTGATCTGCTTACAAACTCCCTGATGTCATCCCTCAACATCTCATGGTACCGAGCCTTCTTCATCTCCTCATCCACGACATACTGCGGTACAAGAAGAGCCCTCTCCCTGAACTTGGCGGTGATCTCCGCCACAGTCTCAGTAGTCTGCGTCAAATCCTGAAACTCTCGTGCCAGCTGTTGCATCTCAATAATCGGCGAAAACTCCGCCCTGAACCTGGCCGAGAAATCGCTCCAAGTCATCGCGTCCAACGCGACATCATCCCCCAAAGCATGACCAATCTCCTCCCACCAATCCCTCGCTCTGTCCTTCAGAAGACAGGAGGCGAGTCTAACCTTGTCCCCCTCGGGACACTTGCTCGTACGAAAATCGTTGGCAACATCAGCCAACCATCTGCTGCTAGCAATGGGGTCCTTAGCCCCATGATAATCTGGTGCCCCGCAAGCCCTGAACTCTCGAAATGTCAAGGTACGCGCTCCCAACAAAGCCATCATCTCGGTACGGAAGGCTCCCAGCCTCTCATCCAAGATCTCCAGTATACCCTCCTTGACCGTGCCAAAGATCACAGGAGTCTGATCTAGAATACTGCACGTAACCTCAGCTGATATCAACTCTCTCATCTGCTCCTCGAGCTGCTCGGCCCCTGAACCTAAGCTCGATCCCTCTCCGGTGCCTGATCTGCCCGCTGGTCTCTCTCGCAACGTCACCATGCTGAAAATATACCACAACCACTATCAGAATACTCATCACTGATTCGAGATCAAACACACCCTACCAGGTTCCCGGTCTTGTCTCGGCCTTTCCCGAATCGAGTACGGATCCTCTGCTTTCAGTAGTACGGGCCCATACTACCTTCCACATCTATCCGTACTTTCCTCAGGAATTGCTTTGACTCCACCAGGTCCCTTAACCACTACTACTGCTCCCAGCACTATCTCATCCTAGGCTTACCCTTGGGAAACCTTTGACTCGACTCAAACCAGTCCTCAGCTGCTGAAGGTCTCCTTGTGACGCCAGCTAGCCATCACCTGGATACCGTCACATGTGACGAGGCTCAGATAATCCTTCAAGTAAAAGAATCGTTCCTACAACGGTTGGACTCAAACAAGAGCTGCGCAATAGGACCAAATCCAACACTCTGAGATTATTCGACCCTGATCACATGTGGCATGTTGCATCCACCTAATGGCTAACTCCCATCACTCAGAATCCCACAATGCACAAAGCAAGTAGCATTCAGACAAGGGAAAATCTAACCATAACATACTCAAGCAATCATATCCACATAGCAAGAATCTGAACTGGCATGCAACACAAACTCATAAACTCAGGCATAACCTAAACATGCTACCCTACTACTGTCTAATCAGCACTATAATGCAGCTCAAAAGCACAAATAACAGGCACATAAGGCATCATCCCTAGATCCTTAGTCCTATTCTAGCATGCTGTTCTACTAACTGATAATATAATCATAACTTGTATGGGTATTTTGGGGTACTTACTTGAGCTCGGCTTATTGCATGCACCACACCCCTTTTTCTCTTTTCAAAGTTCTTTTCTTTCTGAATTATTTTTGCTTTTCTAAAACTGTTTTCTTTCCCAAACTCTCCTTTTACAAAACTGTCTTTTCGTTTTGAAAACTTCTATACCAATTCCTCGATTTGAGTTCAGACACACCCGAGAGCATGTCCGAATCCCTCAAACCAAGGCTTTGATACCAACTTGTAACGTCCCAAAATTCAAGACTAAAAATTTCTTTTAATAAAATATTACTTAAAGTAAAATCGTCGATTCAAAGCATAATCAAAGTAATTGTTTTCAAAACACATGTTCATTGTCAAAGTACTACATCCCAGGCTGTCTAAGATATGGTGTGTTCCATGCGATCACCCCGAGCTCTTTCCTCCGCTATCGGAAATACCTGAAACCAAAACTGAAAACCGTAAGCACGAATCTTAGTGAGTTCCCCACCCTACCACATGCCATGCATAACCACAGACTGCACATACTGGGCCACGCCCGCTATCCTGGGCCTCGCCCCTACCCCGGGCCTCGCCCGCTACAACGGCCCCGCCGCTCCAGGCCCCGCTTGGCTTCGAGCCCCGCTCGGATACAGATCTGTTTCACTTAGGCCTCGTCTGTCACAGGGCCTCGCCCACTAACATAGAATAGCAAATAAACATATCACATAAGCTAAACACGTACTAATGGATCTTGTCCTAAGGCCTCGCCTATCTCTGGGCCCCGCCCCTGACCTGCTACTGATGAGTCATGGAACCCCGTCCATGCTCCTACTGGTAGTGAGATACGGGCCCAACCCACACTCACTCCTCTCCTAACTTGGGCCCCGCCCCTGCTCTGCTGCTACTGAGATGTGGAACACCATCCACACTCTGCTATTGGTGAGATACGGGACCTTGCCCACACTCACCTCTCTACCAGGCACATACAAGTATCACACAGACAACAAGTATAAACTATCACATAAACCATTCCTTGGGCACCCGCCCTCTATCATTGGACCTCGTCCCGAATATCATACTAGCATATTGTGCCTAGAGCTAACCCCCGGGTCTTCTACTCATAACTACATGGGTCGGCATTGTGGCCGTAGACCCATTCATACAAAGGGAAACTCACTTGCACTGGCTGAACTGGCTGATGATCCCACTAGCTGCTGCTCGACCACTCACTGAACTCCTGCTCTACTAGCTTCCCGAGCTCCAAATGCTTAGAATGAACTCACAATTCCAGATCTAAAGTCCCTTCATGCTCCTCCAGGCTCCTTCTTCCTTCTCCAAGCTTTAATGCACCTTCCAAGGCAACAAATGGCTCAAATAGGGGATATGGCGGCTAGGGTTTGGTATCCAGGGCTAAAGAGGCAGTAAGGAACCCTAGGAAGAAGATTAAGACGTTTATATAGGCTCCAAGTCCCGAATTTAGGGTTTTCCACGCACAGACCAGACTCGCCGAGTCACCTTGGCCGACTCGCCGAGTCGGTCACTTACTCCTCGACCCGGATCCCGCTCTGACTCGCCGAGTTCCTCCTTGGACTCGTAGAGCCGTCCCTTAACATTAAGGTTTTCTTTCCTTTCTTGGTCTTCAAAACTTTGGGTGTTACAGATACGGTGGTATTAGGGCAGGGAAAGGAGCCGACTGCGGACCTGGTTGTCAAAAATAGTTTGTGTTCCTACTGTTTCTTTACATACAAGTGAAATGCATTCAAGAAGTGAAGGAATCTACGGGAAATCGATGGGAATTCTCCTTGTTCGTGTTGCAATTGGTTTCCGATGACAAAGCTTTGACATTTGGTTGTTTGGTGATCGAGAAGGGCTGCACCGATTCAACAACAGGTAAGGGCTCCTCTTTTTTTTTTGTTCTTGTGGGTGTTTGTTTGATTCCCTTTTTTATCTTCTGTTTTGACTGAAATTTGTGGAGTTTGATGTGGGTTTTTGGTTTTGCTTTTTAATAGAAATGGATGAGCTTAATCAATAGATTTTGGTGTTGTTTTTGTTGCTTGAAATGAATAGGAAGAAGCTGAAGAATGCAATATTTTTTGAGTTTAATCGTTAAGGAGGTTTACTTCTTAAGTCTATAAGAGGCGTTTGGAATGTGATTTATTCATCTGTGCATATTTGTTTTTTTGTTTGTTTTTTAATATAGATTTATTTCTTTTCGATGATTATAATTGTTCTTTATTAATTTTTGATTAAAAGTGTATGTGGTTAATGAGTTAAGCACTTTGTTGAAAATAATACAAAAAATTTCTTTAATTTCTTTTAGATGGGTCGAGTAAATACGGATGACCTAAATGATTGTAATGACAAATGATGAATGAACATCTTCAACAACTTGGAAGGAATAGAAATGTATTTTATTCAACAGGTAAGAGTTCCTTCTTTTTTTTTCTTCTTGTTTGATTTGGCAGCGACAGTAAAGGGAGTGACGGGAAGGAAGCCTTCAATCCACCTTGGGCTACGATAAACTCAACAGTACCGATTCACTCTTGATGTTGCTGTAGTCGATCGACAATAAAAAACGGATCATGAAGGGGGGGTGCATGAATGGTTGTATTTATTTTTGAATAACACGTGTATTCATTTATGAATAACATTGTAGTTATGTGTGAATGATTGTATTCATTTATTAATAGTAGTATTAATGTGAAGGACTGTATTTATTTATGATTAGATGTATTCGTTATATGATAGAATGTGTATTTATTTATGATTAAAGGTATTCATTTTATGAAGAAATGATAATTTTTACACTATTTTTATTTTCAACTGATGAAAAATGCATTGAATTTTTTGGGATTAGATTTCTATTCATTTTTTTTTGAAAAACAAAAACATGAAATAGTAGAAAATAAATTTTTTTTTTTAAGATTTTCTTTTCAGATTTAAAATAAAAAGAAATATTAACTTTTTTTAGGTAATTTTTTTGAAACGGTTATAAATTATTTTTGGGAAAAATCATTAAAAAAATATATTTATATATTTCATTAACTAAAAGGAAATATTATTTTTTTAGGTAATTAAAATCATTATCCCTAGATTTTAGGAAATCATTAATTAATATTTATATAAAGTTACTAATATACCCTTATAAAATGATTGGTGTAGAATTATTTTCACGTTTTTAACCTTTTAAGTGTTCTCATTTGATCATCTCCCTATATATATATATATATATATATATATATATATATATATATATATATATATATATATATATATATATATATATATATATATATATATATATATATATATATATATATATATATATATATGGAGAGAGAGAGAGAGAGGCATCTCTTTATTTGTTTGAGCATTAATATTTTAATAAAAGAAAAAGATATTTAAAAAAAAAATTAAAATGACAAATTAGTCTTTTTCAAGTTTAACAATAATTAATTCCACAACGTAGTTCAAAAAAAAATGATGACTTAGACCAAAACCTGAAAAAAATATATATATCACATAAATCATTTTTGTATTTTTGTTTATTTTATACAATTTTGAGAAAAAACTAGAAACTTTTTTAACACCTAAAATACTAAAGTGCCATCCTCACAATCGAACTATATTAGAAAAGTAGACCACAAGTCTAAAACCAAACGAATTACATATATAGTCTATGTGAGTCTATATACTCAAAGCTCAATTTAATTTTTATTATATCCATTAAACTCAATCTAGTTATGGTTTTTTAACGATAACTTAACAAAAATAACACACAAAAATCGTGGTCCTTGAACATCAGGCGTCAAATAATTCTAACCGCGTGACTCAACCAATGTCACTATTCTGACCTCCCGCCGACCTCACACCTCTTCTTACCGATCCCCATAAAATTGTGATCTCCAATCTCCTCCTTCTCACCACTCACTAATCGCCACGTCAGCAGTGGGTCCCTTTACCTTTTAACCAAATTTTAATCTCCTTCGTAGATTTAGCGAACATGGGAAATCCGATTCAAAATATATGCAGAATCTGCTGAATATTGGAAGAGCTAGGGTTGAGGGTCCACACTATAATTGTGTGGTGGTGTGGCAGGGGATAGGTGCCCGAAAAGGTACGAGGAGGGAAGTGATGATAGGTGGTACGGAGAGGAAGGCGGCTCAGGGAGGTGAAAAAGCCGTTGGTGGTGTGTGACACGTGGCAGAATATGGTTGGAAGAAAGCTGTTGGTGGGGCCCATTGTTAGAAAGGGGCAGACAACAATGGATTTATTTGGTTACTGAGTGGAGATTGCACTCTGCATGGAATGATTGGGATTTGTGTTAAATATAGAGGAGTATTAACTTATGTTTATTCTTTAATTTTGAGCTATGAATTAAATCAAACGATAATAATTTGATAGGACAAGTTTTACATATACAATGAAATTGTAAACGTAATTTTGTTAGATCTGTTTTTTTCCCTGTATACTTTCCAGCCCCCTGGCTCTTTTCTTTATATATAAAATTTTTGCCGTTCAAAAAAAAAAATTAAATTATATATTCTTTTACATAACTTATTATTTTGAATTTACTAAGGGTGATTATTATTTCATAAACAGTGTAATTTGTTTCCGGCTATTTTTCTTAGGTTAATAACTTTATAAAGTAACAAATAACTTTATATACTGTGTATCAAATTTAGCTTACTTATTTAATTGTATCAAGTTTAGCTTACTTATAAAAGATATTACTATTAATTCGAAAAAGGAAACTGTTCATAAAAATTGCTGTTGAAAAAGCCATTTTTATATAAAACAACTTAATTACATTGTTACAAGTGACGAATCCAAGATTAAACTTTACGTGTGTCCAATCTAATTGACATAACTTATAGTTCTTTCTATTTGTAAATAATACCATCTAATACTAATATAATATTAAGTTTAATACCAAAATCAAACAAAAACTAAATAATAATAGTTGATGTTTTAAAATTAAATTAAAAACATGTAAGAAAATGTAATGATATACAAATATTGAAAAACATAATGATATATTTAATAAAAAAAATAAAAGAAATTGTGAGACAAAAATCATTTTATTCCAAAAATTTAAAACTTAAAAATTATTTAACTAATGATATACAAATATTGAAATACATAATGATATATTTAATAGAAAAAACAATAAAGAAATTGTGAGACAAAAGTCACTTTATTCCAAAAAATTTAAAATTATAAATAACAAAGATCCGTATTCAAGTAATACATAATTTAACAAACAATAACTTAATAGCTACATTATAAGAAATAAAGGGGGCAAACACAAGAAGAAATACCAACAATATAGCTAGCATAACGGGTGGCACACATGATTTTTAGCATAACTAAGACCACGGTTTACAGGAGAATGGTCTTAGTCAATGACTTGAATTTTATCTTTTTCACAAATCATTTCGTCATATATAAGATTTTACGTTTTGCATGGTTTATTTTTATTAGTTTTACTCTCAAACAAGGAGTGTCCAAACTTCTACACAAATGGTGTCCTTCTAAAACTTATCATTAATTTAGTCTCTTAAATAATTCTAAAAGTACGGGCCAGGGTAAACACCCTTTATTCGCCCTTATTGTTATTTAACGTTTTTTCTTACAATAACTTCATCACGTTTAATGATACATAGTTTTTCAAAGATACGTTTCTTTTACAACAGATAAAACTTTTAATAATATTTATATTGGTATTTTTTCTATTTCGGTGTAATGGTAGTAATTATTCCAATGCAATGCAATCAGATTGAAGAACACCACTAGAACATTTTGACAAACTGAAGGAGAGGGGAGAGGAAAAACACAAAACCACAAACACTAGAAGGGTTACGTTTTCCTCCACCTTAGGGGGGGAGAATGGAGAACCAAAATTCCTAGCAAAGAAAAGAATAATTAGGGTTTGATATAAGTCTCTATTTATGGGTATCCAGTTGTTTAATGTCAAAACAATTTTTTTTTGTTGATTGTTTTTATTTATTAAACATTTTAATTAATTAACATCCTGTTCTTATAGTTAATCAACTTCTAATTAATTACAAATTAGCTTCTAATTAGTTTTTTAAAACATAACAAATTAATAAACTAATCTCTCCTAAATTCTTTTTATCTTTTAATTGCTCAATTAGGTATTAAAGGAAACTCAAAAGGACTATGTTATTATT
Organism: Lactuca serriola; assembly: GCF_051521515.1. NCBI lineage: Eukaryota > Viridiplantae > Streptophyta > Magnoliopsida > Asterales > Asteraceae > Lactuca > Lactuca serriola. Next base: position 168,711,665 of record NC_136416.1, on the reverse strand, counting down.
AGAAATATTACCAATAGTTATGAATTTAGACACCATTTTGAATAGTCCCACACTTGGAAAAGTCATCAAGTATACGAGGTCTAATACTTTCAAATAAACAATAGAGACACTACAAATAAAATGATATTTAGTGGCATACATTTTTAATGACACATCTTTTTTATGCCACTATACTATATTTTTAGTGGCATATTTTATATGTCATTATAAAATTAATATTCCACTAATATTTATAAGAAGTGCCCTAAAGTTATTAAATGTTTGTTTTCTTGAAAGAAGTCTTCGTGTTTAATTCTCGCGTCTCACCGTAGATCCATCTATCGATTAAGCTAGCGGATGCTTCAAGTAGCTAACCAATGATTGAGACAAACGCAAGAACCCTAATTGATCGCTTGTTTAAGAGTTCAAAGGCGGTTCCTACAAGGTTAATCAATGGTACGATTTTTTCTTCATCTTCTCTTGTTGTCATCCCTCATCTGTGTCCTCCTTTATCATCAGTAATTGATGCCCAACCCCACCCTTTGTCACTAATGAATGGCGAGAATCGGCATTGCTTGCTTCCCTCGACCCTAAACCGTCTCATCCAATACTCGTGAACCCTAGCGGTGGTCAAAATCGCATTTAGGCCGAATACTGTTCTGAATTTCATCTATATTTTAGTTTCAGATCATTGCTTATTACATTTTCCTCCTCTATCAGTGTTCATAGTTTTTATTTTTTCCTACTTGATATTTGATAAGTCAGACACCAAGTGTTTGATGAAATTCCTTAGTGAGAAAGAACAAATGATTTCTACAAAACATAGAATTTATGTTTTGTTTTATTTGTTTTGTAGAAATAGAGAATTTCTCCAAATTTATTCCTGAAATAAATTAAGATATATTTCTACAAAACAAAATATATCTTAATTTGTTGCAACTTTATAATTTGAAAGGTTAACGTAGTTGGTGATCAAGTCCTTCGATCCCTTCTTGGAAGTCTTGTTCTCTGTTATCCTATTGATCAATACAAGTATGTTTCTTTTTCCATTTTTGCTTATAATCGTAAATAATGAACAAATGATTCTTTTGTAACTTGTTTAAGCTCATTAAAATGTGAATTTTGGCTTTTCATAGGTCTGTTTCAGCCAATTCATCTTTGACTCCACTTGAGGAATGGATAAGTAATAAAGATTTTTCAAACATTTAAACATTTACATGCCCCAAATGGCATATCCCTAGTGAGGAAGAAATTCAATTTGCCAATGAGCTCTTGAATCTACACTTGAATCAGCTTTAGATGAGCTTCTCAAAATATGTCAAGATAAAATCCATTTTGATCTTGGTATACCTGTGTAAAAATGTTTATCCAAATAAAATAATATGATAATTTGTCACATTTGTCCTATTATACATCAATTATGATCTACAGGAAATGAAAAAGACCATTTGAAAGTGACACTTTTGCACATTGATTCCTCATTACAAGGTGTTTTGTCATGTTTGCCTGATTTTATAGTTTATACCTTCATTTAAAAATGGGAAAGTTGAAAATCCACCTTTCTTGGTTGTTGGAGCAACGAGTTCAAGTGTTGGAAGCATTAAATTGCATCAAAAGCTGCTAATATAGTTCATGTAGCCTCAAAGTAAATAAATAAATCTTGTATCCATTTTTCTCTTCTCACTTTTTTCTTTCTATATACTAATCTCTCAAATTTCAAAAAGTAAAATATCCACATCTCTTGCAGATACTTAGTTGAGAAAAAAAAAATCAGATGACAACATTCTATTGCTACTCCTGATTCGTATCATCGAGGCTTTAGGGAACTATGGTAATTTACTAATATACCCTTCAACAATTTGACTTTCAATATTACCTTTTAGACCTGTTTTCTCAACTAACTTAATATAGGATGTTCTGAATATGAAGAGTGGACTAATCATAGGCAAGCGTGGAAATTGGAATATGTTGCCATAATAGAACCTCCTGTTAATTTTATTATGCCATCACGTTCTAAAGGGAAGAAAAGGTATATATATATATATATATATATATATATATATATATATATATATATATATATATATATATATATATATTCTTGATTCTTCTGAATGACAAAATGTTTTGTTTTCCTAATTCCTAGTTTTGATTAGTTGCTTCATAACTTCAGGCCAAGGTGGGCCCTCATTGACAAAGCATACATGCATAATACATGGAGAACATCACAATCATCGTATGATTTGTTTCGTACTATAAAAAACATTTCTCCTTCAGAGAGTATGAATCTTTTGTTGGATGATCTTCTTAATATTTCTGTTCATTGCTATGACACTGTTCGCACGTGAGTTTTCTACTTTTTTTAACTTCATTATCTTAATCTTTTAATATAGTGTTTTGTTTTCATTGGTACCCTTTTGATAAGTTTATTTTTTTTATATTAATATTCAGACTTGCTGGAAGATCTCTAGTGAAAATGATCAAAAGGTGGCCTTCTCTCATTGCAAAGTGTGTGTATACACTCACTGAAAATATTATAAATGCAAACACACCAGAATACATGGTTTTAGGTTCTTGTGCTGTTCTTGGAACTCAAACTATTCTCAAGCATCTCACATTGGTATTCTATTATTGATTATAGTATGATATTATCTTCCATTTTCTTTTCTTACATGAGTGATGAGTTATTCTCTTCCTATTTATGCACAAGAGCCAAAATCTTTCTCATATTTCCTTCTTGGAATTCTTTTGAGGCAAGTGTCTTATGTTTATACTATTACTATATCATTCGAATTATACGTATTGATTAATCTTGTGTGACATTATGTTTATGCTTGCAGTTCTCATCATGAATCCTTGAAATCCCAGAAAGCTATCAATGAGGTAAATGTTCACAAATCATTCAATAGCTTACTTTTCTTGTTTTTTTTTGTTTTGTAGAAATATAGAATTTCTCCAAATTTATTCCCGAAGCATCGAGACGTAAGCTTTGTGATCATTTACTTATTTATTTATTTCGATCACCATGACGTATTAGTGTCATTCAATATGTAATAATAAACAAGAGATTTTTTTTTGTATTCATGTTAATTCATCAGGAAACGACCGCTGAACAAAGCATTATAAATGCAAGTGGAAGTTCAAAGGAGGTAATCTCTTCCAAAAGGCATAAATTCACTTTCATATTTTTCTTTTATATAATAAAAATACCAAAATAAGAAACAAGACTTTTGCCTCCAATAAATATTTAAATAAAGTTATTAGTTTATATGAGTGTTTTTTATTTAATGCATAAAGAATGACTTAAAAATCATGAAAATGAACCTTTCCAATTCTCAACTTTGTACAAATTTGCCATCATTTTCCATCTTTCTAAAGAGTGTCGTTTTCTCAGATGTCTTTTGAACATCATTTATTTAGAGCAAAATAAACTTCACTTGCTATTTGTGCAATTTGCTCATTTACACACTTGAATTTTGTGTGGTTAATCGTTTTGGCCTTTTGTAAATGAATCAACAGATCACCAAAAGAGCTATCAACTACAACTTCACGGGAAAACACAAAGAAAGCATATGTGGAAGCTAAGTTTACACAAATCAAGGTACTGCTTAACAAATAATGCTACTTCAGTTCACCATAATATAGTTAAACATATATGCATGCTTTTATGTGTTAAATCCTTTTTACACTAGAGCTTCAAATAGTCAAACAAGTTTTTAATATCCTTGTGTCATCCATAATATTGAATCTTGTTTTTAGTTTGAGCATATCTGACAAGTTTGACATAACCCAAAAGAAGACTATTTTGCCCTTTTTTCTTATTTTCGTACCATAACATCCAACTTATGTTCTTCAATCAAAAAGGATAAGCCACATCTAGTTACAACCATGGTAATAGTTGCCAAAGTTAAAGGATAACAAATAAATTGTTTGATTTAAGATTAGAAAGAGTATGTAATAATTTTACAACATAATGAGGGTCAATCTTGACAACATCATAATAATTCCATATTGTATGTTGCCAATAGGATTTAAACTTGTTCCATATTTCGCATCTGTAAGCAGATTCCTTTCACAATATGGACCTCAACATTGGTTTTAGCTTTCTCTAGTATACTTAATCTAGTTTTATTTTTCTAGCTTATTTTTCAATTGCTTTTGTCTCCATTTTGTTCTTATTGTTCAACTTATTATTTATTTTCTAAAATATGCTTATTTAACTGTATTTTGAATCGTCTTTGTTTGTTTTTGGACAAACAATTGCTAGTATTGATTCTAGAGTACGAGATAACACGATTTAATCAACCTAGCATGAAGCGTAGGGAACAAGTTCATCTACTATTAAGTTTAAAGTTTTTTTTTTTTTTTTTTTTTTTTTTTTTTTTTTTTTTATATATATATACTTTTATTCTTCTTATTTTTAGTTACTTTATGTTTAGGATGTACATGATTCTATATTTAGACATGTTTAATTCAAAAAGTTCAAAATATTGATGAAAAACAATGAAATTTTTATTTTTCTACATGATATAATTTAATTATTTTATATTATAGATAAAAATTATATAGATATAAATATCCTAAATTATATAATCTCATGAGTATTTACTAAACTAAAACATGACACAAAATAATTTTTGTATAATGACAAATAAAAAAGTGCCACTAAAGTCTTAAAATATGTAATTAAAAGTAGCATGAATTTTTGAATTGAAATCGGATTCAATGGCACACAATATGTGCCACTAAAAACTTTTCTTTTACTGTGACAAATAAAAAAGTGTCACAAAAAAAAACTACAGCGTCAAAAGCTAAAAGTATCACTAAAGGGCTTTAGTGGGAGCGTTTCTAGTGACACTTATTATGTGTGCCGCAGATTCTTTGAGAAGCTTTTAGTGGCATTATTTTGGGTTTTTAGTGGCACTTTTTGTGTGCTACTAAATGACATATTTTTTTGTAGTGAGAGAGTGTGCCATCCAATGCAACTGTCGAACTTTGATCAAATCTAGACAACCCTTAGATAAGAGATCAACTATTCTTTTGTTTTATAAGATATTTGTATGAACCTAAGACATGGATAATGGTCAATCTCAATGTTCATATTATGTTTTGCGATAAAGATTTTTGACGACCACATTAGTCTACTAAATTTAACATATTAATTTTAGTCAACGTTGGGCCAATCACTTAGATGTAACACCAAATCATTGAGGGGCCCATATATATCGCTTCTCCTGTTAGGGCATAAGGAAAAAATAAAATTCGACTACATAGTTTACATCGATTTCATCATGTCATGCATGTAGATACTCTCTATTACCATCAATTACGGATAACATTACAGTAGACCAATACATAACATAATTATAGAGCAAAAACCTCATGTATCATTGTTTGAAGATTAAGAGATATTATCCTCGCATAATTACTTGTGAATTTATCCATAAATTAATCTCTAAATGCAGGTTACTCCAATAATTAATTCTCCATTAAGTACTTGATGTGATATTGATCTCGAAGAGGTCTTCGAGACTACTAATACAACGATGATCAAGAATCACACAAGAGATAAATACTTTACCCGTTCTCCGAGAGGGGGTCCCGGGAAAACTCTCTGATGGTCAAGTTAGTTACTTGAGGGATAAGTTGTTATTTGAGTATAGGAATTAGAGAACTTATCCTTTCTTGTGGACAAAGGAGACCTTTTATTGTTGGGCCTTACAGCCAGTCCATACAGAAGACAAGGGCATCATACCTAATAAAGATCGGATGCGCTGATTGGATGATTATGTTCTTCTTTATATTAGAGCTTGTGATTGGTTTAGGTGTTAATGCTCTAAGCATTACCTAGGTCGTCTGCAATCGTTACCTTTTTTCGCAAGGTGATAATGTTCGTTGGGCACAAGTGTTGGGTCCCTTCTGCGCTTTGACGAGGTTTCTTAGAAGAAGTTTAGGGGGAAACTAGAGTTTTTGGAGGTTAACTTACACGAGGTTCTCCTCCCTACCCGTTGTGTAGGGTCGACCGTGTCGCTCTTCCTGACAAGCCACATCATGTGCCGATGGAGTACTCATCCACTTTTGGTGTCATGTCTTTGATACAAGTTGTCTCTAGTCAACCATTTTCCTCATATCTGATCAAGATTCCGCTTGGTGGTTTATCTAAGATTGTGGAGGACATCAAGGAAGGAATCATCTTGAATGTCCATCGAGCCATGAATAAACGGAAAGTGATGTGCATAATTATATACCTACTAGTTTTTAATTTATCAACCTAACAAAACTTAACTAGCTAAGATGCACTTAGGTTGTGTAACTAGTCGAATTATAAAATAGTAAAGTAAGTTGGGTATCGATCATAGGGAACAATATTTTAATTAATAAAAGAATTACTATAATTTAAACTAAGAAAAAAAACTAAATTTGGGGGGGGGGGGGATTATTGATTTTGCATGACCAACAACTTAAATCAAACAACTAGAAATTAAAAAACTTTTAATACTAAGAATGCAGATAGAAAATGATTTTAAATCAATAATAAAGAGTACTTTCATTTAGTTTCGAATCCCCCCTTTTCCTATGGTTCATTTATAATCAAATAAATATATTGGTTACCAAATTATTAAGTAACTAGTTATAATGTTCAGATTTCTAGATTTTACCAATTTATGAACTACCATGCATTGATCAAACACAAATTGGACACACAGTTGATATAAAGATAAATTGGACTATGAATGATAAATCTATGAGTTACTTGTCTAAGATCAAGACAATTAAATCAAGCACAAATTATGGATTAATTATGCTCTCTAACACAATCAAAGTTACTAACTTATATCACTTAACTCCATGATTTGTTCAATCACTAGATCTCGCAATTTAATGTTCATAAACAATTAGATAACAAATTTATGCAAATAAACTGATCATCTAGTACACAAAACTTGATGCATAAGCAATTTAAGCTAAACTTCAACATGCAAGGATTATGATTTATCAAACACTAGTTAAAGCAACATAAAAGATTCATAAATTTGAAATCAACACATAGTTAAAGGGTTCATCATCACCAAATTAAAGTATAGGGAGTTTTTGCCCGTGAATAAAGTAGAAACAAACATATAAACAAATTTAACTAGATTAGACATAGTAGAACTAGCAAAGCGAATGATCTAATTATGTTCTTTCTCTAAAAATATTCAAGCTTGATCTCAAATTGAATTCCAATCTTCCAAGGACTCTTCAGAAGGTTTTTGTCGTAGTTTATCGTAGCTCTCTCTAGCAGAAGTCTCGTGATTTTGATTAATGATCAATTTATATAGTTTCCTAAAATTTGGTTCTAATGTTAATAAGAGTATTACGTCCTAAGAATCGTAGTAATCCTGTATGCGCCAATGAATTTGTCCATGTTTATAGAGGATTTTTTTGATGACACATGGTCATGTTGTGAGAAGGGTTTAATGCATGAATCGGGAAGCTTCCAAATGCCACGTCATGGAATATAGAGATGGTCACATCATGACCAAGAGATGCAATATAGAGATGGTCACATCATGACCAAGAGATGGTCATGTTGTGAGAAGGGTTTAATGCATGAATCAGGAAGCTTCCAAATGCCACGTCATGGAATATAGATGTCCATGTTGTGGGAAATTCAATATGCTTGAGTTCTTCTCTCTTCTTCTCCTAATTCCAGCTCTAATCCTCCAAGTATCCAGCTTTCTTCAATTTTAGTCCTTTTTCCATGAAAATGTCCTTTTTGGTTGCAAAATAGAATTCAAACATTATAAGTGTTTTGGTCAAAAATCAACAAAATAAAATCTAACGAACCTGTATGAGATGCTGTGATGTTCGTGATAAATCAAGTAAGAAAAGATAATCAAAGTGACACAAGTGAGTCACAAGGAAAGCCCTTGATCGTTGATAGGATCTCCGGTATAAAAACTTAGGAGGTGATAATTGTTGGATTAGTGTCTAAGTCCATAACTATTTTGGTATGTACTTGACCCGATGGTGCATGGTCCTTTTGGGTTGCCTTTACCAAAGCAACTTGATAGGATGAATTATGGAGAGAAAGGATTAAATATGATTTATTAATATATTATGAGAATAATATATTAAAGGAGAAATCATATTGTTTAATTAATATTAGTCAATAATTAATTGGTAATTAGTTTTGTGACTAAAAGAGATTAATTAAACTTAAGGGACTGGAATTGTAATTATAAGATAATTGCAATTTGGGCCATGGATTGCCTTTTATTATAAGGTGGACGAATTCTATGGGGGAAGCCCATATGAAATCGTCCAAGGCCTTAAGGAAAGGGCTCCATGGGTTGCTTAGGGCTTAAGCAACCAAATTAGGGTTTCCTTGTTAGATAACCCTAATTGCCTCACTATATATATAGACCCCTTAAGGACCAAAAACGTGGACAAGCAACCTTCTAGGGTTTCACACGTTTTTGGGCAGCCTCTGACCTCTCTCCTATTCATCCTCTTGCTTATGGTGTTTGTGAACCATTAAAGGAGTGACACTTGTGACTCTAAGCCTTCCAAAGTCAATACAAGGAGATTTGGGATTGTTATTGCTACATAACAATCAAGGTAATATTATAAACCTATTCTCATGTTAATATGATTACTTATATGCTAGAATTAGGGTTTATAGTCTTGGATAACTTGCATGTACAATAAAGAAACCTAGATCCAAGCATTAGGGTTTGTATGAGCACATAGGATGTTCTTAGGACCAAAACCCATCAGAGGTATCAGATCCTAGACTGGTTTCTATTGTATTGATCCTTAATATGTATGAAAAATTCGATTTTTGGTCTCTGGAGGCTGGACTCACCGAGTCCATAGCTGAACTCGCCGAGTCCATGCAGACTTGACGAGTCCATGCTTGACTCGACGAGTCAACTCGTCAGATGGGGCTATCTTCGCGATTTCTTGCTGTTTTTGCTTATAGAAAGTTACCTTATCACATTAGATCAATATAAATCCGATTTTTTGATATATATGAGTATATTCTTGATCTAATTGAAGATATTTATCAATTAATAAAATATTTGTTTCCTTATGTGATAATTGATTAATTATTTTGATTAAATTGGTAAATTGTTTTGCAAGAAATCATTAAATAAATCAAATATTGATAATTATGTGATTAAATTTTAATTTAGATTATTTGTTATTTGATCCTTGTTGTTATGAAAAGTTTCATGTTTTCCCCTTTAGGTTTTATAGTTTAAATTTGAACTCAAAGGTTTTGTTGTTTTGAAATTTAAATAGTTGAAACCCTAATGTTTTGAAAAAGGTTTCAAAACTTGCCCTCAAGTTTTGGAATTTAAATTTTGATTAATTGTTTAATTTGATGTACACTTAAATTCTAAACCCTAATGTTTTGAAATGTTTCAAAACTTGCCCTCAAGTTTTGGAATTTAAAAGTTGATTAAAAGTTTAATTAGGAATGTTAAATTCTAAAAACCCTAGTATTGTTTGAAAAGTTCAAATTACACCCTTATGGTTTTATTAATTAATTAAGGGGTATAATTAAAATAGGTTTAATAAATCCATAAAAGTTTAGATTTAAAATTTAATTGAATTAAAAGTATAATTGTTAAATTTGACCACCTAATATTTTAAAAGTGTAAAATACACCCTATACTATATATATAACATTAAAAGTCTAACATTATATATATGTATGAATAAAAGTCAGTCTTACCGTTAGTAGGCCTCATTCACGAAGTTGGTCTATAAGGGGTGTTTAAGGAAATTGCCTATATAATGGCGATTGAATGGGTATCCACTCTTACCCACCGCACTCTTGACTAGTGGAGGGTCGTTAGCCGAACGGGTAGGATAGGACGAAACCTTCCATTATAAGTATAATGAATTATTAAAGTAACTAAATGTTTTCATAAAATTCCCAATCTTAGTTACTTAGGCAAAAGTGAATTGATGTAATTCCATGAAATTACACTTTGTGCCCTTGCAAAGACGTTAGTGGAGCGTGTGTGGTTTACCGGCACACTAAATGGTTCTAAGCAAAGGTAGCAAAGGGTGACTCAATGTTTGTCATAGTTCGGTGGAGCGTGTGTGGCTTACCGACACATAGAATAGGTGACTGTAACATGTGAGGGCACCATGTAAGTTTGCATGGTTATTCACACCCGCTTTGTGATCCTCGGCATCCCAGTCACAAACAAGAGGGGCATATCGAGATTTAAACATGCCATTGAAAGTTCAATGAATCTCAAAGGATCTAGGAGTTTTCATAGATTTAAAACATAAATTCTTTTTCGTTTTTCGTGGTGGAAATTAGTGAATCGTCATTCACTTACCTTCAAATATTCTGCAATTAGGGTTACGGCATCCCTCTCCCGAGTTGTAGAATATTGTGTTGGGTCCTAGCCTTAGTATCTCATTTGGGTGATTTGCTAAGGACTCATTCAAATCAACTAACTTGAATTCGTTTTCTCCCGTATTGTAGATGTCAAAGTTCGACAACTATGGTTTTCCCAAATCCCGTGGAACAAGCATTCCACATGAAAATGATATTCCACGATTCGATCGAGGAACAAGAGATCATACTTCACTTCTTCCTCCTCCTCAAATTATTCTCCCTAACCCACAAGTTCAAAGGCTTGAAAAGTTCAAGATCACTCAATCCCTTTTGGCAAGTAAACATAAAGAATGAAAGTCGGTGTGTGCACACGTCCTAGGGATGAAGTCACACATTGATAGGTTAAGAATGTTGGGATCCGTTGTCTGTGAGGAAATGGCTGTTGATTGGGTTCTTCAGTCACTTCCTAACTCATATAGTGAGTTCGTAAGAGAGTACTATATGATGAACCGCGACGTGACCCTTATAGATCTCACATATATGCTTATTGCTGCTGAATCAGCAATGGTTTGGCACAATAGAAAAGCAAAGTTGATTGGTGAATCTGTCTTCAAGACCTCTATGGATATAGACAATGGCAACGAAAGACATGCTATGATTGAAAAGTTTGATCATAAGAGAAAGGCAATGTCTGAAGTAATTCCATGTCCTGTTCCAAGAGAGTCAATTTGCTTTTATTGCCAAGAGAAAGGGCATTGGAGACGAAGCTGCCCTATTTACCTAAGAGATCTAAGAGATGGGAGAGTCGAAACGTATGGCTCTAATATAGGTAAAATCCATTAACTAACTCTTTTAAGCTTCTATTATAGATTCTTAATACATAATGTGATAAGATTACAATTGATGTTTTGTAAGATCGAAGAAAAGAAAGGAAGCTTAAGGGAAGAAGTGAGCAAAATCTAACCGTGAAGGAATGGATTTGGATCGCATTTATCGAAGATTAGATTCTTGAGCTACTACTTAGAGTTAGAATTAGATTGCTAAGAAAGATGTATTAGCATAGTTTTTCAATGAATTGCATTGTAAGGACAAAATATTTCCGCAATAAAATAAATTTTGATTTTATATTATTTATTTATCCTTGCAATGGCGTATATGAAAAATTGATGTTTGGATGTTTCTATTATTAGCAATAATGGATTTGGTTCTTATTATGTTATTTATGGAAAGTCGAGAATTTACCAAATAGGGAGAGTTTCTCATCGCCCAAGTTTCAATTGGACAGAAACTTGGAATCATGCAACTTGGTTGCACGATGAATGAGAAATTTCATATTTGGAAATTAGACAAATTCATTGACAAAGTGTCAAGTGAAGGACTTGGAGATCGAATACACAAAGTTGCGTGTTGATCAAGTCCACCATAAGAGTAACAAAGATATTTGTCATGATTTACTAAAGGTTTAGTAAATATGATTATACTTACAAGATTAAGTGTAATTCTGAATTGATTGAAAAAGTTTAAATCAATAGCAGAACGAATAAGAAGAATCAAGTAGGCAGAAAGATAAAAGTTTCTCCATTCTAAGAAGAAGGGAGAGTACCTTTTATGCTTTATGATAGGTCTTAATGATTAAGAACCATATCTCAATTGATCCTCTAAGTAAATCTTAGCACAATTGTATGTTTAAGAAGAGGAATCAAGGATTGAAGAAATGGTTAAATCAAGAAGTCTATCATACTTCGTTCCAATGACAAGTCTTAAAGTTAAGATTGTGACAATGAGTGAAAAGTATTAAAGGTTTATAACATTCATCAAATGTGGAAAGTTGTGATGTCTTGGATAAGACAAAGACCAACTAGAACCAATTTATGAAGAGTCTTGATAAAAGCTACACTAACTCTTGAATATTTGTTTGTCAAGAAATGTTTATTGACAAGAGAATCTTATATGTCAAGGAGTCAGGGGGAGTCTTAATGGTCTTGAAAAGTTTCAAGAACAAATCAAATAGACCTTATCAATCATCAATAGCACACGAGTTGAGGTTTACAACCTATCGTGTTGACATCATTTTGTTTCTATGCCGTTCCAATTGAGTTAATTATGCATATGAGTTCTATGAGTTCTCATTTGAATGCATAAAAGGCAAGGACCTTGATCAATGGAAAGTACACTAATAAGAAAAGGTGAGCTGCTTAACTACTTGGAAGACATGGTAGGCAGCTGTGCTACCATAAAGGCAAGAAATCGAGATCAAGAAAGTTCGATCCATATGAGTTTGAATTTGTCGTAAACTTTGGTTTTGAAAAATTCACATGGATAGGAACAAATACACCGTTAAATCTAAGTTTCATAAGATTTCCTCCTTCATGAAAATGATTGTGAGGAAATGCTTTCACTAAGAAAGATTTTAAGAAGATAGTGATTGTAAAATTGCATTCTCGAATTCGATTATGGTTACGGTATCCCTTTCCATAATTTGAATTGTGAGGTTTGGCAATTGTTTACACACACATATGAACTATCTAAGGCAAAGGTGTATAAGTTCAAGAAGCATTGATAAAAGATTATCAAAGCACTAAGTATTAGAAACATGAACTTAAGAAATTCAATAAGCATTGTTTTTTGAAAGTTAAGCTGTTTCTGAATACATGTCAAAGCTAGTGGGAGCATAAGTGTTATGTTTTATAGTAATCATCATGATAGTGGGAGCATAAAAGTTATGATTGTATGATTATTATGGGACGTATTTCAAGTTGGCAATATTAATTATAGAAAACAAGAGTTATACCTTGCAAAGTCGTAAGGGTTGTAAAGTTGTTTTGCTATAATTAAGGGAGAGAATATTATGCTTCATTTCAAATCTAAAGGCTTAGGTTGTGGAATGTTAATAAAATTTAGTCAAAGGTACATAGTGTGTTCTTAAAATTTTGATTATGATTACGGCATTCCTCTTCACAATTCGAATTTTGAGAACATAGCAAATAAAACATTATGTATCGTGTCTTATACGCTTCGGGTATAGGATCGATTGCAAATGCTTTAATATTTGACCATTCTAAAATTTTCCAAATGTCTTGCGCATTTAAAGGGAAAAGGGACTAGAATCGGTTTTGACTAAGATTATTAAACAAATATCAAAGGACAATCCAAAGTTCGACGAGGATTGGTTGCTTGTGAGTAGTTGGAAGCATGGTATTGAATGGACCATATCGACATTATTATAGAAAATATTCTATTAAGAATGAGTTGTCATATGGAAATTATGGAAATGTTTCCATATTGGATGGACCATATCGACATCATTACGAATAGATAAGATTCTATTAAGAATGAGTTGTCATATGGAAAATATGGAAGCGTGTCCATATTGGGAATTGAATATTGAAAAATCTATGACTAGATTAGAAACTTTTATGCAAAAGGATGTTCAAAGGAATGTACTTTGAGGAATTGTCTTGTAACAATGTCCGATAGAGGACTTTGTAATATCATTGGCAATAGTCTATGTGACTTTGGTGCAGTGACATTACAAAAGGATCATTGCATAGAATGTTAGAATCTAGCATATTCTATAAGTAGCAAGAATTTGATATTCTCACACTTATGAAAAAGGATTTGGAGTTGTGAAATGAGAATGATTGGAAATGTGTTCAATTTGATCTACTTCACAAAAGTAAGAACCATAGGAAAACATTGTGTGCATGCTAGGAGCATGGGACAAGTGTAATAATTCAAGTAAGAAGTTGATTACCCGAAACGACAAATAATGAGTAATCAATATGGTGATAAATAAAAGGAGTTTTATTTATACTCAAAGGTTTGAGGCCATATGGGATTAGTATTATTCTTGTGTTTCACATTTGCATGTTTTGACTTCCAGAATAATTGAATTTATTAAGAATAATCAAATTATTCGAACGGGCCACAGTCGTTCATATGTTGGAAGTAGATATGAATGAAGATTGTCGTGAATTGGTGTGTGGATTGTCTAAAGAGCATTAGACATAAGCAAATGTTTGTTGCAACGTTCATGAATGCTTATGAATATGATTTGAGCATTGAACTAAACCCACGCTCACTTGGATCACTCCATGAATTGTATCATGAGTGATTGGTGAGATGATAACATCTTATATTCTTGAAACCGAGATGTGTGAGTTGTATCTTGCAAATCGGTTGCACATTGATAATATGTAAACGCACTAGTAACTTGGTGTTATAAAAAATATTGTTGTGTGTGATTCGGTGAGTAAGTGCAAGCAAGCATTGTATCAAAGTTTATCCGTTCCTTTTATCCAAAGTAGGATAAAAGCAATATCTTTGGGCCCCTCGATGATTTAGTGATGACAAACGTAAATGCTCGGCCGGGCTAGGGCTAATTTGATTTGTTCAATTAGTCAGTCGTCATAAATCGGGAATAGAGATATAGTACAAAGAGAATGATTTGAAATCATATCTCATTTGATATCTAGAATGGAGGAATATATGATCCCTTATCTAAGGAGACGCGTATATGATAGGATCAGAGTTGACAGCGGCTTTGAAAAGCTACGATTGCAGATCAGGATCTGAAGTCATACACAGAATAGTTATTAGACTTATCCAAGTGGGAGACTGTTGGATTAGTGTCTAAGTCCATAACTATTTTGGTATGTACTTGACCCGATGGTGCATGGTTCTTTTGGGTTGCCTTCACCAAAGCAACTTGATAGGATGAATTATGGAGAGAAAGGATTAAATATGATTTATTAATATATTATGAGAATAATATATTAAAGGAGAAATCATATTGTTTAATTAATATTAGTCAATAATTAATTGGTAATTAGTTTTGTGACTAAAAGAGATTAATTAACCTTAAGGGACTGGAATTGTAATTATAAGATAATTGCAATTTGGGCCATGGATTGCCTTTTATTATAAGGTGGACGAATTCTATGGGGGAAGCCCATATGAAATCGTCCAAGGCCTTAAGGAAAGGGCTCCATGGGTTTCTTAGGGCTTAAGCAACCATATTAGGGTTTCCTTGTTAGATAACCCTAATTGCCTCACTATATATATAGACCCCTTAAGGACCAAAAACGTGGACAAGCAACCTTCTAGGGTTTCACACGTTTTTGGGCAGCCTCTGACCTCTCTCCTATTCATCCTCTTGCTTATGGTGTTTGTGAGCCATTAGAGGAGTGACACTTGTGACTCTAAGCCTTCCAAAGTCAATACAAGGAGATTTGGGATTGTTATTGCTACATAACAATCAAGGTAATATTATAAACCTATTCTCATGTTAATATGATTACTTGTATGCTCGAATTAGGGTTTATAGTCTTGGATAACTTGCATGTACAATAGAGAAACCTAGATCCAAGCATTAAGGTTTGTATGAGCACATAGGATGTTCTTAGGACCAAAACCCATCAATAATGATCACTTTCCTTGATGATTTTATTGATATAAAATGTTGAATATAGAGATAAATGTATGAATGCGAGTAAAATTGTCATGTGTGAGCTCAGTGTGTCTGTAGTGTGCTAGTTACAGCTGTTATTTATAGTCTAATGCTAATAACAAGAAGTCCGATAATTCCAGGATCCTCCAAAATCAGCATATGAACATCATTTGACCTGGTATTCCGGGTCTTTATCCTGGTTGAGATGGCTCTCCGCTGAGAATGGGTCTTGTGTTGACTCATTCTTCACATGTGAGAAAAATAAACAAAATATAGTCGTTAAAAGTGTTAGAAACATAAGTGGTACTAGTCAGGATCACAGGATATGTTTAAGGATCCTAAGGCTTCAGAAGTATTTGAGGATCCTGAATATAAGTTGAGGATCACAATTGCCACCAAATTATACCTATCAAATATGGAGGTTAGTTTTACCGTATTTAAAGGTATGATTTAATAATAGATGAAAGAGATAAAAGATTAGAATTTTAAACCATAATAAGATAGGGTTTATCTGCCCAAGGTTAATCATTACACATTCAAATCGTACCCTCTCTCTTCCACCATAGGGTTAAATAGGGTGATCCTGTCTAGTCCTTTTACCCTTCCTAACATGTATACGATTACTTTCCCAGGTAATTTCTTCCTCTTGTTTTTCATGTGTACATTTCTATTACGATCATGGGCAAGAAATGGTTTGTTCTCGTGCCAGTATTACTGCTTCTTCATAGAATGGCTTCGTCGATCAAGGGATTTTGACCCAATCCAAGGTTTGTTTCATCAATAATGAGGACATGCATTCCCTTAAGGCCAATGAAGCCTTCCCCTCTGATGTAATCTTCAGATCCTTTGACCCTTCCAAGTAGTCTGACTTCGTTTCTCTTTCTTGGGAATCTTTCCTTGAATATCCCTTTTCGTTAGGCCTCAAATACCCCTTTTCGGGTATCATTTATGATTTCTTTCAAGCCACCAAGCTTTCCTATGTCCAAGCAATGCCCATTATTTGGAGGATTTTGTACTGGATTGAGCGAGTGAATCATTCCCATAATATATACATTGGTCTTGCTGAGTTAGCTTCTATTTATGATCTCTTTACTTTCGGGAATTCTCACTTCCTATTTAGGGTTAAGACCAATAAATCCCCCTTGTCTTGAAAACTAAACACAAGAATGGATCCTGGAAGGAGAAGCTCTTTTTTGTAAGGCGAGATTCTATCTATGGCAGAGATCTCTTGCCCAAATCTTGGGTTGAAAAGGGTAGGATCTTATCGAGGATAAGGTGAGACGTTTTCTTGCTTTACCTATAGACGTCATATCATTCAAGATTGAGTCTCCTAGTCTTTAAGAGGGTTCATCTGCAACAGCTTCGATGGCCACCGATAAGGATTTTACCTATTTAAATTTTAAAGATCCTGAGTTGACAGGGATCCTAAACTAATGAGGCTCTTGTGTGACATGTAGGATCTAAGGCAACTCGCCCCAACACACGATTTGGTTTGTATGATCTTGAAGAAGATATGTCAAGTGGCTTGATTGCAATAAAGCAAGAGAAAGGCTCTCCTCCCCTTACTTTTAAGAGAGCTCAGATTGATCTCACTACACAGACCTCTAGTTTTTGAAATAGGAAGACTGTAGAAGCTACAAATTTGATCCAGGAAAACCTCAGATCTAAGGAGGCACTCCAGAATTTGGTTTCCTTTTCCCAAGTCATAAGTAGTCATGTGATTCTAGTTTCAATCATTCACTCGCTTTTACTGATGCCATGTTCTATTTTAGGTTTCTGCTCATGTTTTCCAGTTTGCCATTGATATAAGGATCTGGGCCGAAAGGACCGAGCAAGCCCTAAAAAAGCAGGGGAAGGAGTGGAAGGCGACTAACAACGATCTCTTAAGGAGGGTGGAGATGCTGAGTAAGGAGAAGGCCGGAAAAGGAGGAAGAGCATGTTGCGGAGATGAAAGACGTGATAGCAGAGGTGAAGGCTAGTGTTGTTGCGGGCGTCTGTGAGGCAAAGGTCAAACTCGAAGAGGACGTGGCTAATGTGGGATCCTGGTATTAGGCTAGTTGGCGCGAAGCCTTGGTCAAAATAACTAGTAAAACTGTTAATACCAGTCAGGATCCTAATGGGAAGCAACAGAAGGTGGGTGAAGGGAAAAAGGTTCCCGACGATGATAACCAATCTATGGTTTAGTCCTATTAAGAAAAACATATTAAATGGTTTTAGTTTGGGGATGTAAGACAATTTCTAACTTTTTCTTTTATAGGGTTGATGGGTGATATGTGCATATCTATACATATAATTGTACATCATATCTTAATATTTTTAATTACTTTTATGCCCTTTATAGAACAAAAGGTGCTTAATTTGCTATGTATTGTGTTTTAGGGGTAAAAGATATGCTTGGAGAAGAAAGGAAGTTGGAAGCTAGAAATTTGAATGAAGACTTTTAAATGAAGAAAAATACTCTCAACACATCATGGTGACCCTACCACAACGTGTTGTTTTGAGCTTTCCTGATTGACTTCGAAGACTTGCTGAATACGGGATAATCATGAAGGCCACAACGTGGTGACCCTACCACGTCGTGGTGCCCTAATTTCATAAAATTATAAATATATCCCATTCTACTTCGAATTAAGAACTTTTGTTGGGAGCTTTTGATGATTTTTAAAGGCCAAGGATCTGAATTAAAGCTTGGATGTGAAGAAATCGTTTATAGCTTGGTAATGGAGAGTATTAAGGCAATAAAACTCTTAATTACGACTTTCTATTGTAGTTTAATCATGTCTATACATATGAAATTCATTTTTCTAACTTTAGTTGCTGAAATCATGGGCTAAAACCCTATGACTCTCGTTTAGCCTAGGGTTACTTGATTACTTATGGTTTGATTTATGGTTTGGATTTTGTTTTATTTGTTGTTTGTTGATTTAGCTTATTAAAGAACCTCCCGTGCTTGTGATAACTGATTTCTCTATTTATTGTTGAATTTGATTAAGTTTGTATGACCATCTTCCTTAATTGAATTTGAATCTTATGATCTTGTGAATTGCAAAAATGTTGGACTAGAGTTTTGAACAAGACCTAGGGTTAAATAGAAAAGTGGCTAAATAAGTGTAGGAGCTAATATATGACGACCAATTATATATTGAACTAAATCAATAAACCAATTTGATCAATTTATTATAAGTCTAATTAACTCAAACTGAACACTAGTAAACTTTTTATTTTATCCGCTTGATCATCGTATGAACGAGCTTGTTTGCTAAAGAATTAAGTTAGTGAACACTAATTTGGTCATCTTAGGAATCGGTAACCAATGAAAGTATAATCCATTGCACTTCCATAAATCAACCATAATAACAAGTAAATCTGAAGCTAAATGAATCTCTCAAATACCTTGGTTTAAATCGTCTTTGTGTGTTCCTTGTTTTGGTTTTAGTATTTTCTTCATTAGTTGATAGTTAGTTAGTTTGGTAAACTAAGTGTCTAGTCTTGCAAAACTAGAGAAAAACCCTTTTCTAAATTTATTTGTAATTTAGTTAATAGTAGGTAAGAATTAGCTAATAATATCGTTCCCTGTGTTGGATACCTGTCTATTGTGCTATACTATTTACAACAAGGTAAACTACCTTAGGTAGAAATTAGTTACATTAGTAGGATAAAACTAGTGCGTAATTATTTTCCACATCAAGTTTTTGGCATCATTGTCGGGGAGCGGTCCAGCATTAGTTATTGTTAATCTGCTATTTTATTAGGATTTTTTCTGTTTATTTGCTTTTAAAACTCGTTTTAGGTTTTTCTTCTGTTTGACTCACCATGTCGTGGTCCTTAACACCACGTCGTGGTGTCGTAACAGTTAATTTCTAGTTTTTGTTTTTGTTCTTTTTACGCATTTTAATTGTTTTATTGCAGTAGTTATGACCCATGGATAAAATACACCTTTGAATCCACCACTTGATGACCCGGAGTCAGCTTTTCGTAAGAACACTGATAAAACCATAGGAGAATCTGCAACACCAAAGAAATCACCTTTCAAGAATCTCAAATAAATTTTTAGTAAGAATAAGGGAAAGCAAGTGGGAGAATCAAGCAAAACCCCTAAGATCAAAAGCATATAGAACAATCCAACAAAAGAAGACGTCGATTACAAAACAGACGAGGAAGGAAGCGAAACTGAAAGCGAGCAAGACAGCGAACCCGACAACATCATGTCAGACATTGTCGACATTTCGATGGAGGCATAAAAGAAAAGAATTATTGACGACAATGGTCCGAGACTTGTGCAACCCGCCATTCCAGCTACTGCCATTTTTGAACTGAAGGGGCACATCCTTTCCCTGCTAAAAGAGATTCCATTCACCAGGAAAGATCATGAAGATGCCTACAAACATCTTAATGAAGTCAATCATATCGCCGACAACTTCAACATCCCAAATGTCCCACATGAAACAGTGTTATTAAGGATGCTTCCAGTTACTTTCAAGGGAGCTGCCAAAGACTGGTTGAAACCATTACCACCCGACGCAATCCCTACATGGGCGAAAATGCATGAAGATTATTAGAACAATTTTGCCCACCATCGAAGGTGGCTAAACTCAAAAAGCCTATAGCTAACTTTGAGCAACAAATTGGTGAGTCGCTATATGAAGCATGGGAGCGCTACAAGGGATTACTTTGGAATTGCCCCCAAAACGATTTAAGTGTGCAAGAAGAAGTTTCAATCTTCTATGATGGGGTAAATGTCACTACAAGGCAACTCCTGGATTCCCAAGGACCATTAAGAAAGAAGAATCCCGCTGAAATTAAGGAGCCAATCAAAGAATTTGCTAAACATTCAAGAGAATACCATAACCCAAGGAATGATGTAGCAAGGGGATCGGAAAATTCAACTTCGTAGGACATGTTGGCAGTTTTAGAAATGTTGCAAAGCATGGATAGAAGGATGACTGACGTGGATCAAGCAATCCATGATATACGAGTGGGGTGTGAAAACTGTAATGGGTTGCATATAACCAAGGTCTGTGATCTTGATGAGAATAGAAACCGAAAGGTTCAAGCATTCTACTCGAGTGGTGATCAATATGATGAAGACTAGAGAAATCCCAAGAAGAAGTGGTGTTACCTTATGATGAGTACAAGAAAGCCAAGGAAGAGAAGTATGAACAAAAAACAAGAGGCTTTTACCAAAGGGAGGAACCAGCTACTGAAAACAAACCAGATTTCGAGTCAATGCTTACCTGTTTTGCAGCTGCATCTGAGAAAAGGCATGAGGAAAAAAGTAGCAATTAGAGAACAACAAGCTCTAATGAAATACCATCAAGCCTTACTAAGAAATGAGCAAGCTTCAATCCTCAACATTGAAAAACAACTCGAGCAACTAGCTAGCCAATTCAATGATCGATAACCGGGAGAACTTCCAGGAAACACCGAACGAAACCTAAGAGGAGCTCACCTCCAATAAATTACGAATAGAAGTGGGAAAATCGTTACTCATTTAACTCCTATTGACAGAAACAACCCGAATGTTGAGCAAGAAGTTCGAGAAGAAAGTCAACAAAAGAATTCTGAACAGTCTCCACGATGTGGTGAGGACACTACGTCGTGGCAGGAATCTGAAAAGAAAAATATGGACCTTGTTAAGCAAGTTCATCTGCCCATCTTCCTTTATTTTTATCTAGCCTTTTCTTCAAGTTATTGACTATGACTTTGTTTCTAGATTTTCCTTGACCGTTGGATTGAAGGTAAACAGGGGTGGACATTGTCATTTTGATTTCCCAACATGTGCAAAAGTCTCTAGGCCTTTTACTTATGAATTTGGATACATTGTCACATATAATTTCGACAGGGATCCCAAACCTGGTCAGGATATTACGTTTGATAAACGACACCACCTCCTTATCTCTTACTTGAATAAAATCCTCAGCCTCAATCCACTTCGAGAAATAGTCTGTCATTACCAGCATGAAGACTTTTCCTCCAGCCTTAGGTAATTTTCCTACTATATCCATCCTCCATTTCATCAATGGCCAAGGGAAGATGATAGGATGTAAAGGTTTTGTTGGTCGGTGTAGGATGTTGTTATCTCTTTGGCAAGCATCACATTTTTTAGCATACAAGAAGGGTCTTTCTTCATGGCTGGCCAATAGTATTCCGTTCTCAACACCCTAGAGCACACAGATCTACCCTTAGTGTGGTTATCATAATCTCCTTCATTTATGTCTTTTAATACGTTTGCAACCTCATGATCTTCTAGGCATCTAAGATATGGACTTGTCATGGATTTCCCATATATCTTACCTTGGATCATCACAAACGTGAAACCTTGATTTTGAATGACTTGTCACTTTTTTCTTCCCTCAGGATGGTTTTGGAGATATTCCACAATGGGTTGAATCAAGTATCTTGAATTTGGGGGAGGATCCTCAATGTTAAAATCTTGATGAGGAAGTTGAGGATCAGGATCCTTTATTGTAACGACACTAGGTGTTACCTCGTCATCGTCAGTATCATTCAATCTTTTGGCAGGATCCTAAATCGCTAGGATCATTACATGGATTATCGAGATCCTGATTTCTAGTGGGATTTTGAGGGAAGATCCTAGATTGGCTAAGGCATCCACTTCAGCATTGTCTTCTCTTGACCCTTGGTTTAGGCTGAATGCTTTGAATTCAGAGGCTAAATTTTTGAGGATCTAGAGGTCTAGTGCTAGTCTTTCTCCTTTTATAGCATAGGATCCTTTAAAATGGTTAGTTATTAATAAGGAGCCGACATATACCTAAAGATCCGTGATTCGAAGATCTTTGGCTAGCTGTAGTCCCATGATTACCGCCTCGCATTTAGCCTATTTATTGGTTTCATCCAACTCACAACTGATTACCTGGGTAGGATATCCCCCTGTGGCGATGTTAGTGTGATCCTTATTCCATTTCCTCTTTGGTTTGATGCTCCATCTGTAAATAGTGTCCATTTTCCCATGCTTTCTTCTTCTAGGAGTTGTTTGGCGTCTATTTCTGCTTCGACTTGTAGATCATCAGTAAAGTCAACCACAAAGTCTGCTAATGCTTGAGACTTTATAATGGATCTTGGCTCATACTTTATGTCATGCATGCTTAGTTTCACAGACCATTTTACCATCCTTCCTGATAGTTATGGTTTTCTCATAACATTCTTAATAGGGTAATTAGTTCTTACATATATAGGGTACATTTTGAAATAGTGTATTAATTTACTAGAAGTAGTTACTAATGAAAGTATAATTTTTTCAAGGTGAGAGTACCAGGTCTCAGGATCCAAGAGACTTTTACTTAGGTGATATTTGTTTTTTCAGAAAAATCACTTCTGACCACTTATTGATGCGCCGCGCAGCACTTAGCCTTTCGAAGTTGTTTGTTTTT
Source organism: Lactuca serriola (assembly GCF_051521515.1). Lineage (NCBI taxonomy): Eukaryota > Viridiplantae > Streptophyta > Magnoliopsida > Asterales > Asteraceae > Lactuca > Lactuca serriola. Next base: position 168,688,498 of record NC_136416.1, on the reverse strand, counting down.
TGGAAGACTTCTAACTTAAAAGTTGTTGCACATGTGTTGCGTGGTGTAGCATTGGACCATTCTCTTCAAACCACTTCTCACTTACTTTAAGTTATATTATTCAACTTAGATTTGTTTTTTTTCAACAACATTTTTATTAATTTAATAATACTAGAAGAATATTATAAACAATTGGAGTATATTTTACACAATTTCAAATAATTTTAAAAACATTTGATAAATTTCATATATATATATATATATATATATATATATATATATATATATATTGTTCATGTTATATTTTCTACAACCGAATATTAATATATTATAAAGTTAATCATTAAAATTGCAAAATGTACTCAAGTTAACTGGAAAAATAATCCCTATCTTGAAAATTTTAACAAAAATGAACATGTTTTTAACTAAATTAACTATTTTATCTATTGCTATTTAGCAAATATTATGTTTAATTTTCTTATATAAACCTTTTTAGAAATCATATCATAACAATGATCTTATATTTGATTTGCATATTGTAACAGCCCGGAATCTCAGGTATTGTTAAATTATGTTTTTGGGGTGATTTAAGAGGGGACTCGGCGAGTTGGAGCCTAGACTCGCCGAGTAGGATCGCAGACTTGGTTGCGGGTTCGCGACTGGACTCGACGAGTCCAGATATGGACTCAGCGAGTCGACGTTGTTCAGCAGAAACCCTAGCCGTTTGGTTTTGGAACGTATATAATGCACTTATAGGCCGTCATTGTCCGTCTTTAGTCGACTGAGAAGAACCCTAAATGGCTGTGGGCATCTAGAGCAAGATTGAAGGATATTAGGGCTTTGAAGAAATTGTTGTGCAAGGAGGAGAAGAGTTTTGGCTAAAGGAACAGCAAGGGATTCGAGTTCTGCGGTTTGGGGACACAAAGAGTGCGTTATTCAGGTAATATTTCGGATCCTTTCTGTATTGTTGATGTGTGCATGGATTTAGGGTTTATGGAACCCATTTGGTGATTAGATGAATTAGTACCTTGTTACCCAAACGACTATAACCCTGTATTAGGACCTTTAGAGGTCCAGAAGGTCCCATGCTTGTGTATTTCGGGACAAAACTTATCTCAGGAAGCAGTTGATCGACTGCATGGCATGGACTCGCCGAGTCCGATGAACAGACTCGGCGAGTAGCTTGGAGATTTACTGGAACTCGTCGAGCTGTTCTTCAGACTCGGCGAGTGGAGTCGGGGTGGCCCCGCGATTCTTCCACGAGGATCTCGTCGAGCCAAGAGGGATACTCGACGAGTAGAAAGGGAACATCAGGGGAAGTTGGGGAGGACGTCTAGACTCGCCGAGTCGTCATGGCACTCGCCGAGTCCGGTCGAGTTGACCGTTGACCGTTGACCGTTGACCGTTGACCAGAGTTGACCTAAGTCTGACTTCTTAGGAATAGTCACACTTAGAAGATATAAGTGTTAATGAGGGATATGTGATGTTATAGGGAGGTTGTAGCTCGTCGGATTGTGCACGAGTGATTTCAGGATTTGCTAGCTTTCAGCATTCACGAGGTGAGTCTTCTCACTATACTGTACCCGGAAGGGTTTGACTGTGTGACCGGAAGGTCGGATATGATATGTGATATGTATGCTATATGTGGTAAGTTATTTGTTATATGTGCTATGTATGTCATGGGCCGGAATGCGATTATATTATGAGCCGGAAGGCAATATGTTATGGGCCGGAAGGCGATATGTTGTGTGATGGACCGGAAGGTCGGCGTGGGTAGGACCGGAAGGTTTACCCAGCAGGGACGGAAGCCCCCTGAGACACATGGACCGGAAGGTCAGGGCCTGGAAAGGCGTATGTGCATAAGTTGTATATTGGGGAACTCACTAAGCATTTATGCTTACAATTGTTATGTATGTGTTTCAGGTACTAGTGAGGACCGTGGGAAGGCGCCGGCGTGATCGATACACACTGAAGGATGCTTTTATGATCTTGGGATTTAGACAGTTTGTATTTGACATGACACTTAAATTATTTACGCCTTTTTTTGAATGAAAATACTCTATTTTAAAATGAAAAAAATTTGTTTGAAAATTTGCGTTGTTACAATTGGTATCAGAGCCTTGGTTTAAGGGATTCGGGTGCACCTTCGTGACGACGAACTTCACTCTGGCAGAGATTACAGCAGTGACATGGGAGGGGTTTACTGCTATGTTCAGGGACGAGTACGTTCCCCCGGTGGAGAGGGAACGATTGGTTCAGGAGTTCTTAACCCTCAAGCAGGGTACTGATTCTGTTGCGGTGATCACGCGAAAGTTTCATGAGAGGGCGATGTTCTGCCCCGAGCTGGTATCCACTGATCAGGCTCGGATGAGCCGGTACTTGGGTGTGTTGAGGAGGGATATCCGGGAGTTTGTGTCAAACTCCACCTACCATACTTTTGCTGAGCTTCAGGCAAATGCTAGGAAGCGCGAGATCGAGTTGGAGACCCAGGCCAGGGAGGAGGCCGAGTCTCAGCGGGTGGACCGGCGACCGGTTCAGTTCCAGCCGGCAGCCAAGCGGATAAAGTCCGCCGATTCGAGGACAGGAGGTTCGAAGGGCCGCACTTGCGGGAAGTGCGGCAAGAGTCATGATGGGGTATGTCGATCTGGTGCTTGCTACAAGTGTGGCAAGGAGGGGTACATTGCTAGGGAGTGCCCCAAGGGGTTTACGGTTTGCTTTCATTGCAACCAGACAGGCCATCGGAAGGCCGAGTGCCCTCAGCTTCGTCAAGGATCTGCACCTACTGCCGGGACTACTGAGACTCGACCGGTGAAGGTCGAGGCCCCGAGGGCTCGTGGGAGAGCCTTTCAGCTGACTGCGGAGGAGGTCCGCGCTGCGGCCGATGTTGTGGCAGGTATGCTGTAATTCATGTATTCATTTTTTTATGTTGAGATGTTATGCTTATGTTATTATATGCGTAGGTACTTTCCTTGTGAACTCTGTGCCTGCCTTAGTGTTATTTGACTCGGGTGCGAGTAGGTCCTTTGTATCTTTAGCCTTTAGTCAGCATATCAGCGTTAGTCGTGAGTCGTTGAGCCGACCTTTGAGAGTTTCTATAGCTGACGAGAAAGTGATTTATGCCACGGAGGTTCTTCAGGGATGCGTGCTAGAGATTTTCGGGGTTGAATTCCCGATAGACCTGATTCCTATTACGATGGGTGACGTATGTGTCATCGTGGGCATGGACTGGTTGAGCCGATTCGGCGCTGTCATCGACTGTGAGCGTCAGCTGGTGACTATACGAGACCATAGTGGGGGAGTTCTTTCGGTGTACGGCGAGGGTACCCGTTCGGGATCTACTTTTTGTTCGGACGCTAGGGCGAGGCAGTGTCTACAGCAGGGCTGTAAGGGTTTTGTGGCGTATGTGATGGATACGCGGGAAGTTTCCGAGAGACCGAAGTCAGTGGAGGAGGTCCCAGTGGTGCGTGAGTTTCCAGATGTTTTCCCCGAGGAACTGTCGGGCGTACCTCCTGTGAGACAAGTAGAGTTTGGTATTGACCTGGTTCTGGGGGCCGCGCCTATTGCTAAGGTGCCTTATCGTCTTGCACCTCCAGAGATGCAAGAGTTGTCCTCGCAGCTCCAGGAGTTGTTGGGGAAGGGATTCATTCGGCCAAGCAGCTCGCCATGGGGAGCACCTATTCTGTTCGTCAAGAAGAAGGATGGTTCACACCGGATGTGCATTGATTACCGGGAGTTGAACAAGTTGACGGTCAAGAACCGTTACCCGTTACCGAGGATCGATGATTTATTCGATCAGTTGCAGGGAGCATCTTGGTTTTCCAAGATCGATCTGAGGTCAGGGTACCATCAGGTGAGAGTGCGGGATGAGGATGTCCAGAAGACAGCGTTTAGGACGCGTTATGGGCATTATGAGTTTGTGGTGATGCCTTTCGGGCTCACCAATGCCCCGACGGTGTTCATGGATCTCATGAACAGGGTATGCAGGCCGATGTTAGATCGGTCAATGATTGTATTTATCGACGACATTCTGGTGTATTCGAGATCTAGAGAGCAGCATGAGGAGCATTTGAGGGAGGTCCTTGAGGTGTTGAGGTCGGAGAAGCTTTATGCAAAGTTCTCCAAATGTGACTTCTGGTTGCGGGAGGTCCAATTTTTAGGACATGTTGTTAATTAGAAAGGGATATTGGTCGATCCGGCCAAGGTTGAGGCGGTGATGAGTTGGGAGGTGCCAAAGTCACCCTCTGAGATCAGAAGCTTCTGTGGGTTGGCAGGGTATTATCGGAGATTCATTAAGGATTTCTCCAAGATCGCAGTGCCGCTCACCAGATTGACCCGGAAGGGTGTTGCATTCTCATGGGGACCCGAGCAGCAGACCTCCTTTGAGACACTTCGCCAGAGGTTGTGCGAAGCCCCGGTATTAGCTCTCCCGGAAGGAATGGAAGATTTTGTAGTATATTGTGACGCATCGATTTCGGGACTGGGTGCAGTGTTGATGCAGAGGGGTCATGTGATAGCGTATGCGTCGAGGCAGCTGAAGCCTCATGAAGTGAGATATCCCACGCATGATTTAGAGTTGGGGGCAGTAGTATTCGCTCTCAAGATTTGGCGTCACTACCTGTATGGGGTTCGATGTACGATATACACGGACCATAAGAGCTTGAAATATTTGATGGATCAGCCCAACCTAAATATGCGTCAGAGGAGGTGGTTGGATGTGGTCAAGGATTATGATTGTGAGATCCTGTACCACCCAGGCAAGGCTAATGTGGTAGCCGACGTGTTGAGCCGTAGGGCGGAGAGCACTCCATTGCGAGATGTATGCTTGAGACTGACTGTGATGACTCCAGTATTGGATGCTATTCGTGGGGCACAGGCCGAGGCTGTGCGGCCAGAAATGCAGAAGAAAGAGCGGATTGTGGGGTTAATTTCAGAGTTCGTTAAGGATGGGCGAGGGCTTATGACGTTTCAGGGTCGGATCTGGGTACCGTTCGTGGGCGGTACGCGTACTACTTTGATGGAAGAGGCTCATAGATCGAAATTCTCGATCCATCCCGGTGCTACGAAGATGTATTTGGATTTGAGGAAAGAGTATTGGTGGCCCTGTATGAAGAGGGACATGGCATGGTTCGTTGAGAGGTGCTTGACCTGCCGTAGGGTTAAGGCCGAGCACCAGAGACCGCATGGCAAGTTACAGCCATTGGAGATCCCCGAGTGGAAGTGGGAGCAGATCACTATGGATTTCATCACCAAATTGCCGAGGACTGCTAGGGGAGTTGACGCAATTTGGGTGATTGTGGATAGGTTGACGAAGAGTGCACACTTCCTTGCCATCAGCGAGAGTTCTTCAGCGGAGAAGTTGGCGGAGATATATGTGAGAGAAGTGGTATCTCGGCATGGAGTGCTGATCTCGATTGTTTCAAACCGTGATGTGCGCTTCACTTCCAGGTTCTGGAAGAAATTCCATGAGGAGCTGGGTACTAAATTGCATTTTAGTACCGCATACCATCCCCAGACAGACGGTCAGAGCGAGCGGACGATTCAGACGCTGGAGGACATGCTTCGAGCGTGTGTGTTAGACTTCGGGGGTAGCTGGGATGCATATTTACCCTTAGCAGAGTTTTCCTACAACAACAGCCATCATTCGAGCATTGGTATGCCACCTTTTGAGCTGTTGTATGGTAGGAGGTGTCGGACCCCCATTTGCTGGGGAGAGGTGGGACAGAGAGTGATGGGCAGCACAGAGATCGTGCTTCAGACGACAGAGCAGATTCAGCAAGTTAGACAGAGGTTATTGACCGCCCAGAGCCGACAGAAGAGTTATGCAGACAGGCGCCGATCCGAGCTTGAATTTCAGGTCGGCGATTTCGTTCTCCTGAAGGTCTCTCCTTGGAAAGGAGTGATTCGATTCAGGAAGAGGGGCAAGTTGGGGCCCCGGTATATTGGACCATTTCGTGTGATTGCAAGGATAGGCCGGGTAGCCTATCGGTTGGAGTTGCCACCGGAGTTGGGACAGATCCACGACACTTTTCATGTGTCGCAATTGAGGAAGTGCATAGCCGATGAGTCGGCAGTGGTTCCATTGGAGGATATTCAGGTGCATGCGAGCCTGAATTATGCTGAGAGACCAGTGGCAATCAGGGATCGGAAGATCAAGGTTCTGAGGAACAAGGAAGTACCTCTGGTGTTGGTCCAGTGGCAACACCGGAAAGGTTCGGAAATGACTTGGGAGCCGGAACGTGAGATGCGGGAGCAGCATCCGGAGCTATTTTCAGAGTGAGACTTCGAGGGCGAAGTCTAATCCTAGTGGGGGAGAGTTGTAACAGCCAGGAATCTCAGGTATTGTTAAATTATGTTTTTGGGGTGATTTAAGAGGGGACTCGGCGAGTTGGAGCCTAGACTCGCCGAGTAGGATCGCAGACTTGGTCGCGGGTTCGCGACTGGACTCGACGAGTCCAGATATGGACTCGGCGAGTCGACGCTGTTCAGCAGAAACCCTAGCCGTTTGGTTTTGGAACGTATATAATGCACTTATAGGCCGTCATTGTCCGTCTTTAGTCGACTGAGAAGAACCCTAAACGGCTGTGGGCATCTAGAGCAAGATTGAAGGATATTAGGGCTTTGAAGAAATTGTTGTGCAAGGAGGAGAAGAGTTTTGGCTAAAGGAACAGCAAGGGATTCGAGTTCTGCGGTTTGGGGACACAAAGAGTGCGTTATTCAGGTAATATTTCGGATCCTTTCTGTATTGTTGATGTGTGCATGGATTTAGGGTTTATGGAACCCATTTGGTGATTAGATGAATTAGTACCTTGTTACCCAAACGACTATAACCCTGTATTAGGACCTTTAGAGGTCCAGAAGGTCCCATGCTTGTGTATTTCGGGACAAAACTTATCTCAGGAAGCAGTTGATCGACTGCATGGCATGGACTCGCCGAGTCCGATGAACAGACTCGGCGAGTAGCTTGGAGATTTACTGGAACTCGTCGAGCTGTTCTTCAGACTCGGCGAGTGGAGTCGGGGTGGCCCCGCGATTCTTCCACGAGGATCTCGTCGAGCCAAGAGGGATACTCGACGAGTAGAAAGGGAACATCAGGGGAAGTTGGGGAGGACGTCTAGACTCGCCGAGTCGTTGACCGTTGACCGTTGACCGTTGACCGTTGACCAGAGTTGACCTAAGTCTGACTTCTTAGGAATAGTCACACTTAGAAGATATAAGTGTTAATGAGGGATATGTGATGTTATAGGGAGGTTGTAGCTCGTCGGATTGTGCACGAGTGATTTCAGGATTTGCTAGCTTTCAGCATTCACGAGGTGAGTCTTCTCACTATACTGTACCCGGAAGGGTTTGACTGTGTGACCGGAAGGTCGGATATGATATGTGATATGTATGCTATATGTGGTAAGTTATTTGTTATATGTGCTATGTATGTCATGGGCCGGAAGGCGATTATATTATGAGTCGGAAGGCAATATGTTATGGGCCGGAAGGCGATATGTTGTGTGATGGACTGGAAGGTCGGCGTGGGTAGGACCGGAAGGTTTACCCAGCAGGGACGGAAGTCCCCTGAGACACATGGACCGGAAGGTCAGGGCCTGGAAAGGCGTATGTGCGTAAGTTGTATATTGGGGAACTCACTAAGCATTTATGCTTACAATTGTTATGTATGTGTTTCAGGTACTAGTGAGGACCGTGGGAAGGCGCCGGCGTGATCGATACACACTGAAGGATGCTTTTATGATCTTGGGATTTAGACAGTTTGTATTTGACATGACACTTAAATTATTTACGCCTTGTTTTGAATGAAAATACTCTATTTTAAAATGAAAAAAATTTGTTTGAAAATTTGCGTTGTTACACATATGATTAAACTAAATAATTTTTTTTACTTCAATTTCTTTTTAATTATTGTATTGTTCATTTCAGTTTATTGCAACAGTCTGGAGAGGTTAAAAAACAAACAAAATTCTTATTATAGACTGCAACCATTTGGTCCACATCTTCTACTACAGAGGGTTGCACATGTGGTCTGCAGACTTTAGTCGTTTTCGTATGGAAAAAACAAACATCACCTTACAAAGTAGATGGGATGTTGGTCACTGTTAAGATCCTTATCTTAGACTACACTCACCGCATTTGAGGATATTAAGAGACAGAGGAGAAGTGGTTCTCGATCTAATGGTTTTTCCAATAGGAGTTTTGAGCTTAAGTATCTTTTATGTTCTTGGAAAGCATCTTAATGCTCCTTAGTCCATTCAAACCTTTTATTGTTCTTCAAGATGTTGTAGAAAGGTTTGTATCTTTTTGAGGATCTTGAGATAAACTTGTTTACGGTTGCTACTCTTCCTGTTAGTCTATGAATATCCTTTTTTGAGGATGGGGATATTAAATCAATGATTGCTTTGATTTGCTTAGGACAAGCTTCAATTCCTCTTTTGGTCACAGTGTACCCAAGGAATTTGCTTGACCTCATTCCAAAGTGACACTTGGCGGGGTTCAGATTCATGTTATACTCATCCAGTATGTTGAAGGCTTTTTCAAGATCCTTGAGATGGTCTTCATCTTTCTTTGACTTGACCACCATGTCATTAATGTAGACTTCCATGGTGTCCCTCAGTTTCTCTTTGAAGATCCTATTGACTAGCCTTTGATATGTTGCACCTGCATATTTAAGACCAAATGGCATGGCAGTATAACGATATATACTTGTTAGGGTTATGAATACCGTATCCTTTTGGTCAGACAATTCCATCTGGATTTGTTGGAACCTTGCTGATGCATCCATGAATGTTTGTAACTCATGACCAGCCGTGGCGTCTATCATGGAGTTTATGTGTGATAGAGGGAAAGCATCCTTAGGACAAGCCTTGTTGAGATCCGTATAATCCATACACTCTCGCCATTTTCCATTCTTTTTTTGTACTACCACCATGTTGGCTAACCACCTTGGGAATTTCACTTCCTTGATCATTCTCCTTTTAAGAAGTTTTTCAACTTCTTCATGTATGGTTTGGTTTCTTTCAGGTGCGAAATTCCTTCTCCTTTGATGTATTTTTCTGAAACAAAGATTAATATTAATCTTATGGCTTATTATATTTTTTTCTTTACCTGTCATGTCCTCGTGCTTCCATGAAAATGTGTTGCTTCTAGCTTTGAGGAACTTTATTATTTCTTGTTCTATTGGTTCTGGTATTGAGGATCCTACGAGAAATTTGGCATTAGGATCATCAAGGTCCATGGGCACTTCCTTTATATCTTGCTCTCTTGTCCCTAGCACATCTTGTGCCCCCTAATTTAACTGCTATACTTGTCCTGGTATTGTTGAAGATTTCATTGAGGTCTTGTAGCTCTCTTTGGATTCTATTGATCACCTATGATCATCATTGTCCCCCATGGGATGGGCATCTTCACACATTGATGGTATATTGTTTATGGGATTGCCTTCATGTCGTGGATCCACGGTCTAGCAAGTATAACATTATAAGAGGATGATGTATCTATTACACAAAAGCGTTGCATAGAATTTACCACCTCAATTTAGATAGGTAGCTTTATTTCGCCTACTGTATGTTTCGTTTCGCCGTTGAATCCTGTTAATGCTGAGGATCTTTTGATTATTTCGGACTCTGGGATGTTTATTCTTTCTAAGGCATCCAAGAGTATTTTGTTAACTAAGGATCCTCCGTCAACAAGAATCCTTCTGACAAAATGGTTGGTGATGTAAAGAGTGATCACCAATATGTTGTGATGAGGATATTAGAAGTCTTGTCTATCCGCTTCCCTGCCAAACTTGTTCACAAAATTCCTAAGGGATTCCTTAGGATCCTGGACCACTCGATAAGGATCATTAGTGATCTTTTCGAATATTCTGCTACAAGAAAACTGATTGTAAACAAAATTAACTAAGTGAGCACATGAAGTAATAGAGTAAGGAGGAACTTTAAGAAGCCATTTTAAGGTTGATCCTATAAGGGTCGAACCAAAACCCTTGCATAGGTAAGCTTCCTTTAAGTGCGTGGGAATAGGGATGATCTCCATTCTTTCCCTATATTGTTCGATGTGCTCCTCAGGTTCCGTGGTCCCATCATAAGGCTTCATGCTGGGTGTTTGGAAGCGCTTTGTGACTTCGGTATCAGCTATTGCAGAAGCAAATATTGAAATCCTACGGCTTGTAGGGGATACTTCTGGTATAGGTTAAACTACTCCAAGTACGTTTGAGATCATTTTTCTTAACTGCTGAAGCTCTTTAGCCATGATCGGGCTTAAATCTGTATCAAGGTCCATAGAGTTAGTAGTAAGTAAAATATTATCGATGAAATTACGAAGATCCCTATTATTGGGAGTAATGAAAGTTTTGTCGGGATTCTGGGTCGTATGGGCCTGCTCTCATGGAGTTGCGTCCTAAGCGTGAACAGAGGGTGGTGTTGAGCATCCTATCTTGCAGCGATTTGTTGAGGATCCCATGTTATCAAAGTTCAGGATCTTGGGCTGCAAGATTGTGGGTGCTGCTTCTTGAGGCTTGTGGATCTCTACCCTCGTTCTCTCCACTTCCTTGAGTATTGTCCTGTTATCCTCCTACTGTTGAGTGACTTTTCGTTCCAGTTTTTTCATCATAGCAAAGATTTCATTATTGGAAATCAGCATAGCAGGACCATGAAATCCTTGGATAGTGACCGGAGAGGTGTTCATCTTCGGTGCCTCAGAGGCTTTTTTGAGAGCTCCCCTTGGGGGTGGAGAAAGTTTTTTAAAGGAAATGGGAGGAATGGAGGAGCAAGATATGGCCGGTTGCATAGACATGATTTTCTGAAAGGTTTTGAACCCCATGACCCTACAGTAGGCGCCATATTGTTTTCGTCAAAAATAAACTAAATAAAATCTAAACAAATTGTATGAGAGGTTGTGATGTTTATGATAAATCAAGTGAGAAAACATAATCAAAGTGACACAAGTGAGTTACAAGGAAATCTCTTGATCCTTGATAGGATATCCGACATAAAACTTTGGGAGGTGATAATTATCACATGCCTTCATGATTTTATTGATATAAAATGTTGTATACCAAGATATATGAATGCGACTACAATTTTTGTATGTGAGCTCAGTGTGTATGTAGTGTTCTAGTTACAAGTGTAATTTATAGCCTAATGCTAATAAGAAGAAGTCCGATAATTCGGGTATCCTCCAGAATCAACATATGAACATTATTTGACATGGTATTCTAGGACTTTTTCCTACTTAAGATGGATCTCTATTAAGAATGGGTCTTGTGTTGACTCGTTATGCACATGTGAGAAAAATAAAGAAAATATAGTCATTACAAGTGTTAGAAATATAAGTGATAATAGTCAGGATCCCAGGATATGTTTAAGGATCCTTCGGCTTTAGAAGTATTAGAGGATCTTGAATATAAGTCAAGGATCCTGCCCCTAACAACAAGTACCAAAGATCTTTTCATTTTACCAAACTATAGCTTAAATGTATTAAAATAATGCATAAATGCGTGTGTAAATATGCAATATCAAAAAGTTATCTTGAACTTTGCTAACATTCCTTTTGACTTCGGAGAAGGAAACATTGGCTGGCATGTTCAAAAGAGAAGAGATCTCTTGAGGATGTTGATATATCATCCATTTTCAGGACGTTTCTTGTTTTGGATTTTGTCTTTTCCGTAACATGGTGATGGAAGAACCACGACATGGCATTTTCATTTGGAGGAACATGCACTTGCGAAGCACCGTGTCATTGAAAAGCGTTGGACATGACATGGTGGCTATTTTGGTGTAAAACCCTATATATCTGGGTTTGTGCTCTATTTAAATGCACTAACTGCTAGGTTTGCCTCATTTTGACAACCTCCAACCTCTGAGATATTATACCATCCAAACCTTATCCCCCATATGTGTGTTTTGAGTGTGTGAAGCTGCTTTTGTAAAGGTTGAATGAAGAAGGATTCCATTTTGGTGATTGTGTAATTGGTTCTAGCTTAGATCATGCATCTTCCTCATATTTATGGTATTTTGGAGGTACAAAGTCTTCACCTTGCCCATTATCTCTCTACATCTTGTTTTAGGACATTTTATGAGCTTTTTGGTCCAAATCTTCTTGTTCTTGGAGTTTGAGTTTACTCCAAAACTTTGGAGTGCTTTATTAGGTTTCTAGACCATGGTGGTGGTTAGAAAGAGGGCTTGTATGACTTGGTTTGGTGTTCATGCATTTGGTACCACCATTAAGAGCTTAGGATTAGAGATCTTGGATTACTGGGAAATCTTAATGGATAAAGTTGGAAACTTTATCCATCAAGACCTAGAAGAAGTTCAAATTTGAGTTTTAGATCTATAGTCTTTAAGGGTTAAGAGCTTAATCCTTAAGCTGTGAAGTTTAGTTCCTATGACATGGCAAGTTGCATGCCACGACATGGTGGCTAGTGTCACCGTGACTGTTTTGACGGGAAGATGCCATGATGTGACCTATGGGTGGCCATGACATGGAGGTCAGCTAGGGCTAACCTTGACTGTGGATTTTTGGTCAACTTGAGGGATTTAGGGTGTAGACTAAGGGGTACATCTATATTAACTATTAGGTGACTTCTAGTACCAGTCTTCACTATCGGAGATGTTGGATTAGTGTCTAAGTCCATAACTATATTTGTTATGTACTTGACCCGGTTGAGCATGGTCCTTTTGGGTTGCCTTCATCAAAGCAACTTGACAGGGTGATTTGTGAAGAGAGAGAGAGAGAGAGAGAGAGAGAGAGAAAGAGAGGATATAATGGTTTATTAATATATTATAAGAATAATATATTAAAAGAGAAATCATATTATTTAATTAATATTAGTCATGAATTTGTTAAGAATTAATTTGGTGACTAAAAGAGATTAATTAAATATAGGGGACTAGACTGTAATTACTGGATAATTGAGTTATTGAGCTGGGAACCCTTATGGACTAATTAGGCCCTAAGATGTCCATTAAGGTTTTGACTGAAACCCTAACAGCATAAGTATAAATAAGACCCCTGGGGCATCAGATCTCGCCCACTGGAAACCCTAGAGAGTTCATAGTCGAAATTGTGCCTCCATCCCCTCTCCTAAAGATCATTCTCTTGTTTGTGGTGTTTGTAAGCCGTTAGAGGTGTGACATTTATGACACTAAGCTCGAAGAAGTTGAAGCTTCTAGCCATACAAGAAAGGTAAGTATCTAGATCTGATCTATTAGGTTAATTTCGAATTATGTATGCTAGATTTAGAGTTCTTAAGTCTTGGATGAATTGCATGTATAATAAAGAAACCTAGATCCAAGCTTTAGGGTTTTGCATGTGCATATATGATGTGCTTTTGTCTAAAACCCATTAGTGGTATCAGAGACTTGATTGGTTTCTGTTGTATTTGAAAAGTTTCAGAACTTGCCCTCAAGATCTTGAAATTTAAATTTTGATATAAAGTTTAATTTTGAATTAATTAAATTTCAAACCCTAGAATTTTACAAGTTTAAAATTAAACCTTATACTATATTATAATATTACAAGATTAATATATATATATATATATATATATATATATATATATATATATATATATATATATATATATATATATATTAATGCTAGTCTTACCATTAGTAGGCCTCATTCACGAAGTTGGTCTATAAGGGGTGTTTAAGGAAGCTACCTATAAAATGACCGCCATTAGGTATACACTCTTACCCACCGCACTCTTGACTAGTGGAGGGTTAGCAGAACCGGTAGGATAAGGCAACTAATTCCTCATTAAAAGTATAATGTGCAAATAAAAGTAACTAAATGTTTTTACAAAATTCCCAATCTTAGTTACTTTAGGAAAAATGTGAAAATGATGCTATTACATGAAGTTACACTTGGTACCCTTGCCAAGACGTTAGTAAAGCGTGTATGGTTAACCGGCACACTAATTTGGGATTGGCATAGGTGGCGAAGGGTGGCTCGATGTTTGTCATAGATCAATGGAGCGCGTGTGGATAATCGGCACACTAATTAGGTGATTGTAGGATTGAGTGCACCATGTACACTTGCATGGTTATTCACACCTTGTTTGTGATCCTCGGTATCCCAGTCACAAACTTGAAGGGAATATCGAGATTTAAACATGCCATTGAAAAGTTCAATGAATCTCAAAGGATCTGGAATTTTTCAATACATTTAAAACTTAATATCTTTTTCATTTTTCATGGTGGAAATTAGTGAATCGTCATTCATTTACCTTCAAATTATTTGCATGTTAGATTACGGTATCCCTCTTCTAATTTGTAAATAATGTTGTTGGATCCTAGCCCTAATTTCTCATTTGGGTGTTTAATTAGGGATTCATATCTAATCAAACTTGTCTCTTTTCTATTTCAGATGTCTAACGCAAACAACAATGCTTCTGGTTCCTCTGGCTCGTTCTCACTCATGAATTTGTGTGGGAGAGTGATCTTCTATGGGTCCAATTTCAATTATTGGATCCGCAACATTCGGATGGTCACTCATTACGAGGACAAAGAGTATGTCCTTGCCGAGAAGCTGAAGGAAATAAACATCAACGCTGCCTCTGCTGAAGAGATTGTTTCCTTTGAGGCCCATGAGCGTGATGCCATGAAAGTCCATTGCATCATGCTAGCAACTATGACTGCAGAACTCCAGAAGTCCTATGAGGACATGTACTCCTATGATATGCATCAAGATCTATTGGACCGGTACCAACAAAGCGCTAGGCAGGAGAGGTACGAGAACATCACTTCGATGATCACTGCCAAAATGGGTAATGGAGAGTCCCTTACCACTCATCTACAAAATATGAAGAGATATGTTGATCGCCTCCTAAAGTTAAATGTTAACTTTGATGAGGAGCTAGTGATTTACATCATCCTTTACTCCTTGTCTATCTGCTACAACCAGTTACACATGACCTACCACATGAATAAGGAGGAGGTCACCTTGAGCAAGATTCAAGGTTTACTGAGGACTGCTGAGAGAAACCTCAAGGACAAATTTGTTGCATCTACCACTCCTACTGCTGCCCCTATCTTGGATATTGTCCAAGGAAAGGGAAAGACAAGGAAGGCTCCTTCCAAGAGACACCATAAGGGAAAGTCCCAAGATGGTTCCTCTTCTAGTGGGACCAAAGTTGGTTCTATAGCGCCCACCTCCAACCCTAAGGATGCAGAGTGCTACTACTACCATGAGAAGGGGCACTGGAAACGAAGCTGCCCGAAATATCTGCAGGATATTAAGGATGGAAAGATAAAAGCATCCTTCGCAGGTATGTATACTATTCAATCTAACGACTCATCACATGCTATTTCATGGGTTCTCAATACAGGATGTGGTTTTCACATTTTTTCTGACTTGCAGGGCCTAAGAAGAAGTAGGGATGTGGAGCATGGGAGGATAAACTTGATCATGGGAAACAAAAGATCGTCACCTGTCACCAAGATCAGATTTTACTCTTTAGTGCTTAGTAGTAGGTTAGGAGTAGATTTGAATAATTGTTGCTATTCGCCAGAAATGGCAAGAAACATCATTTCTTTTCATGGTTTATATAAACAAGGATATAGATTTTTGTTTGATAATGAAAAAGGTTCTATTAATGTTTTTGTTAATGGTGTATTCTATTTTGAAGCATTACCTTGTAATGGAATATATGAATTTGTGTTGGTTGTAGACAACTTAGGAAATGATGTGTTGCATATCGATTCTTCCAACGGTTTGGACAAAGCATGCTTGGGGCATTGTCGTCTTGGACATGTCAATAAGAAACGCATAGCCCAACTCCAAAAGTGTGGAGTTTTGGAGTCATTCGACCTTAGGGACGATGACGTGTGTGAGTCTTGCTTACTTGGAAAGATGACCAAGTCACCCTTCACTGGTACTTGTGGAAGGGGTGAGGGTTTATTGGATCTCATACACAGATGTGTGTGGGCCCTTTAGATCCACCACAAGGGATAGTTGTCTCTTCTATGTGACTTTTACTAATGATTATACTAGATATGGCTATATTTACTTAATCAAGCATAAATCAGAAACCTTTGAAAAGTTCAAAGAGTTTAAACAAGAAGTGGAGAATCAGTTGGGCAGGAAAATCAAGATGCTTCGATCTGATCGAGGTGGTGAGTACCTAAGTCTTGAATTTCACGACTATCTAAAGGAATGCGGAATCGTTTCGCAATTGACGCCTCCTAGGACACCCCAGTTGAATGGTGTAGCTGAGAGACATAATCGAACCTTGTTAGACATGGTTCGTTCCATGATGAGTCGGGCTTCGTTACTAATCTCATTCTTAGGATATGCCTTAGTGGGTGTCGCCCATATCCTTAACTTAGTTCCTACAAAGAAGGTTGCCAAAACACCTCACAAGATGTGGACAGGGAAAGATCCCTTGTTGGCACATATCAAGGTTTGGGGTTGCGAGGCTTTCGTAAGACGAGAGACTCACGACAAGCTCGAACCTCGTAGTGAGCGATGTATTTTCATCGGCTATCCACAAAAGTCCTTTAGCTATCTCTTCTATCGACCGAGTGACAATGTTGTCTTCGTTGCAAGGAAAGGGGTTTTCCAGGAGCAAGAACTTATAAGCCAAGAGGACAGTGGGAGGCAAATCGACCTTGAAGAGCTTCAAGAATAGAGTTATGAAGGACCCTCTAACACTGACACTCAACCTGAGGAGGAAACTCCTGTTGAACCGATTGACGAGTCCCTACCTCTTAGACGTTCCAGTAGAGTTAGTGTTTCACCCCAGTTTTATGGTTTTCATATTACTACCGAAGGGGATACGTTTTATTAGTGATAGTACACTAGTAAATTTGGATGAACCTAACAGCTACAAGGAAGCCATGGCAGGCCCGGAGTCTACAAAGTGGAAAGAGGCTATGGACAGCGAGATTCAGTCCATGTACGACAACCAAGTTTAGAATTTGGTTGACAATGTGCCAGGTCGTAAGACGGTCGGGTGCAAGTGGATCTTCAAGAAGAATACTGACATGGATGGGAATGTACACACTTATAAAGCACGATTGGTTACGAAGGTATTTACTCAAACTCCCGGAGTTGACAATGATGAGACCTTCTCACCAATTGCGAAGATAAAGTCTATTAGGTTAATGCTCGCAATAGTTGCGTTTCATGACTATGAAATATGGCAGATGGATGTCAAAATCGCTCTCCTTAATGGGAAGTTGGCTGAGGATGTTTACATGAATCAACAAGAGGGTTTTGTTGATGAGAAGCACCCCAATAGGGTGTGTAAGCTTGAGAAATCAATCTATGGATTGAAACAAGTGTCTCGCAGGTGGAATCTTTGTTTCGACGAGAAGGTCAAAGAGTTTGATTTTCTGCGAAGCGAGGATGGATCATGTGTATATGTTAAATCCAGTGAGAGTATAGTAAGCTTCCTCGTATTGTATGTCGATGACATACTACTCATAGGAAACGACATCCCAACCCTGAAGGAAAACAAATCCTGGCTTGGGAAGTGTTTCGCTATGAAGGACCTCAAAGAGGCTGCCTATATTCTGGGAATAAGGATAGTGAGAAACAGGAGTAAGAGGCTAATAGGAATTAGTCGGAATACTTACTTAAACAAGGTATTAAAGCATTTTAGTATGGAGAATTCCAAGAAAGGGAGCTACCCATCCAAAGCAATACCAAGCTGAGTAAGACTCGGAGCCCGAGTACAGAGGCTGAGATAGCAGAGATGAGTTGAGTACCTTATGCTTCCATAGTTCACTCGATCATGTATGCTATGAATTGTACTCGCCCTGATGTGGCCTTTGATTTGAGCATGGTCAACAGATATCAAGGGAACCCTAGTAGAGCACATTGCACCGCAGTCAAGAATATTCTTAAGTACCTTCGGAGGACTAAGGAATGGTTTCTAATCCTCGGTAGGAGTGATGACTTAAGGGTACGAGGGTACAGTGACGCTAGTTTTCAGACTGATTGGGATAATTACCGATCTCAGTCGGGCTGGGTCTTTACCCTAAATGGAGGAGCAGTGACTTGGAAAAGTTCTAAGCAGGAGACCGTAGCTGATTCAACGTGCGAATTAGAGTACATTTCGGAAAGCGAAGCGTCAAAGGAGGAAATATGGTTGAAGAACTTCATTAGAGACCTTGGAGTTGTACCATCCATAAAGGAGCCTATGGAAATTTTCTGTGATAATGAAGGTGCAGTCGCATTGACCAAAGAACCAAGCGATCATGGCAGATCTAGGCATATCGACAGGAAATACCATTTCATTAGACATCGAGTAGGAGATGGACTCCTCGTAGTAAAGAGGGTATTGTCAAAGGATAGCCCAACATATCCCCTCACGAAGGGAATAAATAGGGTTAAGCACTTGCAGCACGCTAGGAGCATTGGGCTTAAGGACGATATTAGTTTTGATTAGATAGTTTAGAAAACATGTAATAGATAAATTGTAATTAACATTTGATGATTAAATAAAAGTGTATTATTTATGAGTAATGTTACTGTCTTGTGTTAATTGTTTATCTATTGTTTCACTTTGCATGTTTTGACTTCCTGAATAATAAGATTATTCGAACAGTCCACAGTTGTTCATATGTTGGAAGTAGATATGAAAGAAGACTGTCGTGAATTGGCGTGTAGATTGTCTAATGTGTATTAGACATAGCAAAAGTTTGCTACAACGTTTATGAGTTAATTAATGGGATGTTAGGTAATGGACTTAATTATATTGACCATCATAAACCACCTTTAACACTCCTATGATTAGACCATAGAAACGTACTAGACTTATTATATTGACCACTTTTGTAGCACACACCCTCTTGTTATTAAAAAGTCTTTCGTTCTTTGTATCCGGAGATGCACCATAGAGATCCATAGCAAGTATCTATCACAAGATTCTTCTTCTTAAGATTGTTACCCCAATGAATTGCACAAGACCTGAGGGAGTGGAGTACGGTTTTAGCCTACGTGACATGTGAAACCGCAGTGAACACCGCCCCCCTATGCGGTTTGGGGAGCGCGGTTTGGATGTGCGGCCAAAAATGGGAGTGCTCCTTTCTCTCTCACTCTTCCTCCCTCTCTCTTTCTCTCTCATGTTTTTCTTTTCTCTTTTTATGTTATACCACTCCATGAGTGTGGTAAGAAAGTGTAGCAAAAAAAAGGGAGGGAGTGCCACTCCCTCCAACATAATCTAACAACACTTCATAGACCGTTTGGAAGCTCGCCAAAGGAATGTTACATGGCCTCAAGAAGATGAAACATGTGACCATATTCTAGTCAAATGACCATTTGCTAATACAATTAAAATCCATGAGTTTCGGGTTGCCTTAATCCCACATTAATGTTATTCGTATTGAGACTATTTTAGGTATTTAGTTAATTATTAAACTAAGCATTAAATTTTTGTAATTTTTTTGAGAGCGAGTGTTATATATATATATATATATATATATATATATATATATATATATATATATATATATATATATTTAACAAGTAGTTAATAAGACTATCGTTCTGAAAAAATAAATACCAAAAACTATTCTTATAAACTAGAGAAACTAAAATCTTTCTACTTTTTGTTCCTATATATCCTCCTACCCAATGAAATGGTGACATCTGTAACATTTAATGCTTATTTAATGAGATTTAATGATATTTTAGATACTAATATGACAAATGTAATCATTTAAACGGATAGGAGGATTGGTAATCAAAAGGTAGAAGGATATTTAATTTCTCTATAAACTATATGTCAAAATCTGTATTAGTATTTATATAGTCGCTAAAATATAGGAAATCACTCAAACATATCCAAACAAGTGATTATTGATTCCAACCATAACAGAAGTACCAAAAACTCTCTAAAATATGCCATTTGTATAGAACTTAATAATTTTTCAACATATATTAACATTCTTTAACTGCAAAAATAAAAAGTTTTCAAAAAACCACAGTTCATCCTCCATAATTTAACAGCTTTTTGAAAACCAAATACTGCGTTCCATAATCAATAAAGTCAACCACTTATGCTTATGTGACTTATGCTTATGTGTTCATATACATCTATCGATGCGGTGTTAAATATGCATGCACATACACAATCATTCATGTATGATAATTAATGGTATAGTCGTATTAAAGTAAGACTTGATCAGTAGTAACTGTTGTTTCTACCTTTAGGCATCCTTGTGTACATGCTTCTCCACTTTCAGTATATATATAGGAGAGAGAGAGAGAGAGAGAGAGAGAGAGAGAGAGAGAGAGAGAGAGAGAGAGAGAGAGAGAGAGAGAGAGAGAGAGAGAGAGAGAGAGAGAGAGAGAGGCTAGAGGAGTAGGTACAGAACCGAAATGGGATAAAGACAGGAATATGACCCCCCATAAGGCCAAAACATGGTACACATTGTCTTTAAAACTAAAGGCTTTGTATGTATAGTAGCAGTATATATGCATGCATGCATGCAAGCACAGTTAGTGTTGGGGACAGATCTGAAGCGTCCAGATTTATGTATTTTTATATATTGGAATCTGGGTGTTGTTACTGCAGTTGTATGATAAGAAGGTACAAATACTAAGAGCTTTTTTGATGCTTCATTCTTGACTAATTAAGAGAAGAGAGATGCTGTTGGTGTTGTTATCAGATTCAGGTACATAAATTGGTTGTGTTTCTACAGTAACTATATTAATATAAACAAAAGCTTCAATTGTACTACTGCTCTATGACAACCTTCCATTTAGATTTTGCCCTATAACCATTTGGATATAATAAAAATCTCATCTCATATAATTTACCCCACCAAAAATCACCAAACGTAATTCACTTATAAGTTTAAAAGAGTTTTGGATGTCATTAAGCGAACCAATGTATAGAAAAGTAAGATTCCTTTGGATTAAATTTGATCAAGGGTTTAACTAGAGTTTTATAAATAGATGTGTTTCATAAATGCTTTGTAAAAATAGGACACTGTTAGTTTATAAATAGATATGTTTCATAAATGCTTACCCTTCTACCCTGTTACTATATATAGCATATATGATATATGGCATGATGATCCTTTCTTCTATTTGCTGTCATTCTCTCTTAAAATGTGCATTCTTATGATTATATATCAAAACGGTTAAATAAATAACATACTGGATGCCATTGCCATAGCATAATAAAACATTAGTATCATGTCCCTTTCTCATTACTATTGGTTATTAATAATAAGATGTCTTAGATTAGTGTGCAGTCAAGATTTTCACCCAACAGAATTTAATGAGGCTAGGCAATTGCACATTGTTAGCCCATTCCCATTACATATTTACTGAGTATGATTCTTCTGTATCATATTTAAACTAGAAAAAAAAATAGGTAAAGGAAAAAGAATGAATAGGGAGGCCTTGGAAAATGAAATAATAAAGCTCCAAGTTAAGCTTTCTTCATTTCTCCATTCTTGATTTGGTTTAGATCCCATTAAAAGGTTCGTGTCCATTTCTTCATTTTTGATCTGGTTTTGATAAGAAATGTATAAATGAGGTTGAAAATATTTAAGGGGGGTATCTTATTATGCATCATAGGTATGTTGGTCAAAGGTTGACCTGGTAATTAGGAAGGAATAAAGCACATGGGCAGTCATGACCGTTAGCAAATGAACTGTTCCTAGTATTTCTCATTTTCAGTTAATTCTAGTAGTTTAAATAGAATGGCTTAGAAGTTACAACAACCAGTCGAAAATTCATTGTACAACAATTCAATCATTTGGTTGCTACTCTTCATTCAATAAAGAAGTAATCATTCGACCGCCTATTTCCAGTTTTACCCCTGTTAATTCCTTGTTGTTTTATTGTCCCATTGCTTGATCACCAACATTTGGTATCAGAGCAAACAGATCCTAATCACTTGTATGCCCAAGTACCTTCGATTCAACAATATGACGACATCATCTTCATCCAATCAGCCCAAAGATAGCCCCTTTACTCTTCAATGCCCAATGTTGACATCACTAAATTACAATACCTAGTCAATAAAGATGGAATCCATCATGGATTCCCATGGGTTATGGGATGCCATTAAGCCACCAACCGGTGTGGTTGTGGATGAGAAGAAGAGAAAGCAAGCTCGAGCTTTCATCTTCCGGTCTATACCAAAGGAAATACTTGCACAAGCTGCCAAGAAGAAGACAACCAAGGAGGTTTGGGACTCACTCAAGTCATGGTATGTGGGTGCAGAAAGGGTCCAAAAGGCAAGGTTTCGGGTACTAAAGAGTGAGTTTGAAGCACTCCAAATGAAGGAAACGGATTCTATAGATGAATATGAAGGGAGATCTCAGCTATGATTTCTAAATTTGGGAGTGCAGGGGCAATACTGGAAGATGAAGAATTGGTAAGAAAATTGTTTGATACAGTCCCAGAAAGGTTTATAAACCTGGTGGCATCAATTGAGCAAACTTGTTACACGGAATCAATGCCATTTGAAGAAGCAATTGGGAATTTGAAGCCTTATGAAGACAGGCTCCGGCTCCGGAAGGCAAGCACACAGGCAGAGAATGCCCTGTTACTTGCCAAGGCAGAAAGCTCATCAACCCACAGGAGTCCAGGCAAGCCAAACTCAACAGGTGGTCGAGGAAGGGGCAGAAGTAACAACCGGGGAGGAAGAGGCAGCTCACGAGGGCGAGGCTCCTCTCGTGGCAGAGGTGGGCGCTAGGGTGGTGACTCACGACAGGAGGCAAACAATACCAACAAAAATCCACGAGACAAGAGCAATATAAGATGCTATGAATGTCAAGAGCTTGATCATTATGCATCTGAATGCAAGGCAAAGAAGTAGCAGGACCAAGAAGTAAACTTGGCTGCTGAGGAAGAGGAACTAACTCTATTGTTGACTGTTTGTGGAGAAAAGAATACCGAAGTGGTCCTTTTGAATGAATAAAAAGTCTACCCGAGCCAACTCAAGAAGAGTGATGAAGAGAACATGTGGTATCTAAACAATGGGGCTAGTAACCGTCTGACCGGTTGCAAGGCCTTATTCTCTAAACTAGACGAGAAAGTAATGGGACAGGTTCGACTTGGAGACGGGTCTAAGGTTCCAATCAAAGGAAAAGGTGCTCTCATGTTTGATTGCAAGAATGGTGACCAATTTTGTAACACCCGGATTCCCATGTATATTATTTTATTCCTTTATTTTCGGAGGTTGGGAGAGAACTTGACGAGTTGGTGTCAAACTCGCCGAGTATGGTCGCGAATTCTATCCGGGTTCACAGTTGGACTCGGCGAGTCCATGTTGTTTAATGAAACCCTAATTTCTTGGGTTTGGGACCTATTTAAAGACCCTTAGGGCAGTCATTTGCGGCTACCAAACCCCATAGAGAAACCCTAAGAGATCTAGAGTGTTTGTGAGGAAGGATAGGTCATTCTTGATCATTTTGTTGGTGTAATTGCAAGAATGAGGTGACCAAGGCAAGAGGAGGCTGAAGGAGGTGCGATTTTGGTGATTTCAGAGTCCATAGACTTCATCTTGAGGTATTTATTCGGACCTTCCTCAATTTTGGTGTTGATTCTTACAGTTAGGGTTTTCTAACCCCTTTAGAGGATGAATATGTGGAGCAACTGGTCCCTTCTCGAGTTTATGTTTTGGATCTGGACTCAAAGAGGTCCAGAGACCTTAAGCCTTGGAGCTTTATGAGTTATTTTGGGAGCCATGAGCTTAGGATGTTATTTTTGGGGCTAAATCACCAAGTGAGACCATATAGATGTTATATGAGTGTCAAGGTCCGAACTTTACGTGATTATCATGCTTGAGAAGGTCAGATCTATGGATTTAAGGAACAGATCTGAGCTCAGGAGGTCAAAGGAGTTTGTGCATGGCATGAACTCGTCGAGTCTCAAGAACAACTCGACGAGTAGGGTTAGGGTTTCCCGTAAATCACTCAGTGAGTAGACTTGCCGAGTTAGGGAAATAACTCAGTGAGTCAGAGGGGGATTAGGGGACTGGAGTTCAAGGCGGAACTCGTCGAGTTGTTCTTGAGACTCAGCGAGTTGAGTTGTGGTAACCCCGCAATTCATGCCAAGTGTGACTCGTCGAGCAAGGGGACGAACTCAACGTGCCAAGCGGGACTAAAGAGTTAGTGGACACGTGTAGACTCGCCGAGTTGCCCAAGTGCACTCAACGAGTCGGGTCAAAGTTTGACCATTGACTTTTGTCGACTTTTAGGTTTTGGTCCACAATGTGGCCTTTGAGCTAAAAGAAGGGTAAAATGGTCTTTTGCCTGGTGAGGGTGCCTAGAGAGGGTTGAGTCTAGTCCCGAGAGTTATATTTATGAGAATATTTACTTTATGTGATTAGGCGGAGGCTAGATGATATTTCTACCGAGTCATAGATTTACCGAGACATCTGAGGTGAGTCTTCTCACTATACTTTACCTAGTGTGGTAAAAGATTTATGTGGCAGAGTATTTTAGAGTTATATGCAAAAGTATTTGCATGTTATTATGTGTTGTGATTTATTGTGATATGTGATATGCATGATTCAGAGTCTTCAGAGTTAGGACCAGTGGGTCCACCGAGTTATGCGACCAAGAGGGTCCCACAGAGATATTCGACTGGAGGGTCAACAGAGTTACAGCCTTGAGTGGCTGATATGTGTTTATGTGGTATTTTGGGGAACTCACTAAGCAAATATGCTTATAGTGTTATGTGTGGTGTTTTAGGTACTAGCGACGATCGCGGGAAGGTGTCGTCATGACTCGTACACACGCACACTGGAGTTCATATGTTTTGATCTTGGGGTTTTGTATTAAGATATTAATGATACAATGTTTTAAAATATGGATGTGAATGAAATTATATGGTTTTCAAAATGCGAAAAATTGTTTAAATTTTTACGGTGTTACAAGTTGGTATCAGAGCCTTGGTTTGAGGGATTCGGATGCATCTTCGGGCGTATCTGAACTCAAACTGAGTATTTGAGGAAAATTTTAATAATAAAGTAAAATTTTTGAAAAGAGTAAAAAGAGTTTTGATACAAACAGAGCAGAGCCGTGTGTACGATCAGCCAGCGCCCGAACGGTGATTTCCCAAAATACCCTTACAATAAGTGCTATCAGATATGTTATGTTATGCTATATGACGAATTATGATATGCATGCTAGAGTAGACTAGGTATTCTTATTAGGACTAGAGTGGCCTGATATATGATGCCTTAGTCTAGGGGTTTTGTTGCTAGAAATGTTTGAGAGTGTTTAGATAGCAGCGAGGTGCTTATGAGATATCTGCTAGTGAGTAGCACATGATTTATGAGAGTAGAGTGATTGGAAATTTGGGACTCTGGGAGGAGGACTTGGAATGAGTGCTGAGTCGGTGTGGTCGGTAGTATTAGGCCCGTACTACCGAAGGCACAGGGTCAGTGCGCAACCCAAGTAAGAATCCTTAGGGTACCAGAAACCAATTAGGATTGGTGGTATCGAGTGTGT
The DNA here is from genome assembly GCF_051521515.1 of Lactuca serriola. Lineage (NCBI taxonomy): Eukaryota > Viridiplantae > Streptophyta > Magnoliopsida > Asterales > Asteraceae > Lactuca > Lactuca serriola. The sequence continues at coordinate 168,663,089 of NC_136416.1, read as the reverse complement.
GCATGCTCGAGCGAGTCCTTGATATCTTGTGTTGTATTTCAGAGAGGTATCATGGTGGGAACGCGCCACAGACCAGGGACTAGTGGAGGGGGTGTGAGCGACGAGGAGCTCCGCCAGATGATTCATGATGAAGTGGTTGCTACCATCCGCACTGAGATTCCAAAGATGTTCGGGTCTATCAAGACCACCCTGATAGAGACATTTGGCGAGAGATACGCTGCTCTTTCTGATGTTGCGGTTGTTGCGGCCACTGCAGCTGTAGCTGCGGCTAGACCGCAGGGTGGTGATGCGTTGCTATTCCGGGAGTTCAGCAACACAAAACCACCGGAGTTTGATGGGACCCAGGACCCAATTGCAGCGATGAGGTGGATCTCAGACATTGAGGGGTGTTTCTTTACTTGCTCATTCCTGAGCATTTGAGAGTCCGGTTCGCGTTGAACCAGCTTCGCTTGGGAGCGAAGGACTGGTGGAAGTTTGTGACGGCGCACTATACGCCTGCTGAGCTTGTTGCAGTGACCTGGGAGAGGTTCACTGCTATGTTTCGAGACGAGTACGCTCCCCGGGTGGAGAGGGAGCGTTTGGCCCAGGAGTTTTTGACCCTCAAGCAGGGTACTGAGCCTGTCAAAGTGATTACGAGGATGTTCCATGAGCGGGCGATGTTCTGCCCAAAGCACGTGTCCTCCGAGCAGGCACGTATGAGCTGATATCTAAGCATTTTGAGGAGGGATATACGGGAGTTCGTGGTGAAATCAGTGTACCGGACATTTGCTGAGCTTCAGGAAAATGCCTGAAAGAGGGAGATAGAGCTGGAGACTCAAGCTAGGGAGGAGGTTGAGTCTCAGGGGAGGGATCGGCGACCGGCGCAGTCTCAGCCGGCAGCCAAGCGGGCTAAGCCCGTTGATTCGAGATCTGGGAGTCAAAAGGGCCGCACTTGTGGCAAGTGCGGCAAGAGCCACGATGGGGTGTGCAGAGCAGGGTCTTGCTACAAATGTGGCAAGGAGGGGCATATGGCCAAGGATTGCCCCAAGGGGTTCGTAGTATGCTTTCACTGCAACCAAACTGGACACCGCAAGGAAGAGTGTCCGCATTTGCAAGGGACAACCCAGGGAGCACCTCAGGGATCTGCCCCTGCTGCTATCAGAGCTACTGAGAGTCGGCCAGTGAAGGCCGAGGTACCAAAGGCACGAGGGAGAGCCTTTCAGTTGACTGCGGAGGAGGTCCGCGCTGCGCCCGATGTCGTGGTTGGTATGTATCCTTTCTTGTATTTATTTTGATGTTGGGATATTGTGTTTATTTTATGTTATGCGTAGGTACTTTTCTTGTGAATTCTATACCTACCTTGGTGTTATTTGACTTGGGTGCGAGTCGGTCTTTTGTATCTTTGGCTTTTAGTCAGCACATCAGTATTAGTCGAGAGGCGTTGAGTCGACCTCTGAGAGATTCCATAGCTGACGAGAGGACGGTGTATGCCACCGAAGTGATCCGAGGATGTGTACTCGAGATTTTCGGCGTCGATTTTCCGATTGATTTGGTTCCTATTGCGATGGGAGATGTCAGTGTCATCGTGGGCATGGACTGGTTGAGCAAAGTGGGAGCGGTCATCGACTGCGAGAGACAGCTGGTGACCATACGAGACCCAGTGGGGGAGTTCTTACGGTGTACGGCGAGGGTACACGTGCTGGGGCAGCATTTTGTTCGGCCGCCAGAGCGAGACAGAGTCTACAGCAGGGCTGTAGGGGATTTGTAGCCTATGTCATGGATGCGAGGGTTGATTCAGAGAGACTGAGGTTAGTTGATGAGGTTCCGATAGTGTACGAGTTTCCGGATGTATTTCCGGAAGAGTTTCCAGGTGTGCCTCCCGAGAGGCAGGTAGAGTTCAGTATTGATTTGGTTCTAGGGGTTGCGCCTATCGCCAAGGCGCCTTATTGCCATGCGCCTCCAGAGATACAAGAGTTATCCTCGCAGCTTCAGGAGCTGCTGGGGAAGGGGTTTATTCGATCGAGCAGCTCACCTTGGGGAGCGCCTATCCTTTTTGTCAAGAAGAAGGATGGTTCACACCGGATGTGCATTGATTACCGGGAGTTAAACAAGCTAACGGTCAAGAACCGTTATCCGTTGCCGAGGATCGACGACCTGTTCGATCAGTTACAGGGAGCGTCTTGGTTCTCCAATATCGATTTGAGGTCTGAATATCATCAGGTGAGGGTGCGAGATGAGGACATCCAGAAAACAGCATTCAGCACTCGTTATGGGCATTACCAGTTCGTGGTGATGCCTTTCAGACTCACCAACGCACCGACGGTGTTCATGGATCTCATGAACAGAGTGTGCAGATCGATGTTGGATCGCTCGGTGATCGTGTTGATCGACGACATATTTGTGTATACGAGATCCAGAGAGCAGCATGAGGAGCATTTGAGGGAAATCCTCGGAGTTCTGAGATCGTAGAGGCTTTATGCCAAATTCTCGAAGTGTGAATTTTGGTTGCGAGAGGTCCAGTTCCTAGGGCACCTCGTGAACCAGAAAGGGATATTGGTCGACCCGGCCAAGATTGAGGCAGTGTTGAGTTGGGAGGTGCCGAGGTCACCTACCGAGATCAGGAGTTTCCTAGGGTTGGCTGTTTATTATCGGAGATTTATCTGGGATTTCTCCAAGATCAGCGTGCCACTCACCAAGTTGACCCGGAACGGTGTTGCTTAGTCATGGGGTCCAGAGTAGCAGGCCTCCTTCGAGACACTTCGCCAGAGATTATGCGAAGCTCCAGTGTTAGCCTTTCCGGAGGGGATGGAGGACTTCGTAGTGTATTGTGACGCTTCGATATCTGGGCTGGGAGCGGTGCTTATGCAGAGGGGTCATGTGATAGTATACGCATCGAGGCAGCTGAAGCCTCATGAGATGAGGTATCTCACCCACGATATGGAGTTGGGGGCGGTGGTGTTCGCCCTCAAGATCTGGCGTCACTATCTGTATGGGGTTCGGTGTACCATATACACGGACCACAAGAGCCTGAAGTATCTAATGGATCAGCCCAACCTGAATATGCGCCAGAGGAGATGGTTGGATGTGGTGAAGGATTACGATTGTGAGATCATGTACCACTCGGGCAAGGCTAATGTTGTAGCCGATGCACTGAGCCGTAGGGCGGAGGGCGCCCCGATGCGAGATGTTTGTTTGAGACTGACAGTGATGACTCCGGTGTTGGACACTATTCGTGGGGCCCAAGCTGAGGTCATGAGGCCAGAAAGCCAGAAGAGAGAGCGAGTTGTCGGGATGGTATTGGAGTTCGTTACCGATAGCCGAGGGCTTATGACATTCCAGGGTCGGATATGGGTACCGTTTGTGGGTGGGACGCGTACCATTTTGATGGAAGAGGCTCATCGATCAAAGTTCTCGATCCATCCCGGGGCCACTAAGATGTATTTGGACCTGAAGAGGGAGTATTGGTGGCCCTGTATGAAGAGGGATGTCGCATGGTTTGTAGAAAGATGCTTGACCTGTCGCAGGGTTAAGGCCGAACACCAGCGTCCACATGGTAAGCTGCAGCCGTTAGAGATTCCCGAGTGGAAATGGGAACAGATTACCATGGATTTCACCACCAAACTGCCAAGGATTGCGAGAGGTGTCGATGCAATTTGGGTGATTGTGGACAGGTTGACGAAGAGCGCTCATTTCCTTGCTATCAGTGAGAGCTCTTCCGCGGAGAGGTTTGCAGAGATGTATATGAGAGAGGTGGTATCGCGGAATGGAGTGCCGATCTCGATTGTCTCAGATCGAGATGTACATTTCACTTCCAGATTCTGGAAGAAGTTTCATGAGGAATTGGGTACGAGACTGCATTTTAGTACCGCATACCACCCACAAACTGACAGGCAGAGTGAGCGGACGATTCAGACGCTCGAGGACATGCTCCGAGCATGTGTGTTGGATTTCAGTGGGAGTTGGGACACGTACTTGCCCTTGGCAGAGTTTTCCTACAACAATAGCCATCATTCGAGCATTGGTATGCCACCCTTTGAGCTGTTGTATGGGAGGAGGTGTCGGACCCCCATTTGCTAGGGAGAGGTAGGGCAGCGTGTGATGGGTAGTACTGATATCGTGCTTCAGACGACAGAGCAGATTCAGCAGGTCAGACAGAGGTTGTTGACCGCTCAGAGTCGTCAGAAGAGTTATGCAGACAGGCGCCGGTCCGAGCTCGAGTTTCAGGTCGGCGACTTCATGCTCCTGAAGGTCTCTCTTTGGAAAGGAGTGATTCGATTCATGAAGAGGGGCAAGTTGGGGCCCCGATATATTGGTCCTTTCAGGGTGATCGCGAGGGTAGGCAGGGTAGCCTACCGTTTGGGGTTACCTGCAGAGTTAGGTCAGATCCATGACACTTTCCACGTGTCGCAGCTGAGAAAGTGTATAGCCGACGAGTCAACAGTGGTGCCATTAAAAGATATTCAAGTGGATGTGAGCCTGAACTATATGGAGAGGCCGGTGGCGATTAGGGATCGAAAGATCAAGGTTTTGAGGAACAAGGAGGTACCTCTGGTGCAGGTCCAGTGGCAGCATCAGAAATGGTCAGAGTTGACTTGGGAGCCGGAGTGTGAGATGCGGGAACAACATCCAGAGTTGTTTGCAGAGTGAGACTTCGAGGGCGAAGTCTAATTCTAATTGGGGGAGAATTGTAACACCCGGATTCCCAGGTATATTATTTTATTCCTTTATTTTCGGAGGTTGGGAGAGAACTCGACGAGTTGGTGTCAAACTCGCCGAGTATGGTCGCGAATTTTATCCGGGTTCACAGCTGGACTCGGCGACTTCATGAGTGGAACTCGGCGAGTCCATGTTGTTTAATGAAACCCTAATTTCTTGGGTTTGGGACCTATTTAAAGACCCTTAGGGCAGTCATTTGCGGCTACCAAACGCCATAGAGAAACCCTAAGAGATCTAGAGCGTTTGTGAGGAAGGATAGGTCATTCTTGATAATTTTGTTGGTGTAATTGCAAGAATGAGGTGACCAAGGCAAGAGGAGGCTGAAGGAGGTGCGATTTTGGTGATTTCAGAGTCCATAGACTTCATCTTGAGGTATTTATTCGGACCTTCCTCAGTTTTGGTGTTGATTCTTACAGTTAGGGTTTTCTAACCCCTTTAGAGGATGAATATGTGGAGCAACTGGTCCCTTCTCGAGTTTATGTTTTGGATCTGGACTCAAAGAGGTCCAGAGACCTTAAGCCTTGTAGCTTTATGAGTTATTTTGGGAGCCATGAGCTTAGGATGTTATTTTTGGGGCTAAATCACCAAGTGAGACCATCTAGATGTTATATGAGTGTCAAGGTCCGAACTTTACGTGATTATCATGCTTGGGAAGGTCAGATCTATGGATGTAAGGAACAGATCTGACCTCAGGAGGTCAAAGGAGTTTGTGCATCGCATGAACTCGTCGAGTCTCAAGAACAACTCGACGAGTAGGGTTAGGGTTTCCCGTAAATCACTCAGTGAGTAGACTTGCCGAGTTAGGGAAATAACTCAGTGATTCAGAGGGGGATTAGGGGACTGGAGTTCAAGGCGGAACTCGTCGAGTTGTTCTTGAGACTCAGCGAGTTGAGTTGTGGTAACCCTGCAATTCATGCCAAGTGTGACTCGTCGAGCAAGGGGAGGAACTCAACGTGCCAAGCGGGACTAAAGAGTTAGTGGACACGTGTAGACTCGCTGAGTCGCCCAAGTGCACTCAACGAGTCGGGTCAAAGTTTGACCATTGACTTTTGTCGACTTTTAGGTTTTGGTCCACAATGTGGCCTTTGAGCTAAAAGAAGGGTAAAATGGTCTTTTGCCTGCTGAGGGTGCCTAGAGAGGGTTGAGTCTAGTCCCGAGAGTTATATTTATGAGAATATTTACTTTATGTGATTAGGCGGAGGCTAGATGATATTTCTACCGAGTCATAGATTTACCGAGACATCTGAGGTGAGTCTTCTCACTATACTTTACCTAGTGTGGTAACAGATTTATGTGGCAGAGTATTTTAGAGTTATATGCCAAAGTATTTGCATGTTATTATGTGTTGTGATTTATTGTGATATGTGATATGCATGATTCAGAGTCTTCAGAGTTAGGACCAGTGGGTCTACAGAGTTATGCGACCAAGAGGGTCCCACAGAGATATTTGACCAGAGGGTCAACAGAGTTACAGCCTTGAGTGGCTGATATGTGTTTATGTGGCATTTTGGGGAACTCACTAAGCAAATATGCTTACAGTGTCATGTGTGGTGTTTCAGGTACTAGCGACGATCGCGGGAAGGCGCCGGCATGACTCGTACACACGCACACTGGAGTTCATATGTTTTGATCTTGGGGTTTTGTATTAAGATATTAATGATACAATGTTTTAAAATGTGGATGTGAATGAAATTATATGGTTTTTAAAATGTGAAAAATTGTTTAAATTTTTACGGTGTTACAAATTTATCATCCCAGACGTGTATTATATTCCTACCCTGCACAGTAATATAATAAGTCTAGGACAAATGACTGAAGAGAGGTATGACATAGGGATGAAGAAGGAGTTTCTGAGAATGTATGGTGAAGCAGGATGCTTAGTTATGAAGGTGCATAAGTCCAAGAACAGGCTTTATAAAATAAAGCTTATACTCGGGAAGCCTGTATGCCTGACCATGAGTATAGATGATGAATCATGGTTATGGCATGCACGTATGGGTCACTCAAACTTCAAGTTACTTGGAGAAATGACATGTAAGGTAATGGTGACAGGTATGCTCCAGATGACTCACCCATCACAAGTTTGTGATGAATGTATGGTAAGAAAGCAGGCAAGACAGAGCTTTCCAAATGTGACCCAGTGGAGAGCAAAAGACCCACTCCAGCTGTTGCACGCAGACCTCTATGGACCCATTACACCTACAACAAAAGGTGGTAATCAGTACTTCTTACTGGTTGTAGATGACTACTCATGTTATATGTGGGTATACCTGATCAAAACTAAACACAAGGCCTTCAACATGTTCCATAAATTCAAGTCACGAATTAAAGGGGAGAGTGAGTATAAGATCAAGATTTTACGGACTGAACGGGGAGGCAAGTTTAACTCCACCCAGTTCGCTAATTTATGTGAACAGGCTGGAATTTGCAGGCAATTGACGACTCCACACACACCTCAGCAAAATGGCGTTGTGGAGAGGCGCAATCGAACAATTCTGGAGATGACTCGATCATTGCTCAAGGCCATGAAACTACCCGATCAATTTTGGGGTAAGGCAATACGACACTCGGTGTACCTACATAACTGAATTGGGATGAAGGCTCTGAAGAATGTAACTCCATACGAGACCTGGAAGGGGTCCAAGCCTTCCTTGGCACACTTGAAGGTCTTTGGGTGTGTAGGGTTCGTCAAGAAGTTGCGTGGTATAACAAAACTGAGTGATCGGAGTGAGGCTATGGTGTATTTGGGAACTGAAGAAGGAACTAAGGGATACCGTATGTATAATCCCAATAGTCGATGGATAATAGTAGCCAGAGACATGAAGTTCAACGAAGCAAAACCTTGGGTCTGGAGTAACGAGTCAATGGGGGAGCCCCTTTCAACCCCTTATTGGACTAATATAGTAATCGGTATGGCAACCCAAGAAGTCGATCCAGCAGATAACATAAGTGAAGATCCGTTGACGCCGCTACATGGTGACTTTCATCTAGACCACGAAACTCACAGTCCACCGTTAGAAGATACGCCACAACAAAGCTCGCACAGATTGGAGTCACGATCAACACCTCTAGGTCAAGCATCATCTGAAACTGGGGTTGTAGCCTCGTATGACGACACACCAGCAAGAGGATTTCGATCACTTAATGAAATTTACGAGAATACAAGAAAATTGGACGAGGCTGAAACACAAGAGTTGTATGAGAAAAACCAGGAATTATTGTTGATCGATGATGAACCTACGACCTATGAAGAGGCGGCGACTGAAAGGGCTATGAAATTGGAATTGGAGTCAATTGAAAGAAACAATACTTGGTCCTTAACCAAATTGCCCCCAAATCGCAAGGCAAAGGGCTAAAATGGGTATTCAAGTTAAAAAGAAGTGCAGCTAGAGAAGTAATCAAACACAAGGCTTGCCTGGTCGCCAAGGGTTATGTTCAAGAAAGGGGTGTCGATTTTGACGAAGCATTTGCACCAGTGGCTAGGTTGGAGACAATAAGACTAATCCTCTCGGTAGCGACAAAGGAAAATTGGATTGTACATCACCTGGATGTCAAGTCAGTGTTCCTACACGACGATCTTAAGGAGGAAGTCTATGTAACTCAGCCCACTGGATTCATGATCAAAGGCAAGGAAGGTTGGGTGTACCGTCTTCACAAGGCCCTGTATGGGCTGCGACAGGCGCCACGATTATGGAACATAAAACTCGACCAATCACTCAAATCACTTGGATTCATCAGATGTGCTCATGAGTAAGCCGTCTACAAGGTACATAAACCCAACTTGACTCTTATAGTTGGTGTATATGTAGATGACCTTATAGTCACCGGGTTAAGTGAGAAGGGAATCCAAGAGTTCAAGAATAGAATGAAATGTTTGTTTGACATGAGTGATCTGCGAGTGCTATCTTATTACCTGGGAATTGAAGTATCACAGGATAAGGATGGGATAATGCTCACATAGAAGGGGTATGCTGAAAAGATCCTAAAGGTTTCAGGCATATAGGGCTGCAACAGTTCTCAGTACCCAATGGAGCCAAAACTACAGCTAACCAAAGATGAAGATGGTGAACCCGTGAATGCAACAATGTACAGAAAGCTTGTTGGGAGTTTGAGATACCTGGTCCACACAAGACCAGACCTTAACTACAGTATTGGAGTGGTGAGAAAGTTTATGCAAAACCCCAAACAAAGTCATTATACTGCTATAAAACATATCCTAAGATATGTGAAGGGAACAACATGGTATGGACTGATATACCACAGGGGAGGTGATGGAAGACTCGTACGTTACAGTGATAGCAGTTACAATAATGATTGTGAAGATAGAAGAGGAACCACTGGAGTAGCTTTCTACTACTCAGGAAATCTTATAACATGGGCATCACAAAAACAGAAAATTGTGGCACTAAGCTCATGTGAAGCTGAGTATATGGCTGAAACTGCAGCTGCATGTCAAGGATTGTGGTTCAGGAACCTGTTTAGTGAGCTGATGGGAAAGAAGGCACGGAAGGTGAAGTTGTTAATTCACAACAAATCCACAATAGCACTTATAAGAAATCCGGTGTCTCACGGTAGAAGCAAGCACATAGACACAAAGTACCACTTTATTCGTATGTGTGTTGAAAGGGAACAGATTCAGGTAGAGCATGTGAGTGAAGATCGACAGAAGGCTGATGTTCTGACAAAGGCAATGCCAAGGATAAAGTTTGCTGAGATGAGGGCACAAACTGACATAGAAGATCTGAGGAAGAAGGGTAAACCTTGAGGGGGAGAAATGTTGGTCAAAGGTTGACCTGGTAATTAGGAAGGAATAAAACACATGGGCAGTCTTGACCATTAGCAAATGAGTTGTTCCTAGTATTTCTCATTTTTAGTTAATTCTAGTAGTTTAAATAGAATATCTTAGAAGTTACAACAATCAGTCAAAAATTGATTGTACAGCAATTCAATCATTTGGTTGCTATTCTTCATTTAATAAAGAAGTAATCATTCAACTGCCTATTTCCAGTTTTACCCCTGTTAATTCCTTGTTGTTTTATTGTCCCATTGCTTGATCACCAACAAGGTAAGCGTTTGTTTATATAAATTAAAAAATGTGCTTCTTTTGTAACAAGTTTCGATTTTTAATATAATTTTTATTTCTAAGGTCAGAAGCTATCTTTGCTGATCTTGGACACTTTTCTCAGTTGGCTATCCAGGTTTGCTGATCTTTATTTCTTTTTAAGGCTAAATGTAAGAAAAATATTATAGCTTATAATTTTATTTATGAAATATCTATTTTCTTCAGATAGATTTTACATGATCCTTTGTTTAACCCTCCTTGATTCTTAGATTATATATGGGGCAAGGTGCTTATTTATCACAACATCATTTAAAATGACTACAATACAAAATTGGATTATATATTTATGTGAAAGGTAAGTTATTTAAACTTCGATATATGGTTGGTTAACTGATGGTTAGTTTTAATTTGTTTAGAGAATTTGAGGGCCATACTTGCTGTAGTTGTTGGAAGCCAATTTCAAAGACGAACACAGAAACGCTCCATTGCCAAAAGATGATCAAAATTTAACATGGTGCAAATGTGAGGTATGGTTTTCTTTTTGTTTGAATACAAACTTGAAGTGAAGCATAGTAATTAACTAATATTACAATTTTCACCTCTAGAATCACCGTTTCTAGCAGTAGATCTTCCACAACTCAACTGTCAGAAACATCCAGGAGTGGAATGGTGCAACAATAGGTTTCTCCTTTTAATAGTAGAATACTAGCTATTATCAAAACCAATGAAACTACTGTTAGTGGTATGACATGGAGGGTGTTTTCATCACCTTGTGGAAGACAATGGCGACCTCGAAATCCATTCAAAATGTCGTGATGGTCTGTTTAACTATTTTTATTTTTTTTCTCATATCTGTATATGCTAATTGTTTGTAATGCAGTATGTTGTGCTAGCTTTGCCAAGTGGAAAAGGCTAAATAAGCTCCATAGTTCTATTGGGTGTTAATCTTCCTTTCCTTTGTATGTATCCGTTTCATTAATTTGTTTGTATGTATGTAAATAACAAGAAATGACGGATTTGCCCTTTTTGGTGGAAAAGTTCCCAAAGTATATCCACTACTATAAAATTGGTGCAATAGCTACAGCACAATCCGTAGCTATTCCGTAGCTATAAGCGGATAGCTACAGAATTGCTACGGAAATCTGGCTGTAGCAAAATGGCCCGTGGCTAAATTATAGCTACGGATTAGCTACAGAATCACTACGGAATAGCTACGGAATTTTCCGTAGCAACCATAGCTACGGAAATAAATAGCTACGAATTTCCTACGGAATAGTTACGGAAGTGAATAGCTACGGAATAGCTACAGAACTAAATAGCTACGGAATAGCTACAGATCCAAATAGCTACAGAACTAAATAGCTACGGAAATCTGTAGCTATTGCGTAGCTAACTTCGTTTTATTTATAAAAAAAATTAAAATTTAAAAATTTCCAATTTTTTGTCAAATACCACATTCAATTTACATTTGTCCCAAATACCATATAAAATACACCAAAAAACATCCATAATACCAAGTTCAATACATTTCATTCAATTATCCAAGATACCATACAAAAGTAAGCACTAACAATACACACAAACAATAACAAGTGTTTACAAAATCAATTGTTCCAAATACCATACAAACTAAGCACTAGCAAAACAAACAAACAATATCAATTACAAATGCAATTGTTTCAGAATACTTATCAATCGTCCTTGAGTGGATTATCGGGGGACCATGGGATTAATTTCTAGAGATATCCATCGTTCTCAACCATTTACATTTGTTGTTCTTCCATGGTAGAAACTTGCACATGCAATCTATCAACCTAATTAGCTACGTAATAACTACGGAATAGCATCTGTAGTTATTCCGTAGCTATTCCGTTACTAAATTAGGGCGTCCCATTCTGTAGCTAATCCGTAGCCATTCCGTAGCTAATTAGCTACGGAAATTTTCCGTAGCTATTATCCGTAGGAAAACACCCTTTTTCTAGTAGTGATCTTGGATTGAGGAGCTGCTTCAAGAGAACGGGATGTTCAGCAAAAAAGGTAACTGTACTTTGTTCCTTGAGTTTCATCAGACTTTCATCAAAGAATCGTTTCTATGGTTGAAAATAACGACTATCCAGGTATATATTGATTGCTGAATAGTTGCTTACTTTCATATCTATGTATGAGTTGTGGTGTGAACTTCTTTGATTACGATACACGGGAACTAATGTCTAGATCCCTTGGATACTTTCCGCAACACAACAACATTCAAGTAATAGAATAAATCGAAAATGGTTAACACATTCCAGCAGGCCAGCTACATTCTTGCTTTTGTTTTTCTAATTGATGGTTATATATCTGAAATTTTAGTGTACACATGGTTCTCAAAATCATGTGCACAATTTTTTTTATTTATTTGAATGAAGTTTCATATAGTATTTAGCTACCTCTTTATTGAGGTTTGATGGAATATGAAAATTATATATTTTGTTGAAAAGTATCAAAAGAATCGTATAGTTTGTTTCTTTTATTTGATCATTGATCCACATTGTGTTTCATATTGTTGTCATTTGCAGCCTTTTGGTGCCTTTTGTACTCTAATCTCTCAGCATCAGGGTTAGTACCCCACCACCCTCAAACCATGGATGTGGAACAATACTAAAATAAACCTCATTATGTTGGTTTAGTTGTGTGTTTATTTCTTGAAATTTCATTTTTAGATTTAATGATTTTTAGTTGACGTTTCCATTTGTATCTGTAACATCTATAGAAAAAGGTTTATAGTTAATGCTTTATTGGTTTTAAGTTGAATTCATTGTATTTTTTTATAAATATTTTTAACTTTATGTGTCAGATTTATTGTTATTATTTATATAGATGTTTAGTAGAAAGTTTGAAATAACTGTTGTATGTGAATCGATCGACCAAAATAGCTATGGATTTTGCTCTTTTGGACATTTTTACCCCAACAGTTTGAGGGATTGACAATTTAGTCCATGGTCTCCCTTGTTCAATGCTTGCCCACGTGTTCTCTTCCAGTGCTGTGGATTTTGCTCTTTTAGACATGTGGTGATTCCTTCGGCTCACCATCTCTTATTCATCTTTCATATTCTCTAATAAATGAAGGTTTTTTTGCCACTTGTCACACTCTCATTCATTTTGCCACATGTCATTTTGTGGTTATTTTGAATTAATTTTTATTTCATATGTAATTTTGTGGTTTTCCTATTTTATTAAATTTCATATGGTATTTAAATTTAATAATAAATGCATATCAATTTCATTAATGGACTTTCCTTATAATTTCAAAATTTTAAAATAAAATGTGATTAATTTGCTTTGATTATTTTATCTAAATGATTTGTTTAAATTAAAAAAAAAACATTTTAATTTTAGTAATTTAATATTTTTTTCATTTTTCTTATAAATTTAAATTTCTCAAATGTTTATAAATATTTAATTATTTTAAATACACCTATGTAATACATGGGCTTACACCTAGTCTTCCAATATTCCACCGTCTTATTGCGAAGTTCTTTCGTTTTCATCATCGTCATCATCATCATATATATATATATATATATATATATATATATATATATATATATATATATATATATATATATATATATATATATATATATATAAGGGTAAGTTCAAGACAAAATTGCAAAAATGGTCCTTGCGGTATGCATATTTTTGGGGTTTTAGTCCAAACCCCGACTTTTTAGGATTAGTGGTCATTTTGAGCTAGTTTCGTTGCAGATTTGGTCTCTCAGAAAACTGAAATGACTTAAATACCCTTGGGGTATTTATTTTCTATTTTTAAAATCAGTTTTTAAATGTTTAATAACTATTGATTCATTTTAATAATTAAAAGTTAAGAGGACCCACCTCTCTCTCTCCACACCAAATAGAACCCATCCAAGATCGAGGCGGTAGCTATAGGTCCGTGAACCTTGCTATCACTATGTTCTTCACTATGTTCTTCTTGCCTACTTCCGATACCAGAAGGTGTCACACCCCCAAACCAGAACGACGAAAACGTTCGGGGGCGGAGGATGTCATATTCAGTATCATAACAGTTCATAGTAAGGAAAGTACACACCACCATATATATAAAAAGGTTTCAAAATGTTTACATAATTGTATTTGTTACATTTTCAAAAGATAATTACATAAACATCTTTCAAAAGAAGTAATTAACGTCAGAGCGTTAATCCCCAAAAGTCGGTTTCCAAACCTGCTTAGCGGTTCCCTGAGAATACAAGTTATTTCAAAGAAAAAGTGTCAACATTTAAGTTGGTGAGTTCATAAGCGGTTTTTAGAAAAGGTATGTCATTCCAAAGTTCGTGCGTTTTCCAAGAAAATCCCTAATTTTCTTATAAAAGTATGAAGTACATATGAATGTTTGCGTTGTGAATTCTAAATAGTTGTACCAGGAAAATCCCTTATTTTCCTATTAGTTGATTGTTTTAGATGCAGGAAAATCCCTTATTTTCCTAACGTAAGAGGCAGTCTCTAATGTCCAAGACCGAAAATCGCAAGCAACCGACGTGCTTAAAGGTTGAGGCATAGTTTTATATAATAAAGCTATAAGAAGATCGCACTTGTTAGATGAAGAATAGTTTTAATAACTACTCAATCATAAAATCAGAATACCATAATAATTGTCTATCCGGTGAGTTTTATAACCATACTAAACATAATATGCTTGTGGCGACGGTCTTTAGGCGTCGAAACGTTTATGACAAACTGTCACCCAAAGGACTGTAGCTAACAGTCAGGGCGCGGGATCATAACTTCCCGTATAGATCTATACACATTTGACACGATCTCCAAATGGGAGACTCTGGTTATAATAGACATGACTTTAAGTTGTACCTTTTCGCAAAAAGTTAGCGTTGAAGATGTAAATATCTCACGGATTCTCAACTAAGTCTGTGTTAAGGTGATAGTTTTGTATACAATGTTTATTCTCTTTAACAATGTTTGACTAAGCATAAATCATAAGTTCTTTGAATGCATAAAATGGTTTAACAAGGATGGCTACCCTGAATACTATGCATTTTGTATAAACCTAGTGCATGCAAGATATAACAAGAGTTTTCACGTTTTCAGTCGGGATTAACCGGGTGTTTACTTGTATTCTCCCCCGAAATGTATTAAAAGTACATTATAAAGTATTTGAAGGTGTATAAAAGGGGCATGAACTCACTTGATTGAAGTGGTTGTTTTGAAGTAGTCAAGAGAAGAATCGAGCAGAACTTCAATTAGAGAGAGTTGAAATCTCGGGATTCTCGGGGATCTCGGGAGTGTAGAACTTCCTTCGGGACTCGAGTATGAAAAATTGGGGCTTCGGGAAGGCTTATCGAGGTAATTACACAGAGTAACAGCACTTAGAAGTAAAGAAATGAGCACCAAACCCGACACCCTTAAGCTTCTATTTATAGTGGCTGATTTGGGGTCTCACATCGTGAGTTTTGGATCCTCACGTTGTGAGGCTTAGTCAACATGATCCTCTTCGATTATTTGACATGGCTGACACTCTGGAACCCATCAATCACGAGCTGACGTCGTGAGCATGGTCTCCTCACGTCGTGAGTTTGAGTCAGCCTCAGATTTTGTGTCCCGAACTTGTAAAATTCGTAACTTTTGCGTACGAGCTCCAATTTCAATGTTCTTTATATGCACGCGCAGGTGTGAAAAGGCTCTACAACTCTCGTTTAGACTTCGTCGGCTAATTTTGACTTTATTTTTATTATATTATTTTTAACAGGTCGGACCTGGAAAAGTCCGTTTAAATTCCATAACTCCTTCATCTGATGTCCATTTACGCCAGACTTTTGACTGTTGTACTCCTATTGTCGGGGTCTTCAAATTTCGTTTAGGTTGTGTCGGTTAAAGACCGCTCGATCTCTATTTCAAGTTTTTAGTTGTCTACTGCTAGGTCAGAAACTTCCAAAAATCATAACTTCCTCATATGAAGTCAGATTGGGGCGTTCTTTTTATGTATGCTCGCGGTTTAAAGATATTTACAACTTTCATTTAGATGCCTAATGCTCAAAAGTGTTTTATTGAGATTTCTCGTTTTATGCTTAACAACGCTTTACCGGTAGCGTTACGAATCTTTGATTGGTCATAACTCCTTCGTTATAACTCGGATTCTAGCGTTCTTTATATTTTTGGAAACCTTATCACGATATCTACCAAATAGTGTACCCAAAAGATCTTTTTGAACATTTAATTTTCGATGATATTCTTATTACTTTACAAAGAGGTTACAAGACTCAACTTTTAGACATTACATTGACCTGAAATAACGGGTTGTTACATCATCCTCTCGTTAGAGGGAATTTCGTCCCGAAATTAATTACAAAATAAAAGTTTAGGGACTAGGGAAGAGATGCAGATACTTCTGTTGCATCTGATCTTCGTGCTCCCATGTGAATTCAGGTCCCCGCTTAGCATTCCAATGGACCTTTACTATTGGTATGCGACTCTGTTTAGTTCGCTTGATTTCCCTATCCATGACCTCGACGGGTTCTTCCATAAACTTAAGATTTTCGTTAAGTTCGATTTCGTCTAGTGGAATCACAAGAGTTTCGTCGGACAAACACTTTTTTAGGTTAGATACGTGAAACACTGGATGTACTTTGTTAAGCCCGATCGGAAGTTGAAGTCTATAAGCCACTGGACCAATCCTTGAAGTAATTTCGAAGGGTCCAATGTACCTTGGATTTAGTTTTACATGCTTCCCAAAGCGTATCATGCCCTTCCATAGTGAGACCTTCAGTAGAACGCGGTCACCAACCTCAAATTCCAAGGGTTTTCGTCTTTTGTCAGCATAGCTCTTTTGCCTATCCCTCAAGGCTTTCAGACGTTGTCGAATTTGAACGATCTTTTCAGCTGTTTCTCTAATGATCTCCGGACCAGTGAGAGTGCTATCAGGGACTAGACCTTTTGCCAACTGCGTGTCGCCTACTTCCGCCCAGCACAGAGGTGATCTGCACTTACGGCTGTAAAGGGATTCAAATGGAGCAGTCTTGATACTAGTATGATAACTATTGTTATAAGAGAACTCTACTAATGGTAAGTGAACATCCCACGTTTTACCAAAGTCGATTACACATGCTCACAACATGTCTTCTAGGGTTTGGATCGTTCTCTTACTCTGTCCGTCAGTTTGCGGGTGACAGGCTGTACTCATATCAAACCTTGTTCCCATGGATTTTTGCAATGATTGCCAAAATCTGGAAGTGAATCTACTTTCTCTGTCCGAGATGATAGACTTCGGCACTCCATGTAGTCGTAGGATCTCTCGGATGTAGGTTCTCGTTAGCTTTTCCATCTTATCAGTTTCCTTGATCAGTAAGAAATGAGCAGACTTGGTTAGTCTGTCGACGATCACCCAAAGGGTGTCGTGACCACCTTGAGTCTTGGGTAGTTTTATTATGAAGTCCATGGAAACATGTTCCCATTTCCACTCAGGTATTTCTGGTTAATGGAGTAGACCTGAGGGCTTCTGGTGTTCTACTTTTATCTTGGCATAAGTCAAGCACTTACTCACATAGATAGCAATTTCTACTTTCATGTTTGGCCACCAGTAGAGTTGTTTGAGATCCAGATACATCTTATCTGAACCTAGGTGTACGGAGTATGGGTTCTTGTGTGCTTCGTTCATAACTATCTCTCTGAACCCACCAAACTTTGGTGTCCAGATTTGGTCCATGAGGTAGCGCACTCCGTCACTCCTGATTTCTCTTGTCCATCCCTCTAAGGGTTTCACCTGTCATGTTTTCGGGTTTCAAGGCTTCTATTTGAGCTTCCTTGATTTGTGTCGACAGATGGGAATGGATCGACATGGTTAATGACTTCACTCTTCGACCAGAGTACTCCTTACGACTAAGGGCATCAGCTACTACATTCGCCTTTCCCGGATGGTATCGAATCTCACATTCGTAGTCGTTGAGCAATTCGACCCAACGTCGTTGTCTCATGTTCAACTCCTTCTGGTCGAGTATGTGTTGGAGGCTCTTGTGGTCCGTAAATATGGTGCACTTGGTACCGTAAAGGTAGTGCCTTCAAATTTTTAGAGCAAAGACCACAACTCCAAGTTCTAAGTCATGCGTGGTGTAGTTGACTTCGTGTGTTTTCAGTTGTCATGAGGCATACGCAATAACCTTTCCTCGCTGCATTAGCACACATCTCAACCCTTGGTTCGAAGCATCGCAATACACCACAAAATCCTCGATCCCCTCTGGAAGAGAAAGAATGGGTGCACTGCATAGGGCCTGTTTCAGGGTTTGAAATGCAACATCTTGCTTTTCTCCCCAGTTGTAGGTCACACCTTTCTGAGTTAGGGAGATAAGAGGCTTTGCGATGCTGGAGAAGTTCTAAATGAACCTTCGATAATAACCAGCAAGGCCTAGAAATTGGCGAATCTCCGTTGGTGCAGACCAATTTTCGATAGCCTTGATCTTAGATGGGTCCATGTGGATTCCTTCTTCGCTGATCATGTGACCTAGGAAGTCCACCTTCATAATCCAAAACTCGCATTTTGAGAACTTCGCATACAGTCTCTCAGCTCGTAATGTCTCTAAGACTTGTCTCAGATGTTGGCCATGCTCTTCTTTACTCTTTGAATAAATGAGTATGTCGTCTATGAATCCTATCACAAACTTATCCAAGAATGGATGACACACTCGATTCATTAAGTCCATGAATACGCCCGAGGCATTGTTTAGTCCGAATGGCATCACTACAAACTCGTAATGCCCGTATCTTGTTCGGAAGGCCGTCTTGGGAATATCACTCTCCAGGACTCGCAGCTGGTGATATTCCGATCTCAGATTGATCTTGGAGAAGTAGTTGGATCCTTGGAGTTGGTCGAATAAGTTGTCGATTCGTGGTAGAGGATATCATTTCTTGATGGTAAGTTTCTTGAGCTCTCGGTTGTCGATGCACATCCTAAATGATCCATCCTTCTTTTTCACAAACAAAATTGGTGCTCCCCAAGGCGAGAAGCTCGGCCTGATGAATCCTTTGCTAAGTAGCTCATTGAGTTGGCTAGATAGCTCTTGCATCTCTGCTGGGGCTAATCGATAAGGCGCTTTGGCTACTGGGGTAGCTCCGGGAATCAGATCGACTCTGAATTTGACTTGTCTCGCGGGTGGTATTCCTGGAAGATCTTCGGGAAAAACATCGGGAAATTCGCATATGTCAGGCACGCTCTTGATGTCTTGGACTTCGCGTTTCACATCCACGACATGTGCCAAAAATGTGTGACATTCCTTGCGTAGGCACTTCTGAGCTTGGATACTCGAGATGATACAAATAGTGGTACTGGGTTTGTCGCCATAGATAATGAGGGTTTCGTCGGTTGGCAGATTAAGGCGAACGGCCTTATCGTAACATAAAATGTCTGCATGATGAGAACTCAGCCAGTCCATGCCTATGATGACATCGAAACTCTTAATCGAGACTGGCATGAGGCTAATTGGAAAAGGATTATCGTTTAGAGTTAGGGTACAGTTTAAATATATCTCCCTAGTGCCTTCTGTTTTACCGTTGGCCATTTCTACTATAAACGATCACTTAATGATTGGGGTGTTTGTTTCAACAAGCCTTTAAAGTTATGACTCACAAAACTCCTCTCCGCTCCACTATCAAACAAAATGCATGCATACGAGTTATCAAGAAGAAACGTACCCGTAACAACAGTGGGGTCTGCAATGACTTCATCCTGTCCCATTGCGAACACTCGGCCCCTTCCGCCGGCATCCCTGTTGTTTGCCTTCGGGCAGTCCCTGCGGTAATGTCCCGTGGCTCCGCACTCAAAGCAGGCGCGGCTTACTCCGGTATTAGCAGTGGGGGCGGCTTGTTGGGTTGGATCCTTGCAGAAGCGGGCCATATGCCCCCTCTTATTGCACCTTGTGCATTTGAAGTCACTACAAAGACCGTGGTGGTGGAAGCTGCATTGGTTGCACTTCGGAAATCTCCCACTGTAAGAACTTGTGGGTGCAGTGGTGGCAGGAACAGTAACAGCGAGAGCCGCTACCACTTGTTGTTTCTTGGGGTTCCCCTATAGGGTTTGCCCCCTTCTCTTGTTCCAAGGCCTTCCTTGGCCTTGTACCTCCTTTGATGGATCGACAGTAGTTGCAACTGTACCCTGTTTGACCCCATGGTCGATGAGTCGCTGAGCCAAGCGCTTAGCGCTGTTGAAAGTGATAGGGTTGGAGGCCAAGACGTGACCTTGAATCTGGGGTGACAACCCCCAAATGTACCTTTCAACCTTTTTCGGTTCTGGGTTGACCATGGCAGGGCACAAGGCGACAAGGTTGCTGAAACTAGCCATGTAGGATACTAGGTCAGACCCAGTCATCTTCAGATTCCAAAGCTCTTGCTCTAGCTTTTGTACCTCGCCCTTTGGGCAGTATTCTTCCAGTAGTAGTACCTTTAAGTCCTCCCAACTTAAGGCGTTGGCGACGGTGAGAATCACGGACTTCACATGGCTTTTCCACCAGGTGAGGGCACGATTAGTGAGGGTGCAAGCGGCAAACTTGACTTTGCTCACTTCTTGGCAAGAGCAGATCTCAAAGACCGTTTCGGTCTTTTCGAACCATTGCATTAGTGAAATGACTCCCCCTGTGCCATTAAAAGTTTTTGGCTTTGCGTTGAAGAACTCGTTGTAAGTACATTCCCTTACTTGACCATGACCAGTGCCATGGTTGGGATGATTTGTGCTGCCTTCCGCCCCTCCATTTTTGTTGGAGTTTATTTGAGAGAGAGCGGCGATTACTGCTACTGTGATAGCAGCCTGGACCATGGCCGGATCATAAGTTGGTCGTGGAGGTGGTGTTGGTATCGTGCTCGGCCTGGGTCTTAGGTTTGGACGAGGAGGCATCGCGCTGCCAAGAATTAAAAATGAAAGATCATTAGTTTTGGTTGTCGAGGGTTGAATGAGTTAGCTATCTTTAATAGTTTTAAAATTTTGGTTTGGACCACACCGGGCTTTGAGTTTGAATCACGAATGGAGTTTGGATAGCAATAGATAAACTCATGAACTTGAAAGAAACACACAGAATTAACACACGAAAGATATATGCATTTTATATATTAAACATACGGTTGTGTTACATCCAAAGTTAGAACAAAATCGACCTTCCTGAAGGTCTCCGATTACAGGAAGTTAAAGAAAGTAAGACTTTTAGCCGATGGTCCTATTCTATATCAAAACTTGGGAGTTAGGCGAGAACTACTCGCGGCGTGGGTTGCGCTTGGAGCTCGATTCCGCATCCGATTGCTTGGCTCCCATGAGACGCCTGTCAAAGGGAGCTTGTTGCTCCCAAAAATCTCTCATTTCAGAGAGAGCTGCAGTCATTTGCTCTTGGAGAGAGTTGGTGTGGAGTTGAGCATTCCCTTGTAGCATGTCAAGGCGTCGGATACCAGCTGCATTATCCTCCATCCTCATGTCAACCTCGTGAATTCGGGTTGAATGGACTCCGGATTGCTAAGCCTGATTGGCAAGTTTACATTATCCTCCATTCTGTCACACCCCCAAACCAGAACGACGGAAATGTTCGGGGGGGGGGGGGGGGGGGGGAGGGGAGGACGTCATATTCAGTATCATAACAGTTCATAGTAAGGAAAGTACACACCACCATATATATAAAAAGGTTTCAAAATGTTTACATAATTGTATTTGTTACATGTTCAAAAGATAATTACATAAACATCTTTCAAAAGAAGTAATTAACGTCGGAGCGTTAATCCCCAAAAGCCGGTTTCCAAACCTGCTTAGCGGTTCCTTGAGAATACAAGTTATTTCAAATAAAAAGTGTCAACATTTAAGTTGGTGAGTTCATAAGCGGTTTTGAGAAAAGTTATGCCATTCCAAAGTTCGTGCGTTTTCCAAGAAAATCCCTTATTTTCTTATAAAAGTATGAAATGCATACGAATGTTTGCGTTGTGAATTGTAAATAGTTGTACCATGAAAATCCCTTATTTTCCTATTAGTTGATTGTTTTAGATGCAGGAAAATCCCTTATTTTCCTAACGTAATAGGCAATCTCTAATGTCCAAGACCGAAAATCGCAAGCAACCGACGTGCTTAAAGGTTGAGGCATAGTTTTATATAATAAAGCTATAAGAAGATCGCACTTGTTAGATAAAGAATAGTTTTAATAACTACTCAATCATAAAATCAGAATACCATAATAATTGTCTATCTGATGAGTTTTATAACCATACTAAACATAATATGCCTGTGGCGACGGTCTTCAGGCGTCGAAATGTTTATGACAAACTGTAACCCAAAGGACTGTAGCTAACAGTCAGGGCGTGGGATCATGACTTCCCGTATAGATCTATACACATTTGACACACTCTCCAAAAGGGAGACTCTGGTTATAATAGACAAGATTTTAAGTTGTACCTTTTCGCAAAAAGGTAGCGTTGAAGATGTAAATGTCTCACGGATTCTCAACTAAGTCTGTATTAAGGTGATAGTTTTGTATATAATGTTTATTCTCTTTAATGATGTTTGACTAAGCATAAATCAAAAGTTCTTTGAATGCATAAAATGGTTTAACAAGGATGGCTACCCTGAATACTATGCATTTTGTATAAACCTAGTGCATGCAAGATATAACAAGAGTTTTCACATTTTCACTCGGGATTAATCGGGTGTTTACTTGTATTCTCCCCCGAAATGTATTAAAAGTACATTATAAAGTATTTGAAGGTGTATAAAAGGGGCATGAACTCACTTGATTGAAGTGGTTGTTTTGAAGTAGTCGAGAGAAGAATCGAGCAGAACTTCAACTAGAGAGAGTTGAAATCTAGGGATTCTCGGGGATCTCGGGAGTGTAGAACTTCCTTCGGGACTCGAGTATGATAAACCGGGGCTTCGGGAAGGCTTATCGAGGTAATTACGCAGAGTAACAACACTTAGAAGTAAAGAAATGAGCACCAAACCCGACACCCTTAAGCTTCTCTTTATAGTGGCTGATTTGGGGTCTCACGTCGTGAGTTTTGGATCCTCACGTCGTGAGGCTTAGTCAGCATGATCCTCTTCGACGATTTGACATGTCTGACACTCTGGATCCCATCAATCACGAGCTCATGTCGTGAGCATGGTCCCCTCACGTCGTGAGGCTGAGTCAGCCTCAGATTTTGTGTCCCGAACTTGTAAAATCCGTAACTTTTGTGTACGAGCTTTGATTTCAACGTTCTTTATATGCACACGTAGGTGTGAAAAGGGTCTACAACTCTCGTTTAGACTTCGTCGGCTAATTTTGACTTTATTTTTAACAGGCCGGACCTGGAAAAGTCCGTTTAAATTCCATAACTCCTTTATCTGATGTCCATTTACGTCAGAATTTTGACTGTTGTACTCCTATTGTCGGGCTCTTCAACTTTCGTTTAGGTTGTGTCGGTTAAAGACCGCTCGATCTCTATTTCGAGTTTTTAGTTGTCTACTACTAGGTCAGAAACTTCCAAAAATCATAACTTCCTCATACGAAGTCAGATTGGGGCGTTCTTTTTATGTATGCTCGTGGTTTAAAGATATTTACAACTTTCATTTAGATGCCTAAGGCTAAAAAGTGTTTTATTGAGATTTCTCGTTTTATGCTTAACAGTGCTTTACCGGTAGTGTTACGAATCTTTGATTGGTCATAACTCCTTAGTTATAACTCGGATTCTATCGTTCTTTATATTTTTGGAAACCTTATCACGATATCTACCACATAATGTACCCAAACAGAGCTTTTTGAACATTTCATTTTCGATGATATTCTTATTACTTTACAAAGAGGTTACAAGACTCAACTTTTAGTCATTACATTGACTTGAAATAACGGGTTGTTACAGACGGAAGCAAAGCAAGATTGTAGGTTGTTGAATCACTTGGGCGCATAGTTATTGGGTTGATAAAGGTGGAGGTTGAAGGTGATCATGAACACAAAATGAACCCGAAAAAAATCTATCAAAACCCACATCCCCATCTTCAAACCTCAGGCACCATAATACTTTTCTGCATTAATCTTCTTCAACATACATAAAAATACAAACTTGCTGATCCAACATACACACACACACTCAAAATGCAGCCATGGCGTGTTCTATCCCCTTTCTCAGGTTTCAATTCCAAACTTGCAGATGTGAGCCTCTCATGATATCATGCTCTCAATTCACCTTCGATTTTAGCACTGATTCTCATGACCCAATCGAGTTATGGGATGATTCAGCTTCGATTTTATTCAGTTCCATCCTTTATTTCTTCGATTCCATTAACCCTAAACCTATAAATGGTATCAAAACACACATACGAAATCGAATTTTCAGAAATCGGTTGTTCTTGAAGACCCATAATCCTTTTTCAGATTCAGACATTGATTTTTAGTTCCAATACCAAACCCAAATTTTTTATTGTTCTTGAAGAGCAAACCCAGAAAATCGGCTGTTCATCTTCATATAACTTTCCACATTACCTGTTAATTGATTTTCAAAAAAGAACAATTGATCCTACCCAAGAACGTGAACCCATTTAAATCGATTTTCAAAAAGAAAAACAAATCCAAATTGAGGCGTAAAGATGCAAAGAAAAGACGATGTATAACAATGGATTTTGGGGTAGAATGTCACACCCCAAAACCGATAACGGCGGATTACGTTTCGGGGTGGGGGACGTCATGTACAGTATCATCACAATTGTATAATAGTAAAAACAAGAAACATGCAACCATTCCATTTACATAGTGAGTTTAATTACAAGTGTGTTCTGTAAAGTTCAACAAACACCAAAAGTATACAAAAATAAGAGATGGATCTTGTATGCTCCACCTTCACCAAAATGCTACACCTGTACCTGTCTATCTTTGACCTGAGGATACAAGTTATTTTGAAAACGAGTATCAGCATAAAGCTGGTGAGTTCATAAGAGTTTAGTGTGGGTTTTAGTATAACATGCATTAGTACCGATAGTGTGAAAAGTTACTATTTACATTCGTCCGTAATAGTAAACTCTAGAAAATCCTATATTTTCCAGAAAACGCATCATATGTAAAATAAAAAAAAAACTTTTAAGTGGTGGAAATCTTCATCATTGAAAAATCCTTAGTTGTAAGAGAATATAAAAATGAGTATCCAATAAGTAGTGTGATAAGAGAAATTATGCCTCTTGTCAGTGATAGTAGTGAAACTCTCATTAGTGATAGATACTTGTTTTACTTCGGGATGTTAATGTAGAATTTAGTTTAGTACTTTAGCGAGGATATAGTGT